>NC_043765.1:9694834-9995334 GCF_902148845.1 Salarias fasciatus | reverse complement strand
TACAAACATCAGCTTTACATACCTTCTCCTGTAGCAATCTCTTTTCTGAACAGTCTCAACCAGCTGCACAAGAAACAGAATTTCAACTCAATATACATTTTCTCACTCTTTTTCTACTCTGACAGACAGTAATGCGCACAGCTGTAATCACTCCGTACTGCAGTTTGCGCCGCTGTTTTAGGTGGCGTAAAGATTAGTTGTGCGTCAACTCTTGCCTGTATCTTGTTTATAGCACTCCCTACATATAACGTGACTCTGTTGCTCGTCTGATACTTTAAAACTGAACCATCTCTGAATTACTGAGCCACTGTTTTTTTTGGTAACGCTTCCTTTTACAGTACGGTAATTACCATGTATTAACATGGTAATTGCAAGGTAAGTACCATGTAATAAGGAGAAGTTACTGTAAAATTACCATGTAATTACAGGGTAACTATGTTGCTAATTACCTAGTACTTTTAGAGTAATTACCAAGCCAATTCCAGGCAAATACCAAGTAACTACCTGGTAGTAAGTATTAATTACTGGGTAATTATAATGTATATAGCAACTATGTCGGTAATTGCCAAGTACTTACTAAGTAATTGCTAAGTAATTACCATGTAATCAGTGGGAAATGTAGACTTTTTACTAGGTATTACTAGGTACTGCTAGGTGTGTACGCTATGCATTTCCCTATTAGTCAAGTGTTTTTTACTACTTACCTGGTAACTTCTTAGTATTTCCCAGTAACTACAACATTTACCTGGTAATTACGGTTGATCTGTAGACTACTGCAAAAGGAAGTGAGGCCTGTTTCCACACTATTACCTGGTAACTACTTATTCGTTACCCAGGAACTGCAAAACTACCTACCTGGAAATTACATAGTTATTAAAGTGGATTTGTACTGTAAAAGGAAGTGAGGTCTGTTTCCATGTTATTACATGGTAATTACTCATTTACTACCCAGTAAATAGAACAATATCTACCTGGAAATTACATAGTTATTAAACTGTTCTTAATTTTAAAGAAACTTTAATTTGTGTGTTCTTGTACCTTTTCAGTTTCATGTCCGTCATGAGACAGGTTAGTTTTACCCTACTGATGATGTGTTGTTGCAATAGTAATCCTTCTTCCCTCCTGCTTGGTAGAAAAATTGCTTTATGTGTGTGTTTTTTTAAATAAAACAACAACAAAAGAATCTGGCTTTCTTTCAGTGTTTCTGAAAAAAACATGACTGACAAAACGGTGGTTGAAAAAAGCATTCGCCCCCCCCCCCTTCATCGACCTGCCCTCATCTGACGAACCATTTACGACCCAACCGTAAGTGTGTGTGTGTGTGTGTGTGTGTGTGTGTGTGTGTGTGTGTGTGTGTGTGTGTGTGTGTGTGTGTGTGTGTGTGTGTTCTGACCTGAGGAAGTCATTTGACAGTGTGGCGTCCTGTCTAGGTGAAGAAAAGCAGAGAGACGCGTATTTTTGTGTCTGATTTAAGGAAGTTGAAGGAACTTGGACGCTGACGATGATTCTCTGGAGGTGAGAAGCACATCAGGCCTGTAGAGAGACGCTCAGTCTGGCTGTGAGTGTTTGAAGCTCGCTACAGGTGCTGATTCTGGAAGTGAGTACAAACAAGGCCTTACAGCCTCACCATGCAGAGGTGCTAAAGCCATTTGTTTGCGTCAGTTGACGCTTTTGTGGTTTTCCACAGAGTTTTTTCCCAATGTGTATTTAGTATGGTCAGGTCAATCAGAGAAGTTGACAAACGGATGAAAGAGATAAATTAGATTAGATTCCCTCGTTCCGTGTCTTCTCACAGAATGTTCTTTAAAGCATCTGAGTATCGACCCGTTTTGCTGTTTTTTGGGGGCCAGTTGTATTCCGGGGCATTCTTGCAGGCCTGTACTACAGCCATTTCCTGCTCCTTAGTGAAGCCATCTTTATTCTTACGATGGAGTCAGTAACCCCCCTGTGCAAATAGATCATGCTGAACAACTACTCTGGAATTCCTGTTCTCAAATGAGTGGACTTTATGGTGAACGATACATGACAAAGTTAAGGAAAAGCTTCTTACTTTAGCAGATGTGATAACACGAGAACTTCACTGTAAGAAACGGACTGATGAACAGGTGTCTGAATATGCAGAAAGATTTCTTAATTGTCGGAAAGAAAAGGCAAAATTAAAAGTGCCGCATAAAGCTGAACCCTTCTTTGTGTCAATGATCGTTAATGGACTGTGAACACAGGATGCTGATACTTTAAAGAATTAGCAGCCCCAGACGTGTTTTCATTGAGTCCTGTGGAATTACTAAAAAAGGAATAGAGAATTACATGCAACTGGATTGTTTGCAAATCCAAAAAAAGAAAAAAAGAAAAAGCTAAGATTCATGCTGTACACAACTCTGGGAGAGTATAGACCGTTTGTATCAACACAACCAGGCTTCAGAGGATGAGGACGAGACAGGATGAGACCAAATCAACGACGATTTAGGGGCCGACGTTATTATAATAATACTAATGATCAAACACTGGCAAGGGGGAAGAAACCTTAATGATCAGAGACTGTGAGCAAAGGAAAAGAAAAAAAAAAGAGATGAAGCTAAAGTAGCTAGACCCACCGGAGTGCCACAAGTGTTGAATCAAGGCCAAAACTCAACAAGTACCAAAGACAAACATTACACCAGAACAGAGAGCAGTTTCCTTTCTGTGGAGAAAAACTACACAATGAAGCGGCCGACAGTATTGGGACGCTGACGGTGATCAAATAATAATAATAATGATGGTTATTCAGGCACAAGTTTCAAATACACCGGTAGAAAATACCAAAGATTTGTTTAAACATTAAAGGGAAACCAAAAAAGTTTCTCGGAAATGTAGGTGCATTTCTCTCTTGTATTCGTCAGCAGGAGATATACTGTCCATGAAGTAACGACACTGTTCAGACTGTCAGCATTTCTGGAGTCCCACCAAGAGAACCGCTGTCAAAACTGTTACCGGTTGAGAGAGATGGCTGGAAATTTCAACATGTGTTTGTGATTTAGAAATGTTTTCATTTTTAGGAAAAAGATATGCTATCAAAATTAAGATTATATAGAATTTGTGCTCCAGAGTGAGTAACAGTAAAACATTCCAAACATACATCAGACGGTAGGACAGTATTTCACTGTTTGGCAGAAAGCAGCCTCTGTTTTTCTAAATGTTGATGTGGTGACTTGACTGTTCACAATAGAGGGAATCAGAACATTAGCATCCTGTCAAGCAGACCAGTAGATAAACCATTCTCGGACAGAGTAGAAAGTCCACAAATACTGTTTGTCTCTCTCCAGAGGGACTGATGTTATTATTAAAAGATGTGCACTGAAACATTGAACCATTCATCGGTGCAGTTACAAATGATCATTGGGACAGTAGCTAAAATGCTTGACATTTGTTACCAGTTTCTTCATAGACAACCAGAGGATGAAAGAGAGGAGAGGAGGAAAGGTGAGCCCGTCTTCCTATCGCAAAGGTCTGCCTGAAACTGTTTGAGAGGTCTTGTAACAAAAACTCTGTTCCTTGGAAAACATACCCTAGTTGGTTTATGCAGAGTATAGGTGTCTTGAGATGATAAAAAAATCTTTCACATCTTCCACCCTAACTTTCTTCATGGCACGCTTTTCTCAGTACAATATAAATTCACCCCCTCTATCCGTCTGTCTTGCTCCTACTCATCTCCTCAACACCTAACCCATCGTAAAAACTTCAAAGTGCAGTTGCAAATGATCACTGGGACTAAAATGCTTGACATTTGTTACCAGTTTCTCTATAGACAACCAGATGATAAAGATAGCAACTAAAATGTTATTGTTTGGTCGTATGACGAGGACACTTTGCATTTTTGTTCATTAAAATCCTGCAAAATACAATGAAAGCAGAAGTTCATTCAGCTGGATGTGTTGTTACAACCTCTGTCAGTTTGAGCGTCTGTTCCATCTAAATTATGGACGCAGCACGCAGATCATGTAGGACTGCTGGGTATGGAACCTTATCAAGCAACAATTAACTATGCAGAATATCCTGTTTGTTAAAACAGTATCCCTGATCAGAGGAAAAAGAAATGGGGTCAGACCAGTGGTTGAATCACTGCTGAAACAGGGAGTCATTGTGTGTCTCCAAACAACACCCCAATAAAAACCCCATTCAGTCAAAGAAAAAAAAAAAAAAAACAGTGGCTCAGTAATTCAGAGATGGTTCAGTTTTAAAGTATCAGACGAGCAACAGAGTCACGTTATATGTAGGGAGTGCTATAAACAAGATACAGGCAAGAGTTGACGCACAACTAATCTTTACGCCACCTAAAACAGCGGCGCAAACTGCAGTACGGAGTGATTACAGCTGTGCGCATTACTGTCTGTCAGAGTAGAAAAAGAGTGAGAAAATGTATATTGAGTTGAAATTCTGTTTCTTGTGCAGCTGGTTGAGACTGTTCAGAAAAGAGATTGCTACAGGAGAAGGTATGTAAAGCTGATGTTTGTATTTGTTTCTTGAACTAAGCACTTTATTTTGTTCTTTCTTTGTTCTGATATAAATGCTGCTCTTACAAGGAATCCGTGTATCATTCGTTCAATTGATATTCAATTTAGAATCAAAAAACAAAATATTGAAAAATGAGTCATTTTTCCTTTTTTCGTTTTTAAAATGAAAACAAATAAATGAAAATTGGTTTGTTTTTCAATATCCCGTTTGTTAAGACAGATCAAATAAAGGAAAGTTGAAATACGGCCACAGAGCAGACTTTAATGTGATTTTTCAATTTCTTCGATCTCCGTGACCCGGAAGTTCTATCGTCTGTGTTTTGGTTTTTGCCGGCGGGAAACGTGGGCGGGTCACGTCAACCTGTAGTCCAGCACACACTACAGAAGGATCAGGCCGAATTTTGCCCCAATTTTCTCCTCCCTACCGAAGACAAGGTCCGGGAGTATGCTAATGAGTTCGGGTCCGATCTTCGTGTAGTGTTCGGGGGGTTCAGAGAGATTTTTTCCGGTCGGAGGCGTCGGAAGGGCAGATCGTAGATAATGAACATGTTTAATATTTCTGATCGCAAATCCTGTGGAGTGTGGTGCTCTGAGAGGCGCTGATCAGCTCCGAGTAGAGAAAGAAAGAAAGAAAGAAAGAGAAAAGTCAGAACTCCTAAACTCAGCAGTGAAGAAAGTGAGAGGTTAATCCTCAATAACTGGGTCGCTCCAGGATAAACTGGATTTCCTCCATTCAGACCCAAACTCCGATCTGCATCGCAAGTCCTACATTAACCATCACGGAAGAATGAGGAAAAAAATAAATGAAAAAAAAAAACAACAACTTTAATATCCTGACTCCGTGCCTTCAGAGAGACGAGCGACGCATAATGAAATTTACCTAATAAAAGCTCAACGAGATTTTATTCTGGTGTAAACTATCCAATCTGGGGACAAAAAGAATGATTTAAGATATTTGGTGATTTAAAAAAGTAGCTTTGTCAGAGTCTGCTACTGCTCTTAAGCGATTAGGTAAATTTCATTATGCTTCGCTCGTCTCTCTGAAGGCAGGGAAAGCTGTTTTTTTTTCCATGATGGTTAATAGTGGACATGAATTCAAACATCGGGATTATTGCAGGACTGGCGATGCAGATGAATGAGCAGATCGGAGTTTGGGTCTGAATGGAGGAAATACAGTTTATCCAGGAGCGACCCAGTTATTGAGGATTAACCTCTCACTTTCTTCACTGCTGAGTTTAGGAGTTCTGACTTTTCTCTTTCACTGTCATATAGTGAATATATTTCACATATGTCTCCATCTCTGACAGCTGAGAGGGGATTTTTTTTAAAGCAGCAGCACCAGCCAATCAGGGAGCTTTATTTCGAGGGTGTGGACAGGTCTGCTCGGAGCTGATCAAATCAAATCAAATCATATCAGATTTTATTTATATAGCACTTTTCATATTAATAAAAACAACGCAAAGTGCTGAACATTAAAAACAGTCATAAAAACAAAAAGAATAAAAACCACGCCATCAAACAGTATGCACCACACTCACACTCACACTCACACTCACACTCACACTCTACCATTAATTCGCACAGAACAGAGGAGACATGGCATGGCACTGAGCATCTTAGGGAGAACGCCACCAGCGGGGCCCCCCACACCAAGGGAAGTCGAGGGTCAATTAAAACTGGGGCTCCAGCGCCCGACCCCCGACAGACCATGGGAACTCGCACACCAAAGTGTGGAGCCCCCAGGCCAGCCAGGACCAGAGTACCCGGGCACAGTA
Organism: Salarias fasciatus; assembly: GCF_902148845.1. Taxonomy (NCBI): domain Eukaryota; kingdom Metazoa; phylum Chordata; class Actinopteri; order Blenniiformes; family Blenniidae; genus Salarias; species Salarias fasciatus. Next base: position 9,989,069 of record NC_043765.1, on the reverse strand, counting down.
ACCCCAGCATTGGACCAGCACCAACTCCCGGTGTGAAGGACCCCCCTGAGGAAACACTGGAATTAAACAGCTAAAACATAATAAAATATGACACGAAATTAAAATAAGATAATAAGATAGGATTATAAAGTTAAAAAAAAAAAAAAAAGTTGAATGTGCAAAATAAAATAGAATAAAATTACACAAATAAGAATGGAATAAGAGGACTATAGAAGGTCAGTTAAAAGCCTGATTAAAAAGGTGTGTTTTCAACCTCCCTTTAAAAATATCAACGGTCTCTGCGGTCCTGAGGTTCTCTGGCAGGCTGTTCCACAGGCGGGGGCCATAATGGCCAAAAGCCGCCTCACCATGAGTCTTGGTTCTGGCTTTAGGAACACACAATAAGGCACTGCCAGAGGACCTCAGGGCCCGCGAGGGTCGATAGGGTAAAAACAGATCAGCTAAATAAGAAGGCGCAAGGCCATTAAGACATTTAAAAACTAATAAGAGAACTTTAAAATCGATCCTGAAGCGGACAGGGAGCCAATGCAGCGACTGTAAAACCGGTGTAATGTGGGCCCGCCCCCTGGTCCTCGTCAGCACGCGTGCGGCTGCGTTTTGTAATAGCTGTAAGTTTGAAATATTCTTTTTGGGAAGACCAGAGAGCAAGGCATTACAATAATCTAATCTACAGGAGATAAAAGCATGCATTAGCACCTCTGTACTGGCCTGAGAGAGAAACGGGCGGACTCTAGCTATGTTCTTAAGATGATAAAATCCAATCTTAGTTATGTTTTTTATGTGTGGAATAAAACTTAGCTCAGAGTCAAAAATCACGCCCAGGTTCTTAACTGATTGTGCTGGTTTAAAATCCCGTAATTTTGGTAAAATCTTCTCTCTCTGACCTTCAGGACCGATAACTAAAACCTCAGTCTTGTCCTGGTTGAGCTGTAGGAAATTCACTGCCATCCATGACTTGATGTCTGAAATACAGTTAAAAAGGGTTTCTATTGGCCCTGAGTCATCAGGAGACACGGCGATGTACAGCTGAGTGTCGTCAGCGTAACTATGGAAACTGATGCCGTGTCTCCTGATGACGTCCCCAAGTGGAAGCATGTAGAGATAAAAAAGTATAGGACCTAAAATTGAACCTTGGGGAACCCCACACCTAATTTCATGGGTTCCTGAGGAACAAGTATCCAAACTTACATAAAAACATCGATCTGTGAGATAAGAACTGAACCAGTTAAGAACAGTACCAGAGAGGCCCACCAGGTGACTCAGTCTATTTATTAAAATGTGGTGGTCTACTGTATCAAATGCAGCACTCAGGTCAAGTAGAACCATCACTGTGAGCTTTTTATTATCTAAATTCCACCTGATATCATTTAAAATCTTTAAAAGGGCCGTCTCGGTACTGTGGTTCACTCTAAAACCAGACTGATGTCTTTCTAAAATGTTATTAATCATTAAAAAGTCATTGACTTGGTTAAAACCAGTCTTTCTAAAACTTTACTTAAAAATGGTAAGTTGGATACTGGTCTGTAGTTATTAAAAACATCGGGGTCTAAATTGCTCTTCTTCAGAAGGGGCTTCACCACCGCCGTTTTAAAGGCAGTGGGGAAGACACCCATCTGAAGAGAGCTGTTGATATTTACCCGCGTGACCCGCCCACCTTCCCGCCGACAAAAACCAAAACACAGACGATAGAACTTCCGGGTCACGGAGATCGAAGAAATTGAAAAATCACATTAAAGTCTGCTCTGTGGCCGTATTTCAACTTTCCTATATTTGATCTGTCTTAACAAACGGGATATTGAAAAACAAACCAATTTTCATTTATTTCTTTTCATTTTAAAAACGAAAAAAGGAAAAACGACTCATTTTTCAATATTTTGTTTTTTGATTCTTAATTGAATATCAATTGAACGAATGATACACGGATTACAAGGGGTTGTCATATTTTGTTCTTTTGTAATGTTTCTGTGGATTTGTTAGAAAGGGGAAGAAAATCTGTCATCGCAAATCATGTAAAACAGTGGTGCAAACTGCAGCACGGAGTGTGTAAAGCTGTGCGCATTACTGTCTGTCAGAGTAGAAAAAGAGTGACAAAATGTAAATTGAGCTGATATTCTGTTTTCTTGTGCAGCTGGTTGAGACTGATCAGAAAAGAAATTGCTACAGGAAAAGGTATGTAAAGCTGATGGTTGTGTTTGTTTCTTAAACTAAGCACTTTATTTTGTTCTTTCTTTGTTCTGATAGAAATGCTGCCCCTACATGGGCTTGTCATATTTTGTTCTTTGGTAATGTTTCTGTGGATTTGTTAGAAAGGAGAAGAAAATCTGTATTTGCAAATCATGTAGGATTGCTGGCTGTGGAACCTTATCAAGCAACAATTAACGATGTGAAATTTCCTGTTTGAGTTAAACAGTATCTCTTATCAAAGGAAAAAGAACTGGGGATCAGACCAGTGGTTCAATCATTGCTGAACCGAAGAGTGTCATGTCTGTCTCCAAACAACACACCGATAAACCCCATTTTTGAAACCAGGAACAAAGAAGTACAGATTTGCACAGGAAAAATAAATAAATTTCAGCGTCATTCCTTTAACTCCGGTTGTACCAGATGTTAATGCTATCTTAGTATCAGTAGCAGCCAGAGCGAAATGGTACACAGTTGTGTATTTGTATTCTGCTGGACACAGGAATACATAGGATTTGTTTAGTTTCACCTTCTGTGACCAACAATATCGCTTTACAAGTTTAACGTTGTTTTTTTTTTTTTTTTTCAGACAGTCCAACCGTCTACGCTGCAGCTGTGAGACAGCAGCTTCAAAGCTGACATTACCTGCTGACTCGGTTTTGTTTGGCGTACATCGACAACATCATTATTGTCTCTTATACAGAAAATTGAATTTGAGTTTGAGAAAATTATCAACCAGTTATTCTGTTTTTATTCAAGCGCGTGTCTACGCTTCCTGATTAAGTTTGTGTGGCTTTATTTTGAATATTTAGAATGAGACTCTGTCTTTGAATGATTTTACTATTCATTTATGCCTTTTCTTGTATTTTATACACTTTTTTAAAAACCTTACCTCCTTTTGAGTTGTATTTTCAGATCTATATATTAGAACTTGGGTGGATGTGAAGGTTTTCCAGTGATCACGTTAACTGGGAAATATCAGAGAATTTCACGATGCTTATCACAAAGGACACGACATGTTTCAGAGTTTTGAGAGCAGTAACTTAAAATTTCAAGTTAGGAGCAGATTTGGTTATCTTCAGGTCACACATAGTAACACTTTTGATTATTTGCTTTACATGTTAAGATGAAACCTGAGTTTCTTGTTTAGATCATAATTTTTAGGTTCACCTCTGGAGAACTTTAAAAAGGTCATATAACCACCTAAAGTGCTACAGACACCCGGACATATCTGTTTGTAGTAAAATGTAATATTTAACAGCCTGTTTGAAAATTGTATGATTGAGAAATGTTAATGAGTTAAATGTTAAAGAGTCTTTTTTTTCCTTTCTGCAGCTCTGGCTCACAGAATGAACCTTCGATCACTTCGCCGTCATAATCTTATACACGCGGAGTACGCAGAATGCATTCTGACACCGTAAATACTTCATCCGTGAAACTCTGTTCGTATTTTTTTTTATCGAAGACCCCTCGCAACTTGGATATTCTGACAACATCGCCAACCTTAAATCCTGTCTTTATTTATTTTTTTCTCTTGTCTCGTGGTGTAGGCGTACTGTACAAATTGTGAAACACTTGAAGGCCCTTAGTCACATCAGCCGGGCGCATTTTTATACTGCTGTGGTGAGTGTTGTTATAGCTTTTTACTAAGTCTGGTAGGACTTCCACGCACCGTCTAGTGTTCTTAGCAGTGAAATATCTCCACATTCTGGTCTTTAACGTTCGGTTAAATCTTTCAACCACGGAGGCTTTTAGATCACTGGCTGTGGCAAAATGTATGATGTTGTGTTTCCTCATTAGAATCTTGAAACTTTTGTTGAAAAATTCTCTTCCTGCATCAGTCGGTAGTTTTTCAGGCGTCTGGCTCTCGCGAAAGACGGATTCAAAGGCAGACACCACCTCAGCCGCGGTCTTCTTTCTCAAAGCTCGCACGTACGCTAATTTGGAAAACACATCGATGACCGTGAGTAAATAACTATACCCATCATTTTCATCGGCTAATGCTCGCATATCGCAAAGGTCTGCCTGAAATTGTTTGAGAGGTCTTGTAACAAAAACTCTGTTTCTTGGAAAATGTATCCTAGCCGGTTTATGCAGACTATAGGTGTCTTGAGATGATAAAAAGTCTTTCACATCTTCCACCCTGACTTTCTTTCCCGTCTCATCTTGAACCGCTTTATGAAGCCGCTCTACCCCACCGAAACTACCAGGATGACTCGGCTTGTAATATAACCTCTTCATAACACGTTTCTCCGCCATCTCCGGGTACAATATAAATTCACCCCCCTCCAACCGACTGTCTGACTCCTTCTCATCCCTTCAGATGTGTCAACACCTAACCCGTCGTAAAAACTTCAAAAGACCTCAGACGGAAGGAAGTTTGGGGGGGGGGGGGGGGGGGGGGACAAATGCGCAGTGGACATACGCTGGACAAATGGTGGACAAATGGCAAGGGGAGGGGTTTATTGGGGGCCATAAATCTTTCGTTTGACATATAATATCCTATCTGTCTCTCTAACACTAAATGCTGTCTGAGTTTCCAGCAGCAGAAAGAGTTTCTCTCTCTTCTCACCGTCCATCATTCTGGATCTCTGACGGTTTGTTCCAGAAAGTGTCTCCATGTCTGTTCTCCACGGCTCTCTGCTGGAATTCTGGGAAATTGCGTCTGATTTTCCAAAGTAATCCTGCTCAGTAATCCCTGTTTTGATCAGATATCCCTGTAATGAGATTACATTTATGTACTGTAACAGATTCCAGTTCCATTGTTTGTATCCTGATGACGTCACGCCGTTCAGTTCAGTTCAGTTTGATTTGTCCAACATTTCAAAACGGCTCCAGTTGAACCAAAGAGCTTCACAGAAGGTCAAAAGGAAGAAGAAATGAAAAAGGCTGAGCTGAACATATTTCTAACAGATCAGACCAATCAGACTCCAGATGTTCTCCAGTCCAGCTGCTGCTGACAGCCTGAGAGGAGAGGAGGGTTTCAGTCTGGACCTGAACTGTCCTCCAGACTGAGGCTGGAGCTGAATGGAGTTTAGTTTCATGGAGGAACCTGACTGAGTGTCTTCCACCCAGCAACACTCTCTCTGAATTCTCATTGGTTCAAACAGCTTCAGCCTCTTCTGGCTCCTTTCATTTCCTGCTTCTTCTTCTCCACATGAAGAACAGTGACTTGTGTTTCTGCTGCTGTTTGAAGTTATGGTGCGTTCACACCGGACGCGTCGTGGGCGTCGTCGACGCTTGGGACGCCTCGAAGCTGACGCTTGTGACGCTTCAAGCATGATGCTTTACACCAGGTGGTCACAAAGCTCACAACGCTTGCGACGCTTGCGACGCATGTCAGTTTATTGGCGCGCAGGAGTCAGTACTCTATGGAACTCACCCAACTCACTGACTCACTTAACCTCACCCAGCATATACATACATGTTCCAACCCACCCCAAAGGACACACCCTGGACCTCGTCATTACAAACACCCCCATAAAAAACCTCCATGTTTATGACCTCGGCATCTCGGACCACAATGCCATCTCACTCGACCTCCCCCTGCAAGCATCAAATCATAAGGACAAACGACAAATCCATTTTTGCAAAATAAAAGACATCGACCAAGACCACTTGACCCGTGACTTCCATAACCTCACCCAGACTGCCCACCACTCCTCCCCAGACGCCTTTGTGGACCATTACAACACTGGACTACAGCTGATCCTTGACACCCATGCCCCACTGAAGACTCGGACTGTGACTTTCACGAAATCTGCTCCGTGGTACACTGGTGCACTGCGTAGACAGAAGGCGGCTCGGAGGGTCCTCGAGAGGCGGTTTTTAGCCTCAGGTTTAACAGTCCATAAACAAACTTACAGACAACATCAAAAATCATATTCCAAAGCCCTCAGTCTTGCCCGTTCTGAATACTACTCAAACATCATTAACAATAACCCGGGAAACTCTAAACAACTGTTTAAAACTGTAAACAAACTTCTCACACCACAACCACTTACACAAAAAACAAACAATAATGAACAATGTGATGCATTCTTGGATACATTCATATCCAAGATTGATAACATTCATTCCGCTCTCTTGCCCTCTTGTTCTCCTAACTCCACACCTGCGACTCCAGCTTCCAAATTTTCCCAGTTTTTCCCTGTTACAGACAGACAGGTGGAGGACCTCATCCGCAAGATGAGGCCCTCCACCTGTCACCTGGATCCGTTTCCCTCATCCCTGATCAAATCCCATGTTTCCACACTGAGCCCCCTGATTACAACCATAATCAATCACTCCCTGCAATACGATCACTTGCCACAATCATTAAAAACTGCAATAATTAAACCACTTGTCAAAAAACCTTCCCTTGACCCTGAAAAACATTACCAACATTACCGGCCCATTTCCAATCTTCCCTTCCTGTCAAAAATCATTGAAAAGGTAGTCTCCACACAAATTCACACACACCTCCAGTCCTCCCATCTGTACGACAAATTCCAATCCGGTTTCCGTTCAGCTCACAGCACTGAGACAGCTCTGGTCAGTGTCACCAATGATTTGCTGGTGGCCTCTGACCAGGGCTCTCTATCACTCCTGTTACTCTTGGACCTCTCAGCCGCCTTCAACACTGTTGACCATTCCATCCTTCTCCATGGACTCCAGCATTTCATTGGTCTTTCAGATACAGCGCTCCAGTGGTTCCAGTCCTACCTAACTGGTAGGGCTGAGTATGTGGCCCTTGGGGAGGCCAGGTCGAGGTCCCACGCTGTCACCTGTGGGGTTCCCCAGGGGTCAGTGCTGGGACCCGACCCAGCCTGTTTTCCATCTACATGCTCCCGTTGGGCCACATCATCAGCAAGCATGGAGTCTCCTACCATTGCTATGCTGATGATACTCAGCTCTATGTCAGGCTGGACCGGACCTCCTCCCTCTCTATTCAATCACTCACCGCCTGCCTGGAGGAGACTAAAGCATGGATGAATGACAATTTTCTCCAGCTCAACCGCTCCAAGACTGAATTTCTATTAATTGAAACCCCACATCAACGTAAGTCCTCCCCTTTCACAGTTCTATCATTTGCCGGCCACAAAATCAACCCAACAACTGCCGTTACCAACCTGGGTGTCTGCTTTGACCCCACCCTCTCCTTTGACCTCCATATCCAACACATCTTTAAGACCTCATTTTTTTTCACCTCCGGAACATCTCCAAACTACGCCCCTTCCTCTCCCTCCCCGTTGCTGAGAAGCTGGTCCATGCTTTTGTCTCGTCCAGGCTGGACTACTGCAATGCACTCCTCATCGGGATCTCTGGAAGAAGCCTACAACGGCTTCAGGCAATTCAGAACTGTGCTGCCAGGATCCTGATGAGGGTGCCAAAAAGACACCATATCACTCCCATTCTCCATAACCTTCACTGGCTCCCGGTAAGGTTCAGGCTGGAATACAAAATCTGCCTCCTGATCCATCAGTGTGTCTACGGTAGTGCACCAGTGTACCTAAAAGAACTTCTCTCCCCACGTGACCCGACCATACACCTCCGTTCCGCCGACTTCAATTTGCTGAAGGTCCCCAAAACCAAGCTGTGCTCTCTGGGGGACAGGGCTTTTCAGGCTGCAGCACCCCGTCTGTGGAATGCCCTGCCTGCCCATCTGAGGGCACCGCAGTCGGTGGACTCATTTAAATCTCGCTTGAAAACATTTTTGTTTATGAAAGCTTTTGAATGATTTTACTTGTTCCCTGTTGTATTTTGTTGATGTGTTAAAGCATGAGTGTTTTATTGATTTAGCCTGTATCTGTTACATTTAATTGTCATTGTTATTTTTTAAACTCCACTGTAGCACTTTGAGATTTGTTTTACAAATGTAAAGTGCATGATAAATAAAATTCTTCATCATTATTATTATTATTATTATCATTATTATTATTATTATTATTATTATTTCTGTTTCCAGCTATGGCGGATCGCATCAGGAGAGTGGCTTGGCTTTATTTGTTAAATAAAGCTAGACCGCGTCATCGTCGGGCACATGGGCGCCGTCTCTGGGTTCATCCCATTATTCAGAGGCATTCTGAAGTTGGGGAGTTTCACCATTTGCTCCAGGAGCTGCGTGAGGATGAGCATCGCTTCCAGGGCTACTTTCGTCTCTCCCGTGCCCAGTTTGACGACCTGCTGGCCCCAGTGTTGCCAACTCCCCAGTAAGAAAAGTCGCTATTGGCTGGTCTGCTCCTCTCTGCTCTGACTGCAGCAGGGAGTGCTGCGTGAGACTGACCGCTGTGAGTGCTTTGGGACGGGGGAGAGGCTCACGCAGCACCCGCTGCTCATTGAGGACAGCAACGAGACGTCCTGTCACGTCTCCAGACCACCAGAAAAGGTCACTAGATTTGTCACTAGTCGCTTTTGACAAAAAAAGTCACCAAGAAGCTTTGGAAAGATTAGAAAGTTGTCAAGTTAGCAACACTGGCTGGCCCGCATCGGTCCTCGGATCACTCGTAGTGACATAACACCGGAGGGATCGTCTCTGATTGGTTGACGCCCAGCGGCAGCGCGTCGAAAGTTCAGTTTTCCCAACTCTCAAAAAGCGATGCTTAAGACGCTCCTGACGCCGGGGACGCGCGTTGTGGGCGTCGACACTCGAAACGCTTGAAAAGTCGACGCTCCTGACGCGTCGCCCTGCCGCCCGCCTCTCCACGATGCTCGTCCACCATAGACTTTGCATAGAAAAGCGCTGCCCACGACGCCCATGACGCGTCCGGTGTGAACACACCATGAGTTTCTAGTGAGCTGGAATCAGTCAGTGAGTTGAAGAGTTGATCAGTGAGAAGAAAGTGAGCTTTGATTGGTCTCATCAAGTGTTTCCAATCAGATGAAGTGAAGAAAAGAGTGAAGAGATGCTCTTTGAATCTCATGGATTCAGGCTTTAAAGCAGCTCAACACTTTACACAAGAAAAGGAAGAAGCAGCCAGATCAGAGGGAAACGGCAAATGTCCAATCAGGCTGGACTGTCAGTGTTATTGATTGATTTACTCTCTTCTCTTTCTTCCAGAAATTCACTCTCTCAAGGCTTTCTGCACTGCAGCCTCCAATGTTCCAAACTTTCCAGAGTTTGTGGCTGCTGCTCTGATTGATGAACTTCAGGTCAATCGCTACGACAGCAACACCAGGAGAGTAGTTCCCACACAGGACTGGGCGAACAGAATGACAGAAGAAGATCCAACGTACTGGGAGAGTCAGACTCAGATCCTGATGGGAACTCAGCAAACCTTCAAAGCAAACATTGAGGTCGCGAAGGAACGATTCAACCAAACTGGAGGTTTGATTGAACTTTGTCTTTTTTCCTCATCCTGTCTTCACTGAGTCGATGCACACACACACACACACGCACGCACGCACGCACGCACGCGCGCACACACACACACACAGAGTGAGCTGGTCAGGTCAGATCCAGTCCTACTCCAGTAGAATCAAAGCAGATCCATAGAGAAATGTGAGAGCTGCTTTGTGAAATTCAAAGAAAACTTTTTTCAGCTTCAAACTTTTTCCAAACAGAGTTTGAATGAAAACTCCCAGTTTGTCTCTTGTTCTTTGAGCTTTGAGTCAGCAGCAGCAGCAGCAGCAGCAGCAGCAGGGGTGAAGTGGTTAGCACTGTCCCCTCACAGCAGGAGGACCTGGGTTGGATTCCTTTCTCTCCTCAGACTTTCTCCCAGCTCAGTGTGATGCTCACACACTCCATTCAGGCTGCTGACTGTTGACAGGAAGCAGATCAATATGTCCCACTGATCCTGAGTCAGCGTCAGCAGCCCGTTAGCTCCAGCAGCTGCTCAACAAGGAGCTAACGGGCTGCTGAGCAACCAGGCTAACCTTCAGCTAGCTGCTGAAAGGAGCTAGCTTCAGCTAGCTTGTTAGCTAAACTAGCTTCACTGTCAGCTAGCTTGTTAAAGAAGCTCAAAGGTCAGAAACTTGTTAAATAAGCGAGCTTTAACATCTGCAGCATGTTACATAACCTAGCTTAAACAGCAGTTAGCTTGGTCAAAAAGCTAGCTTAAACATCAGCTATCATGCTGAACAAGCTAGCTTAAATGTCATCTAGCATGTTGAATTAGCTATTTAATACGTCAGCTAGCATGTCAAAGAGGATAGCTTAAACTTCATTTAGTTTGAGCTGAGCTAGCTTAAACATCGGCTAGCTTGTTGTACAAGCTAGCTAAAAAGGCTAAGTTAAACATTAACTAGCATGTTAACAAGCTCACTTAAACATCAGCCAGCATGTTAAGTAAGCTAGCTTAATCATCTACTGGCATGTTATAAAAACTAGCTAAAACATTTTGTACATGATAAATAAAACTAGCCTAAACATCTGCTAGCTAGATTAAAAAAAAGCTTCCTTTAATATTTGTTAGCATGTTTAAATACTAGCTTAAAGATCTTCTACCTTGTTAAAAAACGAGCTTGAACATCTGCTAGCATATTAAATAACCTAGCCTAAACATCAGCTAGCTTGATTAAAAACTTAACTTAAACATCTATCAGCATGCTACAGCTAGGGTTGCCAACTCCCAGGGATTGAAATAAGGAACGCCTCTCGCGGGCAGCTGAAAGAAACTGGATTTTTGGGGGGTCAAAAACGCATATCTAACAGCATTTTGCCGCAGTTATACCTATTACAGACTATAAAAACACATGAGGTTACTGCATTACACCTACAGTAGCAAGACTGTAATAACTCATGATCAGCTTGATCTGTTTGTATTTGAGGCCTACAGTGAGAGTTATCATTCAAGTATCATCATCATCAAGGACAGCAGCTCTCAGCCACTGCACCGGACGGTAGAGGAGCTCAGCAGCTCCTTCAGAGGCCGACTGAGACCCTCAGTGCAGGAAGGAGCTACCACAGGTCTCTCATCCCCACCGCTGTCAGACTGTACAGTTCTACTGTGTGGAATATGTGCAATAATCCTGGACATTATAATATCCTGCACCCCCCCTTAAGAAATTCAGCGACACTTCATTATCCATTCACTCTGCTAAAGCATATTGTACATATTATATATCATACTGTATAGTTATATATTGCATCATATATTGCATATTGTATTGTATATATTGTATATATTATATATTTCCTGTTATATTTTTAAGATTCAGGTAGTACATACAGTTAGATCGTCATTGTCTTTAGCTTCTATTATCAATCCTTTTATGATTTGCACTATAACTTGTTAATTATTGCATCATTCATTGCTTTTGCACCCTGCTGTGGGTTCCATGAGCCTATACGCCTGTAAATGTCTCCACTGTGAGATTAATAAAGTCTTCTATTCTTATTCTATTCTATATTTATTGCTAAATGTGCAAAATAAGATCAAACAGCTGCTGTCTCTTCTGGATTTTAACATGTTCCTTTTTTTATTTTCAACTAAAAAAGTGCAAAATCAAAACTGAAAAACCTTCTGAACAGAAAAACCAACAAGGTTCCGTTTCTAAACTGAAAACACACCACAGTCTGCAGCAGCAGACACAAATCAATAAACTAAACATGATATATCCGATATGGAAACGGCACAAACTTACATGTCTCTGGACGCCATGCTGCGCTGCTTTAATGTTTTGATTTACTTCCTCCCGTGCGCTCTGTGACCAAACTGACTACTGGCCAATGAGCTGCCGTAGCCTACTCGGAACCGTCTTTTTTTTGACCAATGAGATAAGAGCGATTCTGTGTTGTCAAGCCATCTCTGTCAGCTCATTGGTCACAGAATGTCAGAGAGCCGGTGAACAATTTACCGTAAGTTTTCAAAAAAAAGCGCAAGTTCCATTTCTCACGTTTTGACTCTCACAAAAATACGGAACAAAGTGCGTTCCTTTTCAGCTCAATACGGAACGCACACTTTTACATCCAAATACGTAACAATTCCGTTTTTCAAGGAACGGTTGGCAACTCTAGCTACAACTTACTTAACCATGTGCTAGCTTGTGAAAAACTAGCTTAAACATCTGCTAACTTGTAAAAAAAACTAGCTTAAATGTCTGCGAGCTTGATAAAAAAAACTAGCTAAACATCTGCTAGCTTGTTAAAAACTAGCTTAAACATCTGCTAGCTTGTTCAAAACTAGCTAAACATCTGCTAGCTTGTTCAAAACTAGCTAAACATCTGCTAGCTTGTTCAAAACTAGCTAAACATCTGCTAGCTTGATAAAAAAAAAACTAGCTTAAACATCTGCATGTTAAAGCCAGGGTTGGCGATCTTGGAAAACTAGCGTTAGCATGTAGCATCTCCCCAAGGCTCCGCCTAGCTAGCTCTGCCCAGCTCCCACCCCATTGGAGGAGCTCCCGTTGGGAGCGGAGACGCTGAGACGTTCGCAGCGCGCGCGGTGCGCGCGGCACTTCCGCATCCAATGCATCCCTGCCGTAACCTGTTCTACTTCGTAAGTGCTTAGCCCACCTACGGGCTTCGCTAGTGGCACACCTCCAATCTCTGTCCAATCCACTGAGACTATACAAAGCTCGACGCACCAATCCCCCGCACGCGATGGCGCAGCGCCAGCCCCAAACCGAGGGTACATAACCTCGGATGGCGCTAAGCAAACCCTTCTTCTTTCTCAGCATCTCCATGAGACTTAGAAGCCTCTTTCTACGGATCAAGATTCGACTTGAATGGATTCGCCGGCCCGGGACCAGTCGCCATCGGGCGTCGGGCCGTTCTCCTGCCGCTCCTGCGGCATTCCGCTCATCGTGCAGGACTGTCACGAGCTCTGCTTCCTCTGCCTTGGCTGGCAGCATCACCGCCAGCGGACCTCCTGCCCGGCCTGCCTCGCGCTGCCGCTCGAAGAGAGCCAGCGGCGAGCAGCCTTCATGGGCGCAACCTCCCCGGCTCCTGCCGGTGAGGACGACGCCGAGGAGACCGTCAGCAGCAGCAGCAGCAGCAGCAGCAGCAGCAGCGTGTCTGTGTCACGGAGTTCGACTCGGTTCGACTCCGCCTCCACCGCATCCCGTCTCCCCCGTGAGCCTGTGGAGCACCTCGCGGGGCTCTTCACTTCAGCCGCCGAGCGCACCGGCCTCGCGTTGCCGCCGCAGCCTCCGGGGCCGGTGCAGCGTGATTTTGCACTCGGGCTGGCAACCCAGTCACGGGCTCGGTCCCGGACTGCGGTCCTATGGCCCGCCGTCCCGTCGTTTCAAGCTCACGTGCAGCGGGACTGGGGTACGCCACTTGCCGCCAAGGGTACGGTGAAGGGCTACCGAGAGTATTCTTGTGTGGAGGGCTGGCCGCCGGTCTCCGGAGTGCCTGCCATTGAGGACTCCGTTCGGCTGTGCCTCCTCCCCCGATCCTCCACCTGGCCCGGCGGAAAGCCCGTGCTGCCGTCGGAAAGGGACAGGCGCATGGCGAGCTTCCTGGATCGTGGCTACGCTAGCGGCAACCTGACGTTCGCCCTAGCCAATAACATGACCTTCCTCCTGGGCTCTGTGGACAAGATCTGCCACGAGAAGTCCCAGCTTTCCCCCGAAGACATCGTGGAAGTCCAAAATACGGCCGAAGTCCTGATGCGCATGTGCAGAGCCATCGCCGTCAGTGGAGGCCGCGTCATGGCCAACGCACAGCTCGCCATGAGGCACCTGTGGCTTGGTCTGTCTTCTTTATCTGAGCGGGACCAGCGGGGCGTCCTGGGACTCCCCCTGTCCACCTCTTCTCTTTTTGGGCCCGATATACAGGTGATCATCGAGCGCCTGGAGGCAGCAGCACGAGGCTCGCAGCAGCTCGCCCCGCACCTCCAGCCCCGCCGTGAGCCGCCGCCGCATCGCCGTCGCTCTGCGGACCAGCGGCGTCCCGCTCCTTGGAGCACCTCGGCACCTGGACAGACCGGACCGTCTTTCCGCCGATCCTCCCGGGGCGCCGATCAGCCCAGACGGTCCCGCGCTCCCGAGACACGGAGCGCCCCGTCCGCTCGACCCGCACCTGCCAGCAAACATGCAAATAAAGGCCGTCAGGCCCGTTACATCTTCCAAAGAGCAGCAGTCCCTCCTCTCCCCCGTGTTAGCATGATCAAAAAGTGCGAAACCCGGCTGGGCCCTTCTCCCTCCCTCCTCCCGCTCCGTGATAAGGCGGCTGAGGCTTTTCAGCGCCCCGCAAACGCTTCAGGCTGCACTCTCCGCCGGCTTCGGCTCGAGTGAGCATTTCGAAGCGTCAGAGCGATGGCTCCGGCCCGGCCCGGATCCCCGCCGTGGGGTATCCCGGCCCCGGCCGCACCCATAGCGCTCTCAGCAGCGTTTGTCCGCCGACCTCCGCTCGTGTTAGCATGACGAGGCGTCAGAGCGGCGGTGCCGTTACGCCCCGGGCTGCCGACGTGCAGCGCCCCAGCCCCGGCGCCACTCATGCCGCTCCCAGCGGAGTTTCTCCGCCGAGCGGCGGACTCACGCCGGCCCGGGTGTCCGCCGTAAAGCGCCCCGATCCCGGCCTTATTGGTGTTGCTCCCGGCAGCGCTCCCTCGGCTTCCCCGTGTGTTATCACAGCGGAGCCTCGGAGCAGCGGAGCTCTGCCGTCCCGGGCTCCCGCTATTGAGCGTCCCGGCTCCGGCTTCAGCATCACGGCCAGCGATCCGGAAGGCTCCCACATCAGCACCGAGGACAGCGACCCAGAAAACTCCGGGATCGCGCTGCCTCTGCTCGGGCTGTCCCCAGCAAAGCGCCGGTCCGCGGCCGCCTGGCGGCCGCCCGCTCTCATTCAGGGGACGCCTGCTCCACAGCCCTTTCGCCGGGGGCCCCCCGTCTCCCGAGGCCGGGAGGACGGGTGGGCCGTCCCCGCTGGCCGTGGTACAGCCACTCACGCTCCGGTTTCACATGTGGCGTGTTATGTCGGGACCGCTTTCTCCCTGGCTGTCCAGGACGCTGAGAAACGGTTATGCCCTGCAGTTCGCCTGTCGTCCGCCTCTCTTCAACGGCATCCTTCGTACGCGGCTCGCATGCCCTGCGGGGATGGCCGCTCTCGAGGCAGAAGTAGCCTCACTCCTCCGCCGGGGTGCAGTCACGGAGCTGACCGCGACAGAGGCGCACTCGGGTTTTTATTCCCCCTACTTCTTGGTCCCCAAGAAAAGCGGGGGTGTAAGACCCATTCTGGACCTGAGGGTCCTCAACACTCACATAGCCACCAGGAGGTTCCGCATGCTGACGGTCAAACACCTCCTGGAGAGCATTCGACCTGGGGACTGGATGACTTCGATCGACCTGACGGACGCCTACTTCCACATCCCCATTCTCAGAAGGCACAGAGCCTTCCTCCGCTTTGCCATGGGGACCAGGTATTTTCAATACAACCGGCTCCCCTTCAGCTACTCTCTCGCCCCTCGCACCTTTACCAAGTGTGTCGAAGCAGCATTGGAGCCCCTCCGTCGTCATGGTCTGAGGATCCTCACTTACATCGACGACTGGCTCATACTGGCGTCCTCTCATCAGGAGGCTGTGCTGCACACGACTCAGGTCCTGCACCACATCGAGCTCCTGGGGTTCATGGTGAACCGACACAAGAGCGCACTCACCCCAGCTCAGAGCATGGCTTATCTGGGGTTGGAGCTGGACTCGCTCTCTATGACTGCCCGCCTCTCCGAGGAGAGACGGACCTCCCTTCTCTCGACCCTGAGGTCTGCAGTGACCACACCCCTGGTCGGGGTTGGTTTGATCAGGACCGTCCTGGGTTTGATGGCCGCGGCCCACCCAGTGGTCCGGCTGGGTCTTCTGCACATGCGCAGGCTGCAACGGTGGTTTGCACGCCTCCGCTGCGTGGGAAAGTGGGACGGATGCAAACGGTTCCCGATCCCGCCCCAAGCACGCCAGGATCTCCTTTATTGGATGGATCCTGCTCTCCTAATGCAAGGAGTTCCCCTGGGCTGCGTGTCGCATCACGTCGAAGTGTTCACCGATACGTCTCTCGCGGGATGGGGAGGCACCCTAGACCACCACGCGGTGGGCGGTGCTTGGGATTTGGCTCCCACTCACATCAATGTGCTGGAAAATGACGGCGGTGCAGAGGGTCCTGCTCCATTTCCAAGCCAGGCTGAAGGACAGCCATGTGCTCATCAGGACAGACAACACTACGGTGGTCGCGTACCTGAACAGGCAGGGGGTGACCCGGTCTCCCCCTCTTCATCGCATAGCGGCGGAGATCCTCCGGTGGGCGGACCGGCACCTCGCGTCTCTCAGGGCGCGTCACGTGCCCGGAGTCCTCAACGTCGGTGCAGACAGAATGTCCCGGGGAGGCCCACTCCACGACGAGTGGGGCCTGTCCCCGTGGGTCGCAGCCCGACTCTGGCGCAGGTTCGGATGCCCAGTGGCAGACCTTTTCGCCAGTGCAGAGAACGCACAGTGCCCACTCTGGTTCTCGCTCAGGTTGTCAGACGCCCCCCTCTAGGGGTAGACGCCTTCGCACACAGGAGCTGGCCGTCGGGCATCCTGTACGCGTTCCCTCCAGTCCACCTCTTGATCCCGCTGCTGCGCAGGGTGAGGT
The DNA here is from genome assembly GCF_902148845.1 of Salarias fasciatus. NCBI lineage: Eukaryota > Metazoa > Chordata > Actinopteri > Blenniiformes > Blenniidae > Salarias > Salarias fasciatus. Next base: position 9,972,403 of record NC_043765.1, on the reverse strand, counting down.
TGCACAATCTTCACGTGATCGTGGTGGCTCCGGACACCCCGAGTGCGCAGTGGTTCTCGGACCTGGTTCAGTTGGCAGTCGGGGACCCGTGGCCGATTCCCGACGGGCCCGACGCACTGCAGCAGGCAGGAGGCGCCCTTCGGTCCCGCCCCTTCCTGGGCGGGAGGCTCCTGGCTTGGAGGCTGAGCGGGTGAGGCTGGTGGAACTAGACCTCCCCCCAGCAGTGGTGTCCACCATCCAGAGTGCCAGGGCCCCCTCTACTGTCAAGGCCTACAGGTCTCGGTGGAAGCTCTTCACATCATGGTGCTCGGAGAGGGGCTTGGACCCGGTCTCCTGCACCGTTGGTGGAGTTTTGGAGTTCCTCCAGGCCCTGCTGGACAGCGGTCGCGCTGCATCCACCCTGGCGGTGTTTGCATCGGCCATCACAGCGGGCCACGGCGGTTTCGGCCGCTTTTCTGCACGCAGCCACCCGCTTGTGAAGCGGTTTCTGCGCGGGGCGTGTCGGTTGCGATCGCCCCCCAGGCATGTGGTCTCTCCATGGGACCTCCATGTGGTGTTGGAGGGCCTCAAGGGACCTCCTTTCGAGCCTTTGGAGCAGGCGGAGGACCGCTTTCTCTCCTTTAAGGCCGCCATCTTGTTGGCGCTAGCATCTGCCAAGAGAGTTGGGGATCTCTGCGCATTGTCAGTCCACCCATCCTGCATGGTGTTCAGCCAGGATGGGGGACTCGTGCACCTCTGGCCTAACCCAGCCTTTCATCCCAAGGTGATCACTTCGGACTTCCGGTCGCGAGTGATCCGGGTCAGGACGTTTGACTCCATGCCTGGTTCGTCTGGGGACGACCCACGCCTGCGGTCACTGTGCCCGGTCAGGGCTCTGCGTCTTTATGTCCAGCGCACAGCTGGCTTTCGCACCACGGACCAGCTGTTTGTGAGGTTTGGAGCCCGGGGGCGTGGTTCCCCGCTGACCTCTCAGCGTCTCGCCCACTGGGTGGGGGGCGCTATTGCAGCTGCCTACGAGGCACAGAATCTCTCGCCACCAGCAGTGATTCGTGCTCATTCCACACGACGTGTGGCTGCCTCTGCGGCCCTGTGCAGAGGGGTCACGGTGAGTGACATCTGCCAGGCTGCCTCCTGGGCCTCTGCGTCCACCTTCGTGCGTTCGTATCTGCTGGATATGTGCACTGACTCTGTGGCCATGTCGGTTTTCGGCGAGAACAGGAGTTCAGTCGTCTAACCGTTTCGGTCCTACTGGCCTGGCTGCCGCGTCCCGGGTGGGCTCGCGGACCAGGGGTTCCCCACCTGCCGCTCGGCTCTGCCGCGGTCTGCTGATGTTGTTTACGGTGTTGCAGGGGCAGGAGTTCTGCCGCTTGCTGTTTTTGGGTTCGCTGCCGCTCCCCGTGCGTGGAACGCGGGCCAGGGGTCCCCCCCTTCACCGCCTGCCGCTGTGGTTTCCCAGCCGGCGTGTGTGTGTGTCGCTGTGGCGATGCTTTGTACGTCGTGGGCCGCGCTACATCGCTAGGTGCCCGCCTCGTCCTTCGGGAGTTCTACGGCCGTTCTGGATCTATGGTTTGTTTACTTCCGTCTTACGCACCAATCCCGTCAGCAGGCCAGCTGGGAGCACATTCATCGACCTACGGCCTTTGCCTTGGTGAGTACCACTAGCGAAGCCCGTAGGCGGGCTAAGCACTTACGAAGTAGAATTAGTAGTTACTGGATGTAACTCCAGTTCTACGAGTAAGTGCGTGCCCGCCTACCTGCTGGCGCAGCTGTCTGCTTCCCTTGTTTTTGCTACGTCAGAAGAAGGGTTTGCTTAGCGCCATCCGAGGTTATGTACCCTCGGTGTGGGGCGTGGCGCTGCGCCATCGCGTGCGGGGGATTGGTACGTCGAGCTTTGTATAGTCTCAGTGGATTGGACAGAGATTGGAGGTGTGCCACTAGCGAAGCCCGTAGGCGGGCACGCACTTACTCGTAGAACTGGAGTTACATCCAGTAACTACTAATTCTCAGCGCTTCGTTTCTTCGTTTTTCTTTATTTGCACTCCACCAAGTTATGGCGCACTCAACGGTAAGTAAACCCCCAAACATTCGTCTCCGCCATTCTGCAACGACGCTTGGTCCTTCTACGCGCGTACTGAACCAGGGTCAGTGCACGCGTACATATACGTGCACGGGGGCAGGTCGAATGGAGAAGGGATTTGATTGGTTCAAAAAAAGGTGTCCCCTCAAGACAATTGGTTGCTGTTTTTCCCGTTTTACTCCTGCTGTAGATAGCGGATATTTTCCAAACTACTTTAAACACACGCTTTGAATTGCTTCCCATCGGGTCATAAAGATCATTTTAACCAGTATTTCAAAAAATGTATCTTATTCAAATCGCCAACCCTCGCTTTAAAAATAAGCTTAAACATCTGCTAGCATGTTAAAAAAACTAGCTTAAACATCTGCTAGCTTGTTAATCAGCTCGTTCAGCCGTTTGTCTTCTGGTGTTTTGAGTTTTGAGCTTCATCCTTCTATCAGCTGGTTTCTGCTGAATCATGTTGTGTTTTTATTTTTTCCGTTTTGTATTTTTTCAATAGTTTTTTTCAGACTCAACCAGTGGTCACAGCTCGCCACGAGGTCAAAGGTCAGTGAATAATAAAGCAGAAATAACAGAATAATAATAAATGAGAGAAAGCTGAGCCTCAGCTTCTCTCTGGATCAAACTCTAAACAACAGTCTGAATGTTTTTTTCTTCTCATGTTTTTTCTGCTGGTTTTAAACTGAGGCTGAAGGCCTGACAGTGAGCTGTGCTTCAAACACTTCCTGAACACACAGCGCCATCTAGTGGCTTCAGACAGGACGGACAGCGTCCTCCAGCTGCACGGCAACAGTGGAACCAGCGAATGTTAGCTAGCAATGAAATGATGATGATAACAATCAAACTCCTGAAGTCGCAGGCCGTGAACACATGAGAGCTTCTTTAGCTAGAAGAGGATCTGAGAGCCTGAAATGAGACGTTGTTCTTCATTCTGCTGTTTGAAATCAGTCAGTCAGGATCAGTCCTGCAGTGTTTTCCTTCAGTCAGTCACATCTCTGAGCCCACTGGACACTGCTGCTGCCTCACAGGAGTTAGCCCATGAGCAAAACATATTGATCCCAGCTCCAATTCCTGAGGGAGGGTTACTGTAGAGACTCCATGATGAAATAATTAGAAATATGGTGTTTGGAAAATCCTCAGAAAGCTTTGAGAATGAGCTCTTTCCAGGAAGATCAGCGTCCTCCATGTCTGCAGCCTCTTGGTCTCAGTGGGCGACGAGCTTTAAGAGGGAAACGCTTCGTCACAACTCTGAGAGTTTTATTGAGTCAAAGAACAGAGAAACACTTTAACAGCAGCTGCTGCAGTGGAGCCAGACGGCTAAAGGAGCTAGCTAAACATCTGCTAGCATGTTAAAGAAGCTAGCTAAACATCTGCTAGCATGCTAAAGGAGCTAGCTAAACATCTGCTAGCATGCTAATGGAGCGAGCTAAACATCTGCGAGCATGTTAAAGGAGCTAGCTAAACATCTGCTAGCATGTTAAAGAAGCTAGCTAAACATCTGCTAGCATGCTAAAGAAGCTAAATGAAATGTGAGGACGACACATTCCAGTCACATGAGAGCGTTGTGAAGTCGGGCTCAGACTGGAGGAAATCCAAAGTTTCTGTTGCTTCCTCACATCAATGTGAATCTCACTTCAAGACTTTACAACAAAGTGTCCAAACATGTGACTGCAGCCAGTGAACCTCACTTCATTGCCTTTGTCTTCAGTTCCACTGAACAAAGTTGCTGAATGAATCCAAACCACTGATTGATGATGAAAAAGCTGCGACGCGTCAACATGGAGCTGAATCCAGAAGAAATCCATCAAGTCAGAGTCCTGATCACACACCAACACTCACTCATTGTGTGTGTGTGTGTGTGTGTGTGTGTGTGTGTGTGTGTGTGTGTGTGTGTGTGTGTGTGTGTGTGTGTGTGTGTGTGTGTGTGTGTGTGTGTGTGTGTGTGATTCTCTCTCTCAGGTGTTCATATTGTCCAGAGGATGTACGGCTGTGAATGGGACGATGAAACTGATGAAGTGAACGGATTTCATCAAAACGGTTATGATGGAGAAGATTTCCTCGTTTATGACCTGAAGACAGAAACATGGATCGCTCCAGTTCAACAGGCTGTTCCCTCCAAACACAAGTTGGACAATGACAAAGCTCTGATAGCTTCTCTTAAAAACTACTTCACCACAGTCTGTGTTGGTTGGCTGAAGAAGTATGTGGAGTTTGGTCGGAGCTCACTGATGAGAAAAGGTAAAATGTTTGGAGTTTGTCTCTCAGCTTCTCTTCTTTCATGCTGCTCTCAGCATCTCCTCTCCTCTCTCCATCTGGCCTTCCTTCATCCCTCTTTCCATGGCCCGTCTCTTCCTGGCTGCAGTGGCTGACATGAGAGAGAAAGAGTGTAGAGAAGAATCCAGTAAAGTGTGAGGTGTCTTCCTGCTTGTTCTCCAGATCTTCCCTCAGTGTCTCTCCTCCAGAAGACTCCCTCCTCTCCGCTCACCTGCCACGCTACAGGTTTCTACCCCGACAGAGCCGACTTGTTCTGGAAGAAAGACGAGGAGGAGCTCCATGAGGACGTGGTCAGAGGAGAGATCCTCCCCAACCATGACGGGAGCTTCCAGATGAGCGTTGATCTGGATCTTTCAGGGCTCAAAGATGAAGACTGGGGGAGGTACAGCTGTGTGTTTCATCTGGCTGGAGGACAGGAAGTCTCCAAGAGACTGGACAAACGGGACATCAGGACCAACTGGAAGACAAATGATGGAGGTCAGAGACTCTTCATTTCACTCTCATTCTCTCGTTTGTCACTTCAGGAAATCAAGTCCAGCATCATAGAATGTGAAGTTGACTTCAGTCCAGAACTTTCCCCTCATTTCCCAGAGATCCAAACCTCCAGAGTTCATCTGGATTGATTTCCACATGTGACTGAGGCCTGGATCCCATCTGTCAGTCTGTGAATGCAGCGTCTTCTTCCTGCTTCCACTGTCCAAAAGCAGATGGGATGTGAGCCTCATGAGAGCAGCAGATCAGAATGTGGAGACGTTCCACTGACAGTGTCAATGCAGCCTCAATGCAGCCACAGTCATCTTGTCAGCAGTCTTTGCCGCTCTCTGCAGGCAGCAGTGCTGATGCAGCTGATCAGGATGCTCTCCATGCTGCAGCTGGAGGAGCTGCTGAGGCTCTTTGGAGACGTCCCACACTTCTCACACTCTGACATCAAATGTCCAAACTCCTCAGAGAGCTGAGCAGCTGTTTCTCTGCAGGGTTTCCCACTGGAGCTGCTGCTGGAGGAGTTGTTGCTGCTCTGCTCCTCCTGACAGGCTGCATCATGGGACTCATCGTCTGCTTGAAGAAACCACCTCAAGGTAAAGTAGAAACTCTCCTTTCCTCATCAGGATCATTGATGTGTGTGTGTTGAACCTGAAGGAGGGTTTGGAGTGGAAAAGAGTGGTCGTCATGGTAACCTCCTCCCTCTTTCTCCTGCTGTTTTTCAGGGTTCAGAGCCACTAACAGTGAGTACTTTCCTATTTCCTTTCATCAGGATGTTTCAGTGTTGTTTGATGTTCCTTTCTGTTGTTTCTGCCTTCAAGCTGACTTCTTGCTTTGGAACATGTTTCATGTGTTTCCAACAAGTTCTGCTCTTTGTTTCCAGCCTCTGAAACTTTATGAGGAGAAGATCCAGCCGTGAAGAAAGTGAGTCCATCAAGTGAAACATGTCAGAAATCAGCCGTTCACTGCAGAAACACTCCTCCTTCAAATGAGACAAATATTCTTCAATTTCATCAAATTTTCTTGTTTTCAGCAGAAATTCTCCCAGTAGTTTCAGCAACATTTGCTTCTCTAGAATTCTTCAAACTATCAAATGAATCAAACTGCTTTGAGCTAAAAACAGACAGAAATGTCCAAAATTCTAGAAAACAGTTCTTCTTCCAAGTCGAGTCCTGGTTGATCTTCAGAAGTGTTCTCAGAATGAGCTCTGTTTCCTTCATCAGGCTGATTAGTTCAGTTTCATTTTGGGACATTTGACTCGTGACGAGGAAAGACTGGATCTATATTTTAGGACAGAGGATTCTAGATTTCCCTGCCCTTCAGCCAGCAGCAGGAATATGGAACATTCACAACACTCCTTGTTTTATATGTGCAATATGTGGAACTCGGAGGCTGCAGGACAATTTCCATCATTGCAGCAGAATTCCCCTCCCATGATGCCTTGCTGAAGTTCTGATGCTGCTTAACTGATGGTCTTAACTGGATGTTGCCGCCTCTTCCCTCCTCTGGCTCAAACTCACACAGAGACTCTGGAAGCCCCGCCTCCTTCCTGAAGCTACTTCCTGTGTGGGAGGAGCTTATGGAATAATTCCACCTGATTCTGATTTTATAGTTTCCAGAAGCCTCACAGTTCAAGTTTCTGGTCTGTATCTGCTGTAGAGGTCAAATGAGAGCCACAGAGGTCAAAGGTCACAGCAGGCTTCATGTCTCAGCTGGGCCTCAGAGGGGTCATGACCTTTTGGAGCTCCTCTAAAGGACGGTCTGGCTCTAGTCTTCTTCCAAGCCTCACTGCTGAAGAAGAACAAAGAGGCTTTGAGTTCTGGAAGATTTGATCAAGACCACAATGCAGGAGCTTCATGTAGGGACACACACACACACACACACACACACACGTGTGTGTGCTGTTAGTGTGTGAGTCAGGTGTGTGAATGAGCGGCTCCGTCATGAGTGTGTTGTCAGTGTGGCTGTGGGAGTGACGGGGTCAGCTCACAGCTGCTGGCCGCTTTGTGCCAGACTTGGTTCTGAGACGTTGTTGTAATAAAGGAATAAAGCTTGTAAACGGAGCGCTGTGGAGTGTGTGTGTCCCCTGTGCTGCACCCAGTCATGGAAGTGATGAAAAGGCAGCTGGAGCCACAACATGACTGTAGAAATCTTCTCCAGTGTTTCATCTTCTTCCTCTTCTCTCCTCCCAGAAGCCCCTAAAAGAAGCCCCCCCTGGACCAGATGTCTGGAGGGTTCCTCACTCCAGGAGCTCCAGAGAAGAGCATGAGGGACAGAGCTGAGCAGCAAACAGTAAAGTCCAGGGGGGGTTCTCTCCTCTGGATGCTGATGTGTTGCAGTGGAGGAAAGAACAGCTGGATCTTCCACTGCTTTCCAAACTGGCCTCCAGCTGCTGTCCATCCCTGCAACAAGTGTCCATCAGAGGAGAGCTGAGCTCAGCTGGTGACAGACAGCAGGAGCAGCACAGCAGTCTGCTTCTTCCTGAACATGTGGACCAGCTCATGCTCCTCCAGGAAAAGCCCACGCTCAGTCATATGAAGTGAAGCCCTCAGTGAGGGAGGATCGCCAACACCGCTGGACTTTTGGCCCCGATCGTCATCAGAGAGCTGTTTCTGTTTGGTGAACTTCTCTAGAAACCACATCGACATGTTGTTTTCCTCACTACCAGGGAGTGAGCAGTGTGGACTGGGCCCTCTGAACAGCTGATCTTCCTGGCTGGGTTCTGTTTCCAGCTGCTGTGTCTGTCAGTCACACTGGAGTTTTTACATTTCTTCCATGTGGAGCAGCTGCAGCTGTTTGCTTTGACTGAACGGATTGATAGATTTGAAATGTCAGATTCTCCTGTCCCTGCTCAGCCAGCAGCAGAGTGTGAGCTCCAGCACAGCAGTCTGGCAGGGAGCAGTGTGAGCAGCACTGGAGGAAGGTATTTCACTGAGCTCATTGCTGAAGCAGGAAACCTTCAGTTCTTCAGTTCAGCTGGAATTATTCTGTCAAACTTTGTTCAATGACAGACGGGGAGCAGCAGCAGGAAAAGGAGCTGAGAAAGGGACTGTTGGTGAACGCTCCATGTGTTTCTCTGCAGCTTTTTATCAAATCGCCTCAATAAATTGTTGAATGTTATTAAAAAAATGTCATGAAGTCAAATGTTTTGTCACTACTGTCCTCCTCTGATCCCCTTCAGAGGAACAGAGCAGAATGTGTCCACACTCTGGATTCCAGAAGAGATGCTGGGTTTGATCTTTTTATTAGAACTTCAGATAAAATACAAGCTGTCAATGAGGAGGAAGAACAGACTGACCACAGCTGAGGAGCAGACATGAAGAAAGACACACACATTAGAAAACAGCTCAACTGAACAGTGTAGAACACACATCAGGAACATCAGGGCCATGAAGGGAGTCAGGAAGCAAGAAGATCACATTCAGAGCAACAGAAAGAAAAACCAGGATCCACTGCAGCAGAGAGCTGACCACTCAGTCTGGCAGCTGAAGACAAGAACATCTGACAGAGGAGAAACTAAGATCTGATTCTTCCCTGTGATCAGGCTCCTGGAACTCTAGAAAAGTCTGGAAACAGTCTAGAATAGTGTTTCTATATCCATGGATCATATAGATCCACACATGCAGACACAGAGACATTCCTCTGATCCTCCATAAATCTCTACAGACACATAGAAACATGGATCCAGACACACCAGCATCAATATGAGCTCAGAGACACAGTGGAGGCACAAACATCACATTCTCATTCAAACTAGACCAGGGGTCGGCGACCTTTAACCCCCAGAGAGCCATTTGGACCCGGTTTCCACGGAAAAGAAAACACTGGGAGCCGCAGATATTTCCTGATTTCTAAAATGAAGATAACACTGTAGATATTGTTTTTTACCTTCAGCTTTGTTCACAGTGGAGAACAGCTGCTCACACACGGATGAGGATCTGAAGGTGGACGGACTCCAGATGCAGGTTTCTTCATCTTTCTGTGGTGTCGGGGACGGCAGTCCATGTTCCAGACTCTGGTTTGTCCGGTCTGGGAAGGTTCTCAGTATCACTCCATCTGTGGCTCTGAACCAGAGTGGCCTTCTGATGACAACATCTTCTACATCCTCTGTCAAGCTCTGAATCTGGACTCCCTCATGTCTTTGTCAGCGATGTCAGCAGCTCCAGCTCCAGATCAGGACGACTCACACCTGCAGATGCAGCCAGGTTTAACAGGGATGGATGGATGGTCAGGGGGCTGATGGGAAGGACCAGGGGTTTTTTGGAGTCGCTTCCCAAACGATGAAACACTCTGAATTCATCAGCTTGTGAGCTTGTTTGAACTCCCTGAAAGTAGGGAAGTGAGACAGTGAGCCTCTCTGAACATCTCTGGATAAAACTGCAGCAGAGCGTTTCAGCACCTCTCCTCTGGACAGCGACCTCTGCAGGAGCTCACAGGAAGTGCTCTCCACCTCTTCTTCCGGGTCAAAGGGCTCCTGAGTGTGTTTCGAATGAGTTTCCAGTGAGAAGCTCTCCTCCCAGGCTGCTGGTGTGATGGACAGTGGTAACAGGAAGCTGGAGGCCGGTCCAGTCACATGGTGGACATCAGGGAGCAGATTCTACTGAGAGAGGAGATTACTTTCATTCAGGATCAATCCCCTCGTCACCACTGGCTCCTGCTCTGCTTCTGACTCTAAATCACATTTTAAAAAGGATCTAAATTCTCAGCACAAATCCCTCTTTTCACAAAGCCTTCTGATCAGTCTGGCTCCGTTTCATTCATGTGGAGCTGAACCATCAAGGACTTCCAGGGAGTTTTTCACATGGAGCAGGTCGACACCCGACTCTTCATCAGTGATGATCAGTCATTTATGACCTGCAAGTCAATGGTTGAACAACACGGCCTGTGAAAGTAATATATTACTTTTCCAACACTGATCTTCATGATATTCAATAATCTGATGGATCCAGTGATCAGTCCTACCTGCCCACTCTGGACTGCTGCTTGCTGCTGGATCTTGTTCCTGAGGGGCTAAAAAACAAGGTTTTCCACTTCTGTAGCGTCACATCAAACTGTTACTGAACTGATTTATCAAGTCAGACGACACAACGCCTCACAGTTCACTGACTGCTGGATTAAACTGAACTGTGGTTAAACTTCTGACCCGTTTCATCGTCCTCATCTGTTGTTCTGACCGTAGTTTCAGTGAAAAACTTGTCTCTGTGAGCATCTGTTTCCAGAGATACTCCAAGCTTCTTCTGGGCCGCCGTTGCTTTTTCTGACCTGTTTCACACACGGCAGACCGAGCGGAGGTCCTGTCAGTGGAGGGAGGAGGCCCGGGACAACCCGGTCCAAGTATCAGACCGGCCCACCGGGAAGAGTCCCAGTCCTCCTGAGGAGCACTCTGGACCTGGCTGAGTGTGTGTGTGTGTTCTGGTACGTGCACACAGGTACAGAGTGTGACAAAGGAAATGCGAATGTTAAAAAAAAAGAGCAAAGACTGAGGGATTGTGGAGAACTTTATTCAGAGGCTGAAAAATCAGAATAAATATGACTGAAAGAGCAAAAGCTGAGATGAAAGCAGCTCTAAAAGTCCTCTGAGGAACTGACACCATAAAGGAAAAAGCTCCTGGTTTCTGCTGTCAATATGAAGCAAAGTCCAAAACATTTCACCATCTGAGATCAAATGAAACCAAGGAAAGATCAGAAGGAAGTGATGAGAAGCAACAAGTGAATGAAGCAGATCAATAGTTTAGTCAGGAGGAAATCAGTGGAGGAGAGAAACTTGCTCAATACATCAGTTCTAATCCAGACTGTCTTCATGTCCATTGAAGCCCAAATAGGATTTTCACTGGCTGAGAAACACTTTTTAATAAAAACCCTGAGAGAACAAACACTGGAGAGGAGAGACGACCACAAATCGCTCAACAGCCAGTTGTTCAAAGAGCTCCATGGTAGACTACTGGAGGTCCGCCCGGCCGGTGTTATGGATGAACTGGTTCCCTTGCTAAAGAGTGAGGAATGTCTGTAAACTCATGCTGGTAACAGCAGATGTTAAAATAAGACTCACAAAAGACTCTAAACTTATTAATTTACTGTAACTGTAGATAACCGACGTTTCTCTAGAATGAATACAAGTTTCAGTCAGTATTTCAACATCTGTTGGTCACAAGTGAACACGAACACCAGTTAATTCAAAACATCAGCAGGCGGAGCAGAGCTGTGGAGCTTTACACCGGGACGTGCCGCTCGGCGGGGCGGGACTCCGGATGGGGGAGCGCTCGCTCGTTGAGCAGCGTATCATGGAGATGTTGGGACATTATTTGAGCAGATATCCAGCAGATAAAGACACTGCTGGGGCTGAGGACTGCTGCTGCAGAGCTGAAGACCTGAAAGTTCTGTGAGAGACTTTGTCCCCATGTCAGAGGACGCTGTATAATCTGTTTCATCAGGGGTCCTGGTAAACCAGGACTGATCGTGGATCGCCGTCATGTACACAAATGCGTTTAATACGATTGTTTTCAAATGGATTGCAAAAAACACCCATGTAAACTGGACCAGTGTGAGAACTGCTGCAGGAGCCTCCTCCTCCAAAACATCTGATCCAAACACTCAAAGAGCCACAAGCTGCAGCAAGATTCCACCAAAGCAAAGTCAATCCACAGGGAGGAAGGAGCCCCGTCCTGGAGAGCAGCTCAGAGTGGAGCAATCAGCAACTTCTCCATCATTTCTTTTGGCTCTTGCTCCATCAGACTCAATGACTGGAGCCTCTCTGGACTCTTCCTTCATGAAGAGGTTTTAACATGCTCTGCTCCTCACTGCTCCCCTGTCAAGACAAAGAAAGACAAAGAATCCTCTGTTAGTGGGATTCAATCCACTTTTCACCTGGAATCCATGTTTGTCTCCACACAGCAGATCAAACAGAGAGAAATGTGTCCAAAGTCTTCAATTCAATCCACATGTTCATGACATGTCACATCTGGAGCTGGACTGGAGTGTTGGAGACTACGGCCTGATTTCTGACATGCTTCACGTGATGGACTCACTTTCTTCATGGCTGGATCTTCTCCTGATGAAGAGGAAGTTTCAGAGGCTGGAAAACAAAGAGCAAAACTTGTTCTCAGTCATTTGTGTCTGAAAGGAAGAGGAGAAATCACTGAAGAGGAAGATCCAAAGGAAGAAACTTGGACAAGGAGAGTTTCTACTTTACCTTGAGGTGGTTTCTTCAAGCAGACGATGAGTCCCATGATGCAGCCTGTCAGGAGCAGCAGAGCAGCAACAACTCCTCCAGCAGCAGCTCCAGTGGGAAACCCTGCAGAGAAACAGCTGCTCAGCTCTCTGAGGAGTTTGGACATTTGATGTCAGAGTGTGAGAAGTGTGGGACGTCTCCAAAGAGCCTCAGCAGCTCCTCCAGCTGCAGCATGGAGAGCATCCTGATCAGCTGCATCAGCACTGCTGCCTGCAGAGAGCGGCAAAGACTGCTGACAAGATGACTGTGGCTGCATTGAGGCTGCATTGACACTGTCAGTGGAACGTCTCCACATTCTGATCTGCTGCTCTCATGAGGCTCACATCCCATCTGCTTTTGGACAGTGGAAGCAGGAAGAAGACGCTGCATTCACAGACTGACAGATGGGATCCAGGCCTCAGTCACATGTGGAAATCAATCCAGATGAACTCTGGAGGTTTGGATCTCTGGGAAATGAGGGGAAAGTTCTGGACTGAAGTCAACTTCACATTCTATGATGCTGGACTTGATTTCCTGAAGTGACAAATGAGAGAATGTGAGTGAAATGAAGAGTCTCTGACCTCCATCATTTGTCTTCCAGTTGGTCCTGATGTCCCGTTTGTCCAGTCTCTTGGAGACTTCCTGTCCTCCAGCCAGATGAAACACACAGCTGTACCTCCCCCAGTCTTCATCTTTGAGCCCTGAAAGATCCAGATCAACGCTCATCTGGAAGCTCCCGTCATGGTTGGGGAGGATCTCTCCTTTGACCACGTCCTCATGGAGCTCCTCCTCGTCTTTCTTCCAGAACAAGTCGGCTCTGTCGGGGTAGAAACCTGTAGCGTGGCAGGTGAGCGGAGAGGAGGGAGTCTTCTGGAGGAGAGACACTGAGGGAAGATCTGGAGAACAAGCAGGAAGACACCTCACACTTTACTGGATTCTTCTCTACACTCTTTCTCTCTCATGTCAGCCACTGCAGCCAGGAAGAGACGGGCCATGGAAAGAGGGATGAAGGAAGGCCAGATGGAGAGAGGAGAGGAGATGCTGAGAGCAGCATGAAAGAAGAGAAGCTGAGAGACAAACTCCAAACATTTTACCTTTTCTCATCAGTGAGCTCCGACCAAACTTCACATACTTCTTCAGCCAATCAGGACATTCCTGGGTCAGGTATCGTTTATGAAAATCCATCAATGCTTTGTCATTGCTCAACTTGTGTTTGGAGGGAACAGCCTGTTGAACTGGAGCGATCCATGTTTCTGTCTTCTGGTCATAAATGAGGAAATCTTCTCCATCGAAACCATACTGTCGAAATCCGTTCACGTCATCAGTTTCATCGTCCCATTCACAACCGACCATGTACTGGAAAATATGAACACCTGAGAGACACACACACACACACACACACACACACACACACACACACACACACACACACACACACACACACACACACACACACACACACACACTCCTCATCAGGACTCTCCTCATGAGTTGGAGTTCCTGTCTGACTTGATTGATTTCACTGATCCCTGATTCCTCTGCATTTGCAGCTCAGTGTTGGTCAGGGCACTTCAGGTGCTCCGTGCGCTCCGGACGCACTGCTGTGGAGAGCCGCCGTGTCAGGACACAACCTGCCGCTGTTGTGTTCAACAGCTTTCAACCATCCAACATGTTTCTCTGCTGCAGGAGCTCTGTGTTTCCACAGCAGCTTTCTAGTCAAACTAAAACTTTTCTACCATTCTCAACAGGGAGCTGCTCTTTGCTGATGATACTGGTCTTGTTGCCCACACCGAGAAGAGCTCCAGCGTCTCATCAACTGCTTTGCTGGTGCCTGCTCTGAGTTTGGCCTCACCATCAGCCTTAAAAAGACCGAGGTCATGGGCCAAGTTGTTAGTAGTGCTCCCAGTATTAGCATCGGTGACCACACCATTGAGGTGGTGGACAAGTTTACCTACCTCGGTTCGATCATCTCCAGCAACCTCTCCCTAGATGCTGAACTGAATGCCCGTATCGGTAAGGCATCAACAGTGATGGACCATCTGGGGAAGCATATCTGGGGCAACTCTATGCTAACCACCAACACCAAGACAAGAGTCTACCAGGCCTGCATACTGAGCACTCTCCTCTACGGCAGCGAAGCATGGACCCTCTACTTCTGTCATGAACGTCAGCTGAACGCTTTCCACCAACGCTGCCTTCGCAGACTACTGGCAGGATTGTGTAGCCAACATCGACGTCCTAGTCCAGGGGTGGGGAACCCTGGTCCTGGAGGGCCGCAAACCTGCATGTTTTCCATGTCTCCCTGCTTCAACACACCTGAATCGAATCAAGATTCATGGCCAAGTCCAGCAGAAAGCCAGATAACGAGCCTCATTGCAATCAGCTGTGTTGAAGCAGGGAGACATGGAAAACATGCAGGTTTGCGGCCCTCCAGGACCAGGGTTCCCCACCCCTGTCCTAGTCAGAGCAGATGTGTCCAGTATGTTTGCCATCCTGATCCAGACATACTTGCGATAGCTTGGCCACATCACCAGAATGGACAACGGCCGAATCCACAAAGGCTTACTGTATGGGGAGCTGGCTACTGGAAACAGGTCAAAGGGACGCACAGCTCAGGTTCGACAATATCTGCAAGCGTGACCTCAAGGCTGGAGACTTCAACCCCTCCGACCTGGAGTCAGCCGCCTCCAACCGCTCCGACTGGCGGACCACCACCCAGGTTGTCATCAGAACAGCAGAGGAGAGAAGAGACACCCGCTGGGGGGAGAAGAGACTCCGCAGACAGCGGAGACCATTGACATCCTCACCACACTGCGAACAGGTCTTCCGCAGTGGCTGCGGCAGGATCTGCGGATCCTGGATCGGCCTCTACAGCCATGCCCAACGCTGCAGTTCCCTGACCAAAGACAAACCCCCCCTATGATCTTTCGAGATCGATGGAGCCAACAAGATCAGTAGATTGAAAGTAATCTCCAGTTCAATTGATTTCCTTTTGGCTGGGGAACTAAAGCTGCTGAATGATCAGAAATCTCTGCAGAATAAAGCAAGTGAGTTCATCACCTGGAGAAATGTCCCCTTTCTCTCTTTACCAATCACATCCTGATCGCTACAACGGACACAATGGAAGTGAATGGTATTTTTGGTTCCCCTCGTCAAACTCATCAAATACAAAATCCAACAACCCCAAAACAGTTTGGTGGACACGTTATAATCCGCAGATTCACTACGCTGTGAAATATAAATGCAAAATTATGAGATTGAGTTGTTTATGCGAAGATTGCTAAGACGGAACTACTTACTAAATATGGTGTCTGGGCGTAGTGATTTCAAAAGAAAAAGTAGTTCCCAGTATTTGCTTCAGTGTCATAACGCTACAATATTATTTGTTGGTGTTCCACAGCGTAGTGAATGTTCGGATTATAACGTGCCCACCAAAGTATTTTGGGGTTGTTGGATTTTGTATTTGATGAGTTTGACGAGGAGAACCAAAAATACCATCCACTTCCATTGTGTCCGTCCCGAAAACCTTCTCCGACTCACCTCTGGATAAACAACGGCTCACCCTCACAAGAAAAGTAAGTATGCTGTTCGAAATGACGAAGGAATTGTGCTAAATGGGCCAATTTGCCAGAATGTTTAAGTATCCCTTTAAGATTGTACTGATTTAAACAACCCAGCTGACATTTAAGCTGGCTTATTGAACATGCTTGCAGTTCGCTTATTTAACATGCTCGCCGACATTTTAGCTATGTTTTCTTTTTACAAGCCCAATGACTTTTTGGCCACCTTATTTAATATGCTAGCAGATTTTTCTAGCTTTTTAACAAGCTAGATGACATTGAAGCTTGTTTTTATAATGATAAGAGTTGGTCATTTTAGAAGTTAACTTTGTTTAAGCTCGGTTATATGACAAGCTGGCTGGTGTTTAAGCAAATTTAACATGCTAGCAGATGGTTAGCTAGCTTTTTTTTAACAAGCTAGCTGATGTTTTGGCTAACGTATTTAACATGCTAGCAGATAGCTAAGTAAGTTGATGTAGCATGCTATCAGTTGTCTAGGCTAGCATGTTTAAGAAGCTAACTGACATTTATGCTGGTTTAATTAACATGCTAGTAGTTGTTTAGGGTAGATTATTTAACAATTGAGTTTATGTTATTCTGGGTTAAATGACAAGCGGATGTTTATAAGCTAGTTTATTTGACATGCTTGCAGTTGTTTAAGCTAGTTTATTTGACAAGTCAGTAAATGTTTGAGTTAGCTGGTTTAACAAGCTAACTGGTGTTTAAGCTATCTTATTTAGCAAGCGACAGATGACGTTGAAGATAGCTTATTTGACCTGGTTGCTGATTTTTCAGCTACCTTATTGAACATGGTAGCAGATGTTTAAGATAGCTTTTTAACATGCTAGATGTTTTAGCTTGCTTCATTAATAACTAACTGCCATTTGAGCTAAGTATTTAATAAGCGAGATGATGTTCAAGTTTGTTTAACAGGTTAGCGAAAGTTTAAGCGAGAAAACTTAATAAGCTAGGTGACATTTACGCCATTTTAGTTAACAAGCTACAGTGCTAACCACTTCACACCTGCTGCTGACTCAAAGCTCAAGGAACAAGTGACAAACGGAGAGTTTTCATTCAAACACTGTTTGGAAAAAGTTTGAAGATGAAAAATAAGCAGCTCTCACATTTCTCTATGGATCTGCTTTGTTTCTACTGGAGGAGGACTGGATCTGACCTGACCAGCTAACTGTGTGTGTGTGTGCGTGTGTGTGCGTGTGTGTGTGGACTCAGTGGAGACAGGATCGGGAAAAAAGACAAAATTCAATCAAACCTCCAGTTTGGTTCAAACGCTGCTTCACTGTGCCAATGTTTCCTTTGAAGGTTTCCTGAGCTCCCAGAGCTCCATTAGTGGATGTCTCCCAGTATGTTGGGTCTTCTTCTGTGACTTTATTCATCCAGTCCTGTTTGGGCTGTAATCTCTGGGTGTTGCTGTTGTAGTGTTCAATCGGATATTCATCCACCAAACCAACAATCACAAACTCTGGAAAGTTTGGAACTTGAGTTGAAGCAGTGTAGAAATACTTGAGAGAGTGAATTTCTGGAAGAAAGAGAAGAGAGTAAATCAATCAATAACACTGACAGTCCAGCCTGATTGGACATTTGCTGTTTCCCTCTGATCTGGCTGCTTC
The DNA here is from genome assembly GCF_902148845.1 of Salarias fasciatus. NCBI lineage: Eukaryota > Metazoa > Chordata > Actinopteri > Blenniiformes > Blenniidae > Salarias > Salarias fasciatus. The sequence continues at coordinate 9,955,177 of NC_043765.1, read as the reverse complement.
TTCCTTTTCTTGTGTAAAGTGTTGAGCTGCTTTAAAGCCTGAATCCATGAGATTCAAAGAGCATCTCTTCACTCTTTTCTTCACTTCATCTGGTTGGAAACACTTGATGAGACCAATCAAAGCTCACTTTCTTCTCACTGATCAACTAATGGTTGAAAAGCTCTTTGGAATTTCTTCAGCTGCTTTCATTCCAGCTGACAACATCAGAGGACTTTGAACAGACACCAGAGCAGAACAACAGCTGATCACTGGACTGTTGATCAGCAGCTTTGACTTTCTATTAGACAGAATGAGTTCAAATGTGTGATCAGGAGAAAGACAGTAGAGAGTGAGACAGTAGAGACACTGAGGAAGATCACTTCTCATCACTGATTAGTCACATGGAATACTGGATCAATATCATCTACACTGAAAAAAAAAAGTCTGTTCAATTTACATGAAAAAGTTATGGACATCGGTTGCACATAATAAAGTTATGTTTTCTCAAAACGATTTTTTAGTGTTAATTGTACTCATTTCTTATTTGTTCAAATAACGCAAATTTTTTTACGTACATTTAAAGTGTTTCTTTTTTGTTATGTATGCAAAACTCACCTATGTTAAAACAACTTGATTTCTTGATGTATAGTATATTCAATTACCCTACGACATGACTTTTTTTTATTTTTAGTGTACTCAATTACCACCTGTTAAAGCAATGTTAATTCATTACATAAAGTATCTGCAGTGTTTTGTCACATCAATTTAATTTGTTTAAGCAGGTCTCATACTATTAAGTTATAAAGCTTCTGCATACTTTGTGTTTCCATCCCACAATAGATTAAGCTATATTATCAATGCAGCCTTATCAACTAAATTACTAACATGAAAGTTTTGAAATAAATAAAGCCAGGAGAAGAACATTTCTTTTAACAAGAAAAAAAAACTGTATTAAACATCTTCAACATGAAAATACAGTTGTTTTCCCGAAATACTTGTTAATCCAGTTTTTGGTTCAGTGAAACATCTCTATGAAAACACATCACATATTAGGAAGGAAGAAGGGTCTGACCTTAAGATAGTTTTGTTCTGAAAACAAAATGTCAGTAAAAAATGTATCAAAATGAGGAAAACTGCATGGCAATAATCAGAACAGTATCTTCTTTCTTTTACAAATACACTTGCTATCAAAGAGTGCGCGTTGACCCCTCATTCCTCCCGGCCCTGTATGATGATGGGAGGTGTGACGTCACTACCAAAGAGCCACGGGACAGGCAGGCCCGCACGGGCTGTTTCCATGCTTATATCGTGTAACAGCCGTGGAGTGTTTGCTGGTGGGATCTGAGCCTAAGTCCTGCGGGGACGTGGGCCTCGGACTGTTGGGGGCGAAACTTTGGACATTGAGGAGCATTTGATGTTTTTTTCATGACTTTCGGCGGCGTTTTTGTTTTTTGTTTTGTTTTTTTGGGGGGGGGAACTTTTAATTCATTCATTTTTTTTTTTAGATGCAAGTGAACAAAATACTGTAGCAGCCGTGGGGGCTGCTGGGGGTCGCTGCGGCACGTGACTGTGTCCCAGGGAGCCGCAAGGCATTATGGGTTGAACTGTTTGGACTTTGGGACTGTTTTGTGGGGGTTTTATGTGTTCTTGGGGTTCATTTTATTATTCGTTATGCTTATTAGTCTTGTTCTGTGTGCTTTTGCCACTTTGTGTTATTTCATGTTTATTGCGTGTCGGACCGTGAGCCAGGGGGGTTGCTGGGCGAGTGGCTCGGCCTGCGTGCCGGTATTGTTTTGTGTGTGACGTGCTCCCAAAATGCTTTAGTTGTTAGAACAATAAAAGCTTTGGTTGAGCAAAAGAGCAGCAGTCCTCATCAATTGTTGTCTCCGTCGCGAGCTGCCGGTGCCGGCGCCACTATACATTGCCAGAGGCAAGTGATCACAAAGTAAAGAAAACAGTGTATACAATGGGCTAACACTAAGCTAGACATGAAGAAGCTATATGCTAGCATTAGCCTACACCGAGAAGCCTTGCTGGACAGCATCATTATACTGGCGGGGGACTTTAATCACTCCAACCTGAAGTCTGTGCTGCCGAAACTGAACATATATGAAAAATTCCCCACAAGAGAGAAAAATACACTGGATCAGGTCTACTGCAACATCCCATAGGCCGAGCCAGACCACTGCCTCGTCTGGGTCTCTGGCCCTAACCCCAGCATACAAGGCACTCATCTGCAGAGAGAAACCAACCTCAAAGACAGTCAACATGTGGACTGACGAGGCCCCTTCAGCACAGCAGGACTGCTTTGACACTACAGACTGGGAGGTTTTTGCTGAGGGGACAGATCTTCAAGGAAACACATCAGCTGTACTGAAGATATCAACCTCTGTGCTGAATGTGTGACTCAGACAAAGACTGTTAAAGTGCTGCCCAATCAAAAGCCATGGTTTAACAGGGAACTGGCTGCCCTGCTCAGAGCACGCCACTCAGCTTTTAGATCTGGGGACCAGCAGGCCTACACGAGGGCACGAAGCAACCTGAGGAGGGGCATCAGAGAGGCCGAGCGCAGGTACCAGCACTTCAACAGCAACAACTCCAGAGGCATCTGGCAGGGAATTAAGTCCATCACCGGCTACAAGGACAGCCTGCAGCTACACCCCCCACAGACAGCACCAATCCAGACGCCCGGAACCACTTCTTTGCTTGCTTTGACAGGCGGAGAAGCGACTCGGGGGACACCTTTCAGCCTGCAGCGATGGCGGGGGACACCCCCGTACAACTGCACCAGAACCAGGTCAGGGCAACCCTGCGGAGAGTCAACACGAGAAAAGCCCCTTGTCCACACGGCATCTCAAGAAAAATCCTCAAGGACTGTGCGGATCATCTAGCGGAGGTTTTCACCACCATCTTCAGCCTCTCGCTCCAACAGTCCCAAATTCCCACCTGCCTGAAAACAGCCACCATCATCCCACTACCAAAGAAGAACACAGTAAGCTGCCTGAAGGACTTTCGCCCAGTTGCTCTCACACCCATCATCACAAAGTGTTTTGAGAAACTCATTATTTCTCACATTAGATCTGCCGTCCCTGCTGACCTGGACCAGCACCAGTTTGCTTATCAGGCAAACCGGTCAACAGAAGACACTGTGATCAAAACTCTCCACACAGCCCTTACTCATCTGGACCAAAGGAACATGTATGTAAGGATGTTTGTGGATTTCAGCTCAGCCTTTAATACTGTTGTGCCCCAAAAACTGGTCAATAAACTGAGCAATCTGGGCCTGGGCAGCTCACTGTGCGCATGGATACGGGACTTTCTCAGTAACAGATCGCAGCATGTCAGAATGAGGGGCCGCACATCCTCCACCCTCATCCTGAAGACGAGGACACCAGAGGGATGCGTCCTCCAGAGATCCAGCTTCTGGTACATTGGTGTCATGATAACAATCTGGACCTGAACACCAGCAAAACCAAGAAACTAACTGTGGATTTTAGGAGAACCAGATGCATGGAGCACCCTGCCCTCTGCATCAATGGAGAGGAAGTAGAGAGGGTGCAAAGCTTCAGACTCCTTGGTTTGCACATCATGGCTGACCTCACCTGGGCTGTTAACACCTCCTGCTAGGTGGGGAAAGCACAACAGAGACTGAAGCAGGCTCACCTGCCCCAACAACTGTGTATCAACTTTTACAGAGCTACCGTCGAGAGCCTCCTGTCATACTGCTGCACAGCATGGTCCAGCACCTGCACAGCAGAGGACAGAAGGAACCTTCAGCGGGTCATCAGGGCAGCCGAGACGACCATCGGGACCACACTACCCCCACTCAAGGACATCTTGACGACTTGCATCCAGAAGGAGGCCTTTAACATCACAGGGGACCCCACAGCCCCCCCCCCCCCCCCCCCCCCCCCCCCCACACACACACACACACACCTACCCCCCACCCCCTTCAACCCCCATCACATCTGCCGGCTGTCGGAGGAGCTCAGAGACAATTTTTGAAAATAGGGGAAATATAATCCTGAGCTATTTTTGGAGGGCTCTTATTTTGAAATGCCACATCAGATTGTTCTGAAATTTTGTGATTGGCATCCTGGGATGGCCTACTGTCAGCCTGAAGTGAAATGGTTCATTGATATCAGAGGGATTTTTTTTAAATATATTATACTCTTATACAGTGACATGAGCTTGGCTGCACTGTTACCAAAACGCCTACTATAAGCGCACACCGCGGCGCTGAGTTTTGGCCTTAACACAGTGATCAGCAGCAAAGGATCCAGTCTGGAGCTCCACTACTGATCCAGGATCAGACTGAGATCAGGATCAACACAGAACCAACTGTTCCACATTCAACATGAACATGAGGCCCACTGATTTCTCCAGTGAGGCTTCAAATGTTTCCAGACAGAAGAAAAGAAGGAAAAAGAGATTTTCCTCAGAAGAAGAGAAGCTTGTCAGTCAGAGGAGATGTGGAGAAAAAGCTGGAATCCTACCTGGAGCCCCGCTGGGGATTCCCAGCAGGAAGAAGAGAGCCAGGAGGAGCTGCATGTTCACCTGTCCTCTCTATTCTCACACTTCTCTTTCTTTTCACAAAAATAAAACTGAACTTGCGCACGGCACACGGCCAGTGGAGCAGACATAAAATACAGAAAGCTGTGCTGCTTGTTTGACAACCTTGGCAACTCACATCTGATTGGCTCTGGAACCAGGAAGTAGTGACGGTCTCACCCCACACACTGAAGTTGTTTTGCCCACACCTCTCAGTTTGGAAGGAATTGGAGCTGAGAATTCTGGCTCTTTGAAGGGCGTCAGCTCGTGAGCAGCTGTTTGTTTGAAAGAGCCGTTCGAAAGACTGGCTCCTTTTGTTTTCTTTTGTATTTCAAATTTTATTTAGTTTTCATTTTTGTAATAGCAAAAAAACAACGAAAAAACAAGAAGGCAGAGGTTTTTGAAGAAAAAAGAGAAAAACAAAAAGAACAACAAGAAGGCAGGTCAGCAGGTGATTAAACATATTTCTATATATGTTCACACATACTTCTATATGAAGGGCAGTCCATGATCCCGGGTACAGCACAGGCATTGATGCAGCACATTTTCATCAAATCAGTATTGTCTTTGTACATAGTTTTCTGTCTCTAATATAAATCTGCTAAAACTATCCCAGTGTTCATTGATTACATATGTTTATTGTTCAATCTCCCCAACATCTTCTCTTACTGCTTCCATCATCTGAGTCTTCCACATATTCAGCCTGGGGATTTGGGGATCTCTCCAACACTCCAAAATTGTCCTTGCACAGGTGATTAGGCTAGTTTTTAATATTCTAAAGATATATTTGTTTAAAGCTCGTGTCCGGAGTTTTGAAGGAGAGAGGTTTTTTAATCCAACGTCTCGAGGTTCCACCCTCCCTCTGCCTTCAAGCTCCCAAGCCACGCCCCTTTAATTGTGCTCGCACATTACCTGTGGGGTAAAAATGAGAGTCTCTGAGTCCTACAGCATCCTACATGTTTAGCTGTTTACAGTGGATGTTTAGCAGACCATGGATATATCTGAGGTAAGAGTAAAGTCTCTCTGGCTGTGTGCACACATTGATTGACAGCACAACAAGGCGGAAGCTCAAAATCTATTGGCTGAAGCTGACCGGCGCTTTTTCGGATAACATGGGGGTCTATAAGATGAAGGCGGAGCTCATGAATAAATGTTTATATTGCCTTATGCAAATATTATACTGTATTATAGTATCGAACCAGACTGACACATTTAAGCTCTGTTAAAAAAATGATACATACACTGGAAATGAACGGAAACTCCGGACACGAGCTTTAATTGAGGTACCATAGTGTTGTCCCCTCGGAGACAATCTTGGTGATCTAGGTAGTTCACAGTTCTACGGAAGCCCTAAAATGATCACCTTTCTGATTTCCTCCGTTTTCCCATGATCACGACTTAATTTCAGTGCTTTTCTCGAGATCTTGAGTTATTTTTCTCGTTATCTCGAGAAAACAATCTTACGGCAAACCGGAAATCCCAGGCTTTCACCAGACAGCGACACTCTGCTGCCACGGACCACAGACAGAGGTGAGTTCAGCCTGTTAATGAGTTATTTTGTGCTGTTACCAATTTCTGAATCACTTATATGATGCACGCAAATCAAAAACTATCTGTCCAGAATCGGCACAGTGCACAGAGCCCAGCCTTACCTCGCAGGGAAGCTGTGTGTTGTTTTACAACCAGGAGCTCAAAGTCTGCGACAAAGACCTGCAAAGAGGCGAGGATGCAGGGCTAAACACTTTTTATTTACAAAATGTAAAAGCATTCACAGATTGTCAGTTAGTGTATGCATGGATGTGGCTGTGTGTTAAACTATAACAAAAAGCTGTGCTCGTCAGCCCACATGAGTGGTGTACACGGGGGCATCAGCCAGCCGTCGATAGGTGTGCCTTAGAGAGATGAGGAGGAATTTAAAGGTATACTGGAGGATCCTTAGGACCAATCAGAATTGTATGGTTCCAAATCGTGATTGGGCAGTCATAATGCCAATCAATGTGGGAACGCGTTTGCGTGATGACATATCATGTGGAGCCGCTGCCTCTGTGCACGCTCTGGTTTCGAGCCGCGCATGTGCAGAGCATTGTTTATGAAGTGACCTGCAACGGGAGCGACCAAAGCACCTCATTCAGAAGCGGCCTGCTCCTCCCGTGAACGCCTCCGAAGATGGCCAGCCACAAAAAAAGAACATTGTTTGAGATGGCAGGATAGAAGGAAGGCCACAGAAAAGAAGGCAAACACGTGTTTTACTCGGAGATTCCTTTACGAGGTGACGGACATTCAAAGCACAAACGGGATTTAGGACTGATCAGGACGTGGGGAAGTTTCTGCTGGACAGGTAACATGCTGATTATCCCATTCAAATGTGTTTCTGTTGCATAAACACCTAAGACACTATTTTACGGATCGTATTCTTAAGTATGATTGGAAGAAGAGTCCGACATGATGACAAATATGTTTTAATCCTATGCGGAAAGACGATGCTCCAGCTGCGCGGATGTAAACAAACTGACATGCGGCTGACGTGCACGCTCCCACAGTCCTCATGCGGAGGGAGCCGCGCATGTGCAGTGCTCAAAAAAATGGCAAATCGGCCATGTTGTACGAAATCGGCGGAGAATCCTCGAATATGCCTTTAAGTACAGATGTAGCCTACAGGGAGTGAACCAGTATGCAGCCACTGACATATAGAGGCTGTCACAAATATTTGAGTCCATTCAGCTTCCATTTGAGGGTATACAGTAAATATCAGAACAATTCAATAATCCTTTCTGTACAGTTATATCTTTACAAAGAGTAGCGCTGGGCAACAATTAAATTTCTTGATCGCGATTAATTCCATAATTTTTCTGCAATTGATTGCGATTAATCGCATTATGCGCAAAATACGAGGGGGGACCCAAAAGAAACCGGTATTTGGTTGTAACTTTTTATTTCTTACATTTCAAAATAAAACACCACCTTCGCCTTCAAAATAATCTCCATTCGCATTAATGCAGCGCTCCAGCCGTGTCTCCCACTTCACCAATGCATCGCCAAACCCGTGCGTCTTTGTGCCTTTAAGAACCTGCTGCTCTTTTTGTTGCACCTCCTTTTCGTCTGCAAACCGCCGTCCCTTCAGCTGCTTCTTCAACTCGGGGAACAAGAAAAAGTCACACGGGGCCAGATCTGGCGAATAATTCGGATGGGGGAGGACAATCATCCCATTCTTTGTCAGAAACTGCGTGACGCGCAGGGCTGTGTGCGCACCATTTTGGCCCCGAATCCTGGCTTATGATCCTCTGGCAGGGACCCCAGGAGACCCCCGTCAGATCAGCCACCTCTCCAATGCTCCGGCGTCGATCTGCGATCACAGCCACTTCAATTTCCCGGACAATTTCGGCTGTGCAGGAGGTGGAGGGTGGTCCTGATGTGGGCTGATCCTCAATGGACATCTGGCCCTTTTTAAACAGCCGAACCACTCACAGACCTGCGGCTTCCCCAGAGCATCATCCTTGTAGGCTTGCTGCAACAAGGTGAGTGTTTCTGCTGCTGTTTTTCCAAGCAAAAAGCAGAATTTAATGTTCGCGCACTGCTCCAGCTGTCCAGTCAATGTGGAGAAATCGCAGAGGGGCGCGGCACTCTGTTACTATAAATAGCGCCTGACAGACGTCAGTGTCACTCTGGGAGCTCAGCTTTTTCACAGATATGCACGAGGCTTACCTGTAGCACTTGTGACGGCCAGAAGTCGAAACTCATTATTATTAGTATTTTATGACCGAATTCCGGTTTCTTTTGGGTAGGTCCTCGTAGTAAAGACGTTACACTACTCGGTACTGCATAGTGCTCCGCGGAAGGATATACCGGCGCACAGCCGCTGAGTCTATGGCTTCTACTGCTGTGCTCCGGTATATCCTTCCGCGGAGCACTACTGCGCACACAGCAAAAATAACAGTGTACAATGTACTCTATAGAAGTACATTTAACACCCATTTCGAGGCTCAAAAAGGACCAAGAGTTCAGTGTTCACTGAACACTGTCATTGGAGTAAAATATGTACACCAAATATCGGGCTACAGCTGAACACTTTGGAGAGTAAAAATGCACTGTAAAGCTGGTGCTTCTGGACACTGTTTAAAGTGTTGTCCCACTCCTGCAGTGTAAACTTAGAACTCTCAACGAGTAAAAAATCTGCTCTTAATCAGTCTTTTAGCATCACTTTGGAGAGCTGATTTTTTAACACTAGGAGAGTAAAAATGTACTCTATCAACGGTACTTTTGGACACTGTTTCAGTGTTTTCATAACACCTGCAGTATAAACCCGGAACCCTGAGGGATTAAACAATATACTCCAAGTCAGTGCTTTTGTAGCACTTTGCAGAGCTCGTCACTAACACTTTAAAAGAGAAAATGTACCCTATGATAATTTTAGACACTTTCAGTGCTGTTTAGCTGGTATACAAAATAATATTACACATTAGAGTCTTAAAAAACATACATTTATTTTGAAAAAATGATAATTTTTAAACATCTTATCTGTGGCAACTTAAACCAACCCACAAAATACATTGCACACAAAACAGGTCTGTCAGAACCACTGCTTGTTGTGTTTCAGCACCCTAATGAACAATAACACTGAAGTCAACCGTCCACAATCCTGTTACAAAAAATATAAATAGATAATTGTAAAGTGTAACAGTACACATACAAATAGTCACAAATACTGTTTTGCAGAAATAATCATATTAAAAAACAGAAATGTACATGGTAACCAGCTGCTCTATGGTACAAAAACACAAAAAACAAAGAACTACAGTACCTGTAAACATTGAGGGGTTTACTTGAAACTTGTGTGGGTTCCTAAATTTTTAAAAAATTAAATAAAATAAGACCCCTACATTTAAGTACAGTTATGTGACAAGGTTCTCATACAAACACTTGAACAGGAACCACACACTGGTCATCTCTGTCAAAACCAGAAGTTGTCTTCAGATTAAATGCCTAAAAGAAGTGTAACTTCTCAACCTTCAGCACGGACACATTTTCATAATTTCCCTGAGTCACATTAAAGGCATGAAAATGCTCTGCAAAACTAAGTGTTTCAAGATCCTGTATCAGAAGAAAATGTGCTCCATTAAATGCAATAATGTCTTTTATTTGACTAAAAACCGGCAGATCCTCTTCTATTTTTGAACAGATCAAGAGGCCTGGGCGATACTCTGTCCCAAAATGAGTGATCCAAGAAATCACATCAACTTCACAGTCCAATTCAACCTGCAGTTCTTCTCCGATTATCCCACCAAGTGGCAAATCATGGAGCTGAACAGTTTTAACTGGCCCACAGTCAAGACTTTTAAATGGCACTGATTCCCAATGGTACGCTATAGCCATCTGATGGCCATCTTTTCGGGCTAATGACTGAGTTATATTTTTGAAAATTTTCATTGTGTTCTTGAAAAATCTATGTTTGGCTTCAAGTCTCATTGTCCAAACATGGATAATTGGATCTATCTTTCGAATGGTTCGGGGATAATGAGTCATGAAGTGATGTTTAGGGATAATTTTCTGAGTTGGGTGAAGCTCTCTGAAAAGTTTATGACGTTCAACAATTAGATGCTTCAAACATTCTGTCATGCCAAGAGTACTGACTGGAGAAAATATGATGTTCAGAATTTTCAACAAAAGCAGCAACAGGCTCCAGTGTTCATTCCCTTCCTGTACAATATCTCCAAAAATCAAGGGAACGTGATGGATTAAACAAAATGTCTGAATGGCTTTAAGACCAATTCCCTTTCAAGTCTGCTCCAAATTGATTCTGGATGGTCGATTTTTTCTTTCAACAAAGCCATAATTGTATGAGTATATTCGGTTAGAAATATCCGTCTTGGATATCATGTTGTTCTCTGAGAGGTCACAAAAAAGCAACTTCAACTCAAATTGTCCCACTCCTTCCAATATGTTGTGCATAATATCCACAGCATAATTGTCAGAAACATTAAAGTACTGCAGATCATTGAGTAAACATGTTGGCTTAAAGGGCAACTCCGGTTTTTTGACACCTGGACCTTATTTCTAGGTGTGTGCATGCTCATATACTCACTCAGACAAACATCGTGCAGCTCGGAGTCCTTCAGAAGTTATTTAGATCCAAACGATGTAGCCGCACTAGCGGGGGTGCCACAGCAATGGAGCGTTAGCGCAGGACATAATCTCTGCAAAATCGCACCCGGAAATGGCCGCATCATGACAGACAGCAGACCACAGGACGCCCCGTTACGCACAGAAATAGCACGAAATGTTGTGCATAAAGCATATTTTTGACTAAAACCGTGACCAGCCAGCCTCCCAACCACCATATTCACCTCATCTGGCCCCGGGCGACTGCTTTTTGTTGTCAAAGGTGAAACTGGAGCCGCAGCGGACAGGTAAGGCAGGCATACAGGCGGGGGAGGGAAAATCGAAGTTCTATCTTATCAGCACAGTTACGCACGGTCATGGCGACTCTTCTGAACAGTGAAAATCTCAGGTGCAGCGTTGTATTCAAGCCAAAGGAGAGTATTTTGAAGGTGATAGTTTCAAATCATTTCAAAGATTAAAAAATAAAAAGTTATAACCACAGTCCGGGAACTTTTGGGTCCTTCCTCGTAATGTGTGCCGTCCCAAATGATCACCATTTACTTGCGCAATTGTGCCGTGTACTGGTTCATCAGAAAAAGGAAGCCTAATTCCTGTACTCTCAAGGACTTTCAGATCACGTACAAGGGGCTCTAAAATGGCATCGAATCCATACTTCTTTAGATCTTCAGTATGAAAAAGTGTCAAAAGATCAGTGACGTGCAGTCAGGGTAGGCAGGGCAGGCACTGCCTCTCCTGGGCTGACAGGGAAAAATGAATTCATTCCATTTTAATAATTAGTTTTCCTAATTTTTTTCAATTGCTTTATTATTGTTATTTTATATATAATTTTTCAAATTTTAATTTCCGATATAGTACTATATATAGTACCTTTCGGTTTGAAAGTGGCAGCATTTAGTGCTTTTCACAGCCCAGTAAAAATGACTCAACACAGACTCCTCCTGGCCAAGCAGAGAAGCTGCACAAGTAACTTCCCCTTGTGCTGTGTTACAGTGAAGGCCACGCCCTCTCCTGAAGGCACAGCGCTGCTCTGCCTTTATCTGTCGTATCGTCGCAATGATTTGTGTTCGCGCAGGCGCAGTCGGTTTCACCATCTGAAAATCATGTACGTAAAAAGGCAGAGCGCTACGCTGCCTTTTTTACGTTACTCTGCTATGCCAATGCTCTACGTACGTTCACGGAGAATTAGTGAATCAGTCCTTTTCAGGTGACGTCACTCTGTTGCATTGTGGGATTGAATCGCCATTTCCCAGGCCACGGTCTCACTCTGTGATTCACGTCTTTGAGTGCGGCATTATTTCTCAGAAATGGGAAGATCGTGTTGCGTGACAGGCTGCCATAATAAGTCGCATCGACGGAACGGGAGCAGGACAGAAGGCAGGCTCCGCTTTTTCCAGTTTCCCACCTGGAAAAGAAATGACGGGGAGTAGACTGAGGAAATAAGGAAGAGGCGTCAGACGGCGGGGGTCGCAGCAGTGACATGAAAGAGCATCACTTTCCTCTCCAAATCTGCCAACATGGTTGTTTGCTCTCGACATTTTCATAAAGGCAAGTAAGCGAGTTTCTTTGTTTTTAAGCAGTGTTGCTGAAAATGTGGTTTCTCTCTGAATGAAGTCACGTTAGCCGCTAACGGTTAGCGCACCTGCGAAGTAGTTCACCCAGCTGCGAACCAACTTCACTTGTGGAATCCAGTCAGCGGAGGAGGGCAGTGGAGAATCACTTCATGCTAAGTCTGTTAACTGTGTGAATGGCATGAATTAGGGGCAAGAGGAGCGGCACATATGTGCTGTAGAGCTTTGAGCATGTTGTTTTTGGTTGTTGCTTTCAGGTGTTCTTTCATTAAATGTGTGTTGGGGTGTGGGCCCTGTAGAGAGAGAGACGTTTCAGCACCGCAGACAGCTCCGCGTCCGAATTGTCATTTTCTTACTCATTTTGCGTCTCGATCACAAACAAGGAATGCGCTGTGTGGCCATGAGATATAAAGTTAATTAGGAGAGTCTTGGGACTGCCATTAAGTCATTGTTTAAGCTTTTTTAATGGTGTTATACAATCTTGATTTTGTTAGAGTAAGCTGGCACTTACCTGCCTACACATGGAAATTGTCATTGGTGTGTCCCGAGCAATTTGCGACTGTCTGCCTACCGAACCCTGGAGCTCACAGCACATGCCTGGACATCAGAGAGCAGATTCTACTGAGAGAGAAGATTGCTTTCATTCAGGATCAATCCCCTCATCACCACTGACTCCTGCTCTGCTTCTGACTCTAAACCACATTTTAAAAAGGATCTAAATTCTCAGCACAAATCCCTCTTTTCACAAAGCCTTCTGATCAGTCTGGCTCCGTTTCATTCATGTGGAGCTGAACCATCAAGGACTTCCAGGGAGTTTTTCACATGGAGCAGGTCGACACCCGACTCTTCATCAGTGATGATCAGTTATTTATGACCTGCAAGTCAATGGTTGAACAACACCGGCCTGTGAAAGTAATATATTACTTTCCCAACACTGATCTTCATGATATTCAATAATCTGATGGATCCAGTGATCAGTCCTACCTGCCCACTCTGGACTGCTGCTTGCTGCTGGATCTTGTTCCTGAGGGGCTAAAAAAACAAGGTTTTCCACTTCTGTAGCGTCACATCAAACTGTTACTGAACTGATTTATCAAGTCAGACGACACAACGCCTCACAGTTCACTGACTGCTGGATTAAACTGAACTGTGGTTAAACTTCTGACCCGTTTCATCGTCCTCATCTGTTGTTCTGACCGTAGTTTCAGTGAAAAACTTGTCTCTGTTAGCATCTGTTTCCAGAGACACTCCGAGCTTCTTCTGGGCCGCCGTTGCTTTTTCTGACCTGTTTCACACACGGCAGACCGAGCGGAGGTCCTGTCAGTGGAGGGAGGAGGCCCGGGACAACCCGGTCCAAGTATCAGACCGGCCCACCGGGAAGAGTCCCAGTCCTCCTGAGGAGCACTCTGGACCTGGCTGAGTGTGTGTGTGTGTGTGTGTGTGTGTGTGTGTGTGTGTACTGGTACGTGCACACAGGCGCAGAGCGTGACAAAGAAAATGCAAATGTACAAAAAAGAGCAAAGACTGAGGGATTGTGGAGAACTTTATTCAGAGGCTGAAAAATCAGAATAAATATGACTGAAAGAGCAAAAGCTGAGATGAAAGCAGCTCTAAAAGTCCTCTGAGGAACTGACACCATAAAGGAAAAAGCTCCTGGTTTCTGCTGTCAATATGAAGCAACGTCCAAAACATTTCACCATCTGAGATCAAATAAAACCAAGAAAAGATCAGAAGGAAGTGATGAGAAGCAACAAGTGAATGAAGCAGATCAATAGTTTAGTCAGGAGGAAATCAGTGGAGGAGAGAAACTCGCTCAACACATCAGTTCTAATCCAGACTGTCTTCATGTCCATTGAAGCCCAAAGAGGATTTTCACTGAGTTGTCAGTGTGAGAACTGCTGCAGGAGCCTCCTCCTCCAAAACATCTGATCCAAACACTCAAAGAGCCACAAGCTGCAGCAATATTCCACCAAAGCAAAGTCAATCCACAGGGAGGAAGGAGCCCCGTCCTGGAGAGCAGCTCAAAGTGGAGCAATCAGCAACTTCTCCATCATTTCTTTTGGCTCTTGCTCCATCAGACTCAATGACTGGAGCCTCTCTGGACTCTTCCTTTCATGCAGAGGTTTCTAACATGCTCTGCTCCTCACTGCTCCCCTGTCAAGACAAAGAAAGACAAAGAATCCTCTGTTAGTGGGATTCAATCCACTTTTCACCTGGAATCCATGTTTGTGTCCACACAGCAGATGGTACCATGTGATGCCAGAGTCCTGGAAATTCAGGTGAACGGAAGCAGAAACCTGCAGGTCATGAGCTGCCTCCCCCTAAAGCTGTTGTCAAAGGGGGTCTAATAGACGCCCACCGCCTCGACAGCAGGGTGGGAAAGCAGGTCAATAGGGTGGAACCTGGGTAGACAGGGATAGTAGAGCCCTCAACAGACGAGTAGGTCAGACTTAAGTCCTACATAGTCCAGAAAGGGACCGGTCCACTTTCGACAGCAGAGTTGCTGTCATTGGATCGAGAAGTCGCGTACCAATAGTCATACCACTCCCAGAATCCAGCTTGCATACATCCCTGACCACGCCACCTGACAGTCACCAGCCACCACAAGCTGGGAACCATCACTGCCTTCAGGATCACCCCTTGTCTTGTCAGTCTTTATTTCGAACCATACAAATGAATACATTTGTCATGAAAGGGGTGAAAAAAGAAAATGTTCAAAAAGGAGTGGGGGAAGACGAACTTATTTATCCCCACCCCTACTTTCTCAGAGAAAACTTCAAACAAAAACTGCTTCTATGAATCCTCTTAACCAAACAGATCCTCATCAACACAAAATGGCATTATATATTCATGGAAGTAGAAAAACACCCGTGCATACCTATTTTAAATATTTACATACACATTTCACAATTAATAATATACAATTTTAAATACCAACAATGGTAAAGGAATACCACAAGGGTAGATTACAGCAAACAGATTAATACCAGCAATGGTAAACAGAATATCACAAGAATATATAACATCTAATGGCCAAGAAACAGGCATGAACACCCCTCTAAAACCCATGAGTTTTTCTTTGTGGGAGGAGTAAATTTGAATTGAACCTTGGTTCCCGAGGCACTCTTGGCCCTCTGGTCCAAGAAATCTGCCATTGATGTGGACCTGCTGAAGGTTTTGTGCCAGTGTGATGCAACGCAGCCACTGCCTACTCTCAGCAGGTTCCCCACAGACCTTACATAAAGCCACTGGTGGATGCTCTCTGTCCACACAGGTCAGAGAGAACGAAACAGAAGATTGGCAGCCTTGCTTCTGTCAGTCTACCCCAGGGTAGCTGTGGCTACTGATGTAGCTTCCCAGCAAAAAAGTATGGAATGAATTAAGTCATAGAAAAGCAACCTTGACCTCTCTGAAAAAAGGCACTATATCAAAAACAAAACAAAACAATGCCTACATGGGCGTTGTTCCTGGTCTATGTCCCCAATGTCTCCTTGTCAGGCTTGGGCCCTCCCTGGACAGTGTGAACCAGGTTCTGTGGTTGCTGGAAAACACTGACATGCGGCAGTTGTTACCCTCCGGTCAAACCATCCCGCAGACGTATCATGTAGCCAGCAAAACAGACGTTACAGTCCCTACACGAACAGCAGGGGTCCCCATTCGCCGAGCATGAGCGTAAGCTCTCCTGACTCAGGACCATGGAAACATGCTCTGCGATTTTCACCCAGGATTCGTATGACTGTGGGGTCCCTGAACTCCAAATGATGCGTGTTCCCACTGACCCAAGAGTGCCACCATATTTAGTAGGCTGCTGGCAGTGTCTGAGTCAGTCCAGGAGATCTTTGACCAATTGCTGGAAAAGAACACCATCTGAGACTCGACTTACAACTCACCAATCTGGCCAGTGTTAAAACCCACAGGTATATGGTGGCTCACCACTGACTCCCTCTGTCCTCCCTCTTATTGGCCCATAATCCACCTGAATCAGAAGCTAGCAAATGTGAAAGGGGTCCGTTTCTTCATCATGGTCAACATGACAAATGGGTTTTGGACCCTGGAAGTGGACCCCACTGGCCAGTAAAAACTCGCCTTCTCCTTTGGCAACCGCCAGTACATCTGGAACCGCTGTCCATTTGGCTATTCAAACTCACCATCAGAGTTCACATCTTTCTCCACAAATCCATGAGTGACACCACCGCCCACGGTAACCTCATCCACGTGGGTGACATCTTCATGAGGAGCTGCTCCTTTGAGGAACACTTAGTCAAAATCAAACACAACTTGAGTCAACGTTTGGCAGCAAGTGCCAAAGTTGCGCTCCGCAAAGGTCGATGGTGCCACCTGATGGTGTGGAACCCCAACCAGGGAGGATCCGCTCCATCCAAGACATCAAGGCAAATGTGTTAGAACTACCGAGCTTCTTTGGGGTCTGCAATTACTCCTAACAATTCATCAAGGATTATATGGAGATTGCCAGACCCCTCATGGTACTCCTTCAAAAAGACAAGGCGTTTGAGTGGGAAACCCCTCAGGAATAATCCTTCTGCCTAATAAAGGAGAAACTCTGCTCAGCAACTTGTCTGTTGTAGATAAGGAAAAAGAGTTCTTCCTAGAGGCTGGGTCTTCTGTTCACTAACTCGGTGCAGCTCTGACAAAAAAACAGGCAAAAAAAAACACAGACAGGAGGGTTGTGGCCTATGCTAACACAACTCTGAGCAGTGTGGAGATAAACCCACAGAAATCCCCTGCAGAACCTACACACAACGCAGCAACCTGTTGTGCCTGTGGCTGGCATCCCGCTGACCTACACCTGCAGCGGCAATGACAAGTAGTAAGAGAGGCTGGAGCTGGACTGGAGTGTTGGAGACAACAGCCTGATTTCTGACATGCTTCACTTGATGGACTCACTTTTTTCATGGCTGGATCTTCTCCTCATGAAGGGGAAGTTTCAGAGGCTGGAAAACAAAAGAAAACTTGTTCTCAGTCATTTGCGTCTGAAAGGAAGAGGGGAAATCACTGAAGAGGAACATCCAAAGGAAGAAACTTGGACACCACAGAGACACAATCTACAACCTCCTAAAAACAATGAAACACATGAAACATGTTCCAAAGCAAGAAGTCAGCTTGAAGGCAGAAACAACAGAAAGGAACATCAAACAACAGTGAAACATCCTGATGAAAGGAAATAGGAAAGTACTCACTGTTAGTGGCTCTGAACCCTGAAAAACAGCAGGAGAAAGAGGGAGGAGGTTACTATGACGACCACTCTTTTCCACTCCAAACCCTCCTTCAGGTTCAACACACACACATCAATGATCCTGATGAGGAAAGGAGAGTTTCTACTTTACCTTGAGGTCGTTTCTTGAACCAGACGATGAGTCCAATGATGCAGCCTGTCAGGAGGAGCAGAGCAGCAACAACTCCTCCAGCAGCAGCTCCAGTGGGAAACCCTGCAGAGAAACAACTGCTCAGCTCTCTGAGGAGTTTGGACATTTGATGTCAGAGTGTGAGAAGTGTGGGACGTCTCCAAAGAGCCTCAGCAGCTCCTCCAGCTGCAGCATGGAGAGCATCCTGATCAGCTACATCAGCACTGCTGCCTGCAGAGAGCGGCAAAGACTGCTGACAAGATGACTGTGGCTGCAGGAAAAAGCCGCTGCATTCACATATTGAACAGATGGGATCCAGGCCTCCTTCACATGTGGAAATCAATCAGATCAATTTGTTTCTCTTAGCAGTTAGCGCTGGGTTTAGAAGGAGTCTGAAGTTTAGGAAACACTACAAGTTGTCATGAGCCATGTTACTGATGTTCACATGAGGGTCACTTGATGAGATACGTTTAACCACACTGTAGAGCCCATTCCCAATCTGGGCTGATACATTTTGGGTTCTTACTGAGGGTGGAGAGGGAGAACTGTTCAGATGAGTGTCCATGGTGAGTCAATCAATCAAGATTCCACACTTTCTCTGTTTGGGTGCAGTGACCCATTCATTTTCCTGTGTGCATATAAACCCACGGTTTACTGATGCGAAGTTGGAGCAGGAGAACTCACACATATGGTTTCTTTTACCCACGGCAACAGAAACGCGATCCAACATGCCAACAAAGAGTTTTTGCTGTCCCTCTCTTACACCTGCAGCTCATCACCTGTGTGCTCCTGAAATGCCTTCCCCATCTTGCTCCCCCTAGAGGTCAAATCAAAGAAATGATAAATGGCTCCAACACAGACAGTCCACAAACTCTGAGATGTCAGCATGAAGACTTGCAGAATGTGAAGGAAGGCCTAATGGGATCTGATTCAATCAAGAAGCTTGGCTTTAGTTTCAGCAGCATGTAGGGAGCTCAGGTTGGACTTTCTGATCTGATGTGACTTCTCATCTTTAGGAGGAGGATTAGGGAAATTCTGATTGTTTGGATTGGATTTGACATTAAAAGATCCTGCTTTGATGATGGAGGTAATGAGCTTTGGAGGTCAGGATCTCTGGGAAATGAGGGATGAGAAATCAGGAAAGTTCTGCGTTGAAGTGAACTTCTCATTCTGTGATGCTGGACTTGATTTCCTAAAGTGACAAATGAGAGAATGTGAGTGAAATGAAGAGTCTCTGACCTCCATCAGTGCCTCTTCCACCACCATTTCCCCAGTTGGTCCTGATGTCCCGTTTGTCCAGTCTCTTGGAGACTTCCTGTCCTCCAGCCAGATGAAACACACAGCTGTACCTCCCCCAGTCTTCATCTTTGAGCCCTGAAAGATCCAGATCAACGCTCATCTGGAAGCTCCCGTCATGGTTGGGGAGCATCTCTCCTTTGACCACGTCCTCATGGAGCTCCTCCTCGTCTTTCTTCCAGAACAAGTCGGCTCTGTCGGGGTAGAAACCTGTAGCGTGGCAGGTGAGCGGAGAAGAGGGAGTCTTCTGGAGGAGAGACACTGAGGGAAGATCTGGAGAACAAGCAGGAAGACACCTCACACTTTACTGGATTCTTCTCTACACTCTTTCTCTCTCATGTCAGCCACTGCAGCCAGGAAGAGACGGGCCATGGAAAGAGGGATGAAGGAAGGCCAGATGGAGGGAGGAGAGGAGATGCTGAGAGCAGCATGAAAGAAGAGAAGCTGAGAGACAAACTCCAAACATTTTACCTTTTCTCATCAGTGAGCTCCGACCAAACTCCAGAAACTTCTTCAGCCATTCAGGACATTCCTGGGTCAGGTAGTGCTTCTGCTGATCTAGCCAAGCTTTGTTCTTGTCCCACTGCTCTTTGCTGATGACAGCCTGAGGAACTAGAGGGATCCACGTTTGTGTCTTCAGATCCAAAGAGATGAAATCTTCTCCATCGTAACCAAACTGATGAAATCCGTTCACTTCATCAGTTTCATCGTCCCATTCACAACCATACACGAGCTGGAGAATGTGAACACCTGAGAGACAGAAAGATACACACACACACACACACCCACACACACACACACACACACACACACACACACACACACACACACACACACACACACACACACACACAGTGAGTGAGTGTTGGTGTGTGATCAGGACTCTGACTGGAATCTTCACTTCTGGCTGCATCTCAACACTTGATGGATTTCTTCTGGATTCAGCTCCATGTTGACGCATCGCAGCTTTTTCATCATCAATCAGTGGTTTGGATTCATTCAGCAACTTTGTTCAGTGTGGAATTGAAGACAAAGTCAATGAAGTGAGGTTCTGAATGGCTGCAGTCAAATGTTTGGACACTTTGTTGAGTCCAACAAACAGTGAAAAGTCTTGGTTCCCAAGAAAAAGGGTGGAGTGAGACCCATTCTGGACCTGCGGGTCCTGAATACTCATGTGGCCACCAGGAGGTTCTGCATGCTGACGGTCAGGGACCTCCTGAAGAGTATCTGCCCCGGGGAGTGGATGACGTCAGTCGATATCACAGACACCTATTTTCACATCCCCATTCTGGGGAGGCACAGGAATTTCCTCAGATTCGCTGTGGCAGATCGGTGTTTTCAATACAACCGGCTCCCCTTCGGCTACTCGCTCGCTCCGCGCACCTTCTCCAAGTTTGTCAAGGCCGCGCTGGAGCCTCTCCATCGTCGAGGTCTGAGGACCCTCACCTACATCGACGACTGGCTGATACTTGCGCTCTCTTCTTGCCAGGAGGCCAAGGAGCACACGGCCCTGGTCCTGCACCACATCAAACTTCTTGGGTTCGTGGTGAACAGAGACAAGAGTGCGCTCGTTCCAGCCCAGAAGATGGCTTATCTGGGCGGGGAGCTGGATGCTCTCATCATGATGGCTCGCCTTTCCGAGGGGAGGCGAGCCTCTCTCCTGTCACTCCTGAGGTCCTTGATCGCGGTTCAGGTCCACCTGGTCAGGAGTTCTGGGGATGATGGCTGCGGCCTACCCCGTGGTTCGCTTGGGCCTTCTGCAAATGCGCAGGCTCCAGCGATGGTTCAGTCACCTCCACCTTTCGGGGTTGCGGGACAGACTCGGGAAGGTCTCGGTCCCGCCCCAGGCACGAGAGGATCTCCTATTCTGGCTGGATCTGGTCCTCCAGCAGGGAGTTCCCATGGGCTGTGTCTCACATCACGTTGAGGTGTTCACGGATCTCTCGCAGGTTGGGGAGGCACCCTAGGACACCTCACGGTGGGCAGTGCCTGGGACTCTACGCCCTGTCCTCTCTCAAAGCTCGGCACGTTCCCGGGGATCTCAACGTTGGCACGGACAGAATGTCTCTGGGAGGCCCAATCCCCGACAAGTGGAGCCGGTCCCCCCGAGTGGTAGCCCGACTCTGGTTCGGCCCCCCTGCGGCAGATCTTTTTGCCAGTGCAGAGAACGCACAGTGCCCACTCTGGTTCCCGCTCAGGTCATCAGATCCTTCTCGAGTTGGACGCTTTCGCTCACAGGGTGTGGCCTCCATGCCTCCTGTACACCTTTCCTCTGACCCACCTCTTGACCCCATTGCTATGCAGGGTGAGGGTGCAGGGCCTCCATGTGCTAGTGGTGGCCCCAGACACCCCGAGTGCCAGGTGGTTCCCGGACCTGGTTCAGCTGGCTGTCGGGGATCCTTGGCCAATCGCATACGAACCCGATGCCGTACAGGCAGGGGGCGCCCTCCGGTCCCGCCCCATCCTGGGCAGGAGACTCTTGGCCTGGATGCTGAGACTAGTGGGACTCGATCTTCCGCCGGCTGTGGTGTCCACCATCCAGAGTGCCAGGGCTCCCTCCACTGTTAAGGCTTACAGGTCTCGGTGGCGCCTCTTCGCGTCATGGTGCTCGGAGAGGGGTCTGGACCCTGTCTCTTGCACTGTCGGTGGGGTGCTGGAATTTCTACAGGCTTTGCTGGATAGCGGTCGTGCTGCATCCTCTCTCGTGGTGTTTGCATCGGCCATCACGATGGGCCACAAAGGATTTGGGTGTTTTTCGGTGCGCAGTCACCCGCTGGTGAAGCGGTTTCTGCCGGGGGCATGTCAGCCGAGGCCTCCCCCCAGGAATGTAGTTCCCCCGTGGGACTGTGTTGGATGGTCTGAGGGGACCCCCCTTGGAGCAAGCGGACTTCCGCTTTCTCTCCTTCAAGGCTGCCCTCCTTTTGGCGCTGGCCTCTGCCAAGAGGGTTGGGGATCTCTGTGCCCTGTCGGTCCACTCTTCCTGCATGGCCTTCAGTCAGGACGGGGCTACTGGTTCACTTTTGGCGTAACCCAGCTTTTCATCCCAAGGTGATCACTTTGGACTTTCGGCTGAAAGTGATCCGGATCAGGGCACTTTGCTCCTGGCCTGGTTCATCAGTGGACGACCCTCAGCTGCGGTTCCTGTGTCCGGTCAGGGCTCTGCATTGCTACGTTAATTGCACGGCTGGTTTTCGCACTACGGACCAGCTGTTTGTGTGGTTTAGAGTCAGGGGGCGTGGTGCCCCGCTGTCCTCCCAGCACCTTACCCACTAGGTCGGTGGTGCTATTGCGGCTGCCTATGAGGCACAGAACCGGCCGCCGCCCGCAGTGATTCGTGCTCATTCTACGTGGGGCGTGTAGGGGTGTCACAGTGGGTGACATCTGCCAGGCCACTTCTTGGGCCTCTGCATCCACCTTTGTGCGCTCCTATCTGAAAGTTATGTGCGCAGACTCTGTGGCCATGTCAGTTTTCAGCGAGGACAGGGGTTCTGTCACTTAACTGTGTTGGTTCTTGACCAGGCCAGCTAGTGCTTCCCTGGGGGGATCCAGGCCATGTGTGGTCTTGTTGCCTGCCGTTGTGACTCTGGGTGTCCTGGCCGGTGTATGTGTGCCATTGTGTTACGGTGCTTCAGACATGTCTGCGGTAGGCGTCTCGGTGCGAGGCTGCTTGCTGCCGGTGTCTTGGAGGTTTGGTGTGGTGGTACTGGGCGTACGGCCTGGCTGCTTCCTTCTCCACGCCAATCTTGTCAGCCTGTCCAGCTGGGGGTACATTTATCCCTATGGCCTCTGCCTTGGTAGTGTACCAGTAGCGAAGCCCGTAGGTGGGCTAAGCATCACATGAAGTAGAAATTATAGTTACTAAAAGTACAGTTCTACGAGTGTGTGCGTGCCCACCTACCTGCAATCCCAGCTGGCCTGCTTCCGCTTCTCCTGGGCTGTTCAGAAGAAGGAAGTTGTGTGAGTGCGCGCTGGTTATATCCCCTTTGTGAGGGGTGTGGTGCTGTGCCAGCACGCGAGTGGGATTGGCACGTCGTTTTTTGGATCTGTCTCAGTGTCTGGCTGGCGCCAAGGAGAGTACCAATAGCGAAGCCCGTAGGTGGGCACGCACACACTCGAAGAACTGTAGTTATGTTTAGTAACTATAATTTCTGCAATCAGCTCCAAGAAGAAGAACATCTGGCTTCTCACTCAGTCTCCACAATAAGGATCCATTTTCACATTCAGAGTGTTGAATGGAGCAGCTCACTTCTGAAGAAAGCCTCATTTCCATGGTGTCTCTTTTGGTGGTGCAGCACTTTACAGGTTGGTCCTGAACAGTACAAGTCCACGTTTTGCTCCTCTGTTACGTGTCTGCACCGTGGTCACCACAGTTTGAATGCTGGCAGGCTTGTGAGAGGCCAAGTAAGGACGTATGTATGATTACGCGACGTTAACATTGACGGAATATTAAAGATGGACAAAACTTTAGTGACGTCACCCACAGCGTTCTTAAAGACATACTGGAGGATCCTTAGAACCAATCAGAATTGTATGGTTCCAAATCGTAATTCGGCAGTCATAATGCCAATCAATGTGGGAATGCGTTTGCATGATGACATATCATATAGAGTCGCTGCCTCTGTGCGCGCTCTGGCTTTGAGCAGCGCATGCGCAGAGCATTGTTTAGGAGGTGACATGCAGTGGGAGCGACCATCGCACCTCATTCAGCAGCTTGCTCCTCCTGCGAACACCTCCGAAGATGGCTAGCCACCAAAAAAATAACATTGTTTGAGATGACAGAGGATAGAAGAAAGGCCATAGGAAAGCACAAAAGGGATTTAGGACTGATCACGACGTGGGGAAGTTTCTGCTGGACAGGTAACATGCTTATTATCCCATTAAAATGTGTTTCTGTTGCAAAAACACGTAAGACACTACTTGCACAATTTCCTTCGGGATTAATAAAGTATCTATCTATCTATCTATCTATCTATCTATCTATCTATCTATCTATCTATCTATCTATCTATCTATCTATCTATCTATCTATCTATCTATCCACTTTACAGATTGTATTCTTATGTATTATTGGAAGAAGAGTCCGACATGATTACAAATGTGTTTTAATCCTATGTGGAAAGACGATGCTCCAGCTGTGAGGATGTAAACAAACTGACATGCGGCTGACGTGCGCGCTCCCACAGTCCTCATGCAGAGGGAGCCGCGCATGCACAGTGCTCCAAAAATGGCAAATCGGCCATGTTGTACGAAATTGGCGGAGAATCCTCGAATATGTCTTTAAATCCCATTTTGAGGATTTGAGCAGGACGTCTCCATATTGAAAGTTTGAAACTGGATGTAAATATGATTGGTCAAGCCTGTCACGTGACCACATCATGTGGACAGAGGAGGTGCTGTGATAGGGTGATTTATGCAAAACTTTAACTGTTAAAATAAAATCAGCAGATGATTTATGTAAAAATAAGAGTCTGGTGAAGCCAGCAGAGTTGTAGAAAGTAGTGATAGAGACCAAAACATGTTCTGAAACCAGGTGCTTTATGTTTATTTGCACTCTGAAAATGGGCATTTTTAAATAGCTTCTAATGAGACTCGGGCTCTTTTTTAAACCAACATCATCGCCCTCTGCTGGAATTCCCCCTGTACTACAGCTTTTGGGCACTTCACCATTGGCTTCATTTTTCACCAGCAGAGGTTGGTGCTTGGACGGTACACATGGTGCTTCAAGGTCCTCAGCAGCACTGCTCAGGCCAAAGTGAAGCTCTGAGCATCCACTCTCTGTGATACAAGATCTGCATTGTGTGCCAACATTAAAAAAAAAAGAACAAAAAACAAATTTGTGCTGGAGGCAATGTGGACATATTGGGGACCATACACACATTTTTTGGGACTGTCCAAAACTGAAAACATTTTGGGAGGGAATCAGGGGGGAAATTTCAAAATTATTTCAAATTTATATCGAGCTCGACCCGCTGATCTTTGTGTTTGGAGTACTCCCTGTAAAGGTTTTAAATAAGGATGAAAACTACCTTCTAAATGTAATGGTTTTGGTGGCCAAAAAAATGATAACAGTTTTGTGGTGCAAACCATCTCCCCCTACAGTGAACCAATGGAAAGAGAGGATTACAAAGGTATATTTGATGGAAAAAATTACTGCACAGTTGAATTTGAACATTGAATTATTCAAAAAGAGATGGAATCCACTGATAAAACACTTAAATTTAGTATGAGGGTTATAAGTACTAGTAAGGAGAATTTAGGTTGAACTGGGTATCATATGTGTACTTTATCAAAGTGCTATTTGTAAACACATTTTCATGACTATTTGCCGAACTGTTCATTTTTGGTTACATTTGTTTTTATTTTACTATTTGCACTATATTGAAGCTGTTCTTGAAGCTTTTTCTTTTACACTGAAACAGAATGTGTATGAGTGAAGATTGTGAAGCTTGAAATATCAATAAACTTTGTTCCAAAAAAAAAAAAAAAAAAAAAAAGAACAAAAAATGAGTAAGCAGCACATAAAGAAAAACACCTCCCATTTATCCAGCTGATGAACTCTTTAAGCATAGCGGGTTTGTCCACAGTGATGGTCATTACTACCAATCAGCAAACAGCAGTGTTGGAGCTCCTCCCTGTGAAAACCGTACCAGAGTGCCTGGCGCCTTGATGAAGGAGAACCGAGAAGTGGTCCAGGTTGAGTACGGGTCTAACTCGCTGACTCAGGATCAGTGGGACATATTGATCTGCTTCCTGTCAACAATCAGCAGCCTGAATGGAGTGTGTGAGCATCACACTGAGCTGGGAGAAAGTCTGAGGAGAGAAAGGAATCCAACCCAGGTCCTCCTGCTGTGAGGGGACAGTGCTAACCACTTCACCCCTGCTGCTGCTGCTGCTGCTGCTGCTGCTGCTGCTGACTCAAAGCTCAAAGAACAAGAGACAAACTGGGAGTTTTCATTCAAACACTGTTTAAAAAAGTTTTAAAAAGTGTTTTAAAATGTTTTCTTTGAATTTCACACATTTCTCTGTGTGTGTGTGTGTGTGTGTGTGTGTGTGTGTGTGTGTGTGTGCGTGTGTGTGTGTGTGTGTGTGTGTGGACTCAAGCCTTGTCCATGCTTCACGTATCTGCGTGGGTGTGCGTTGTGCATTGGTCTCTGTGACGTAAAAATCGTTATGAATTCCTGTCCGCTAGGGTCCATGTGGATCGATCCGCAGACGTCCGCGCGCAGCCCAAATTTTTTGACCACGTCACGCGTACATGCAGGTGGCGCTGGTATACGCAATATCCAGAGCACCACAGTAAATAACATATGATGGATGCTAACTTTGTAAAGTGACTGAGTGAAGCCATCAGGCTGCAGCTCTGTCTACAAAGACACCCAGAGAGCGAAAAACTGGTGGACGGAGAGAGCAGACTGTCAGGAGGGAGGAGAAGGTCTGCCGACCAAAGTGAAAGTATCTCGTGATCTCTCGTGTGCCGCCCCAGCGATTCAGAAACAGGAAAAGGCAAAATAAACTCTAATACTAACTGATAACGCGTGCTTCATTTTCTATAAATAATCTGTAATAAAAGAGCAGATAAACAGTCTGGAGTGCTGAAACAGCTCACCGGGGGCGCATGGATCAGTACGCCTGCATGGCACGTGCACTGCATGAGCCCAAAATGTAGCATGAGTGAAAGCATGAGCGCATCGTTGGTGTGAACACGCGGACATTGGAAACATGGAAGAGGCTTAGATGAAGGCAGGATCAGGAAAAAGACAAAGTTTAATCAAACCTCCAGTTTGGTTGAACTGCTGCTTCATGGTCTCAATATTGGCGTTGAACCACTGCTCAGCACCATAAACCAGATCCGTTTCCTTCTCCCAGTACTGTGGATCTTCTTCTGTGACTTTATTCGCCCAGTCCTGTTTGGGAATTGCTTTCTTGGTGTTGCTGTCGTAGTGAGTGATCTGAATTCCATCAATCAGAGTCATAGCCAGAAACTCTGGAAAGTGTGGAACTTCAGATAATTCAGTGTATAAATGCTTCAGAGAGTGAATTTCTGGAAGAAAGAGAAGAGATGAAATCAGTCAATGACATTGACAGTCCAACCTGATAGAACATGAATGAGACATTTGATGCTTTTCCTCCTTTTCTTGTGTAAAGTGTTGAATTGCTTTAAAGGTGCAATAATTAATATTCCGTTACATAACGTACTCAGCCACCCCTTCTGAGAGTGCCACACAGGTTGCCAGTTTGGGAGACATTAAGTGCGTTTCGATAGTTCAGTCACATTGCCCTAGTGTAGAGCCATATGAAATCCGTGTTAACGGAATCGCGGACAGAATCGCGGAAATGACCAATAAAAACGGAATTAGAATAAAACGCGGAATATTGCGGAATTGGCCCTAATCTGGCCTGAAATTCAGTTTTCAGGAGAAAGTGGAACCTTATTGTGCAAAGCAAACATGCCGGGGGGACCGCCCGAGCTGCTGCAACGAGTACATCACTTCCACAATGCTGCTAACATGCTAAAGCTGTGTTCACAACGCCAAATGCTTTCTGCGATTTTACATCAAAATACAACTGAAATCAAATGGGAACGCGCGTTCCAGACACGACGAGACGCGACGCAACAACACGATGTCCAAGCGAGTTGCTCCCTCCCCTCTCACACATTCAAAAAAGTTCAGAAACTCCACGCTAAGCGCTACATACAGAGCAGAGCAGTACACAGACTTTTATGCCTCAGATGATAAGCTTTTTTGTAAATGCTGTCAACGTACCGTGGACTGGACTCGCAAAGACACATGCGACTAATTGAAAAGTATTTCTTTGTCGCAGCACTTTAAACATTAAATATACTGTTTTATATCCTATTAAATTGTGTACATTTATTCATTTCCACTTACCAGACACTTTTTATGGTAAAAATGAGCATAAAAAGCAAAATACCAAATTCAGAAATATTAAAACGGAAAAAACAGAATTTGGGAAAAAAATAAAACGGATTTTATATACCTCTACTGGTGGCACATGCCATGTCACGCATATGTGCACGGCCGACAGCACCGTCATAAAACACTGA
Source organism: Salarias fasciatus (assembly GCF_902148845.1). Taxonomy (NCBI): domain Eukaryota; kingdom Metazoa; phylum Chordata; class Actinopteri; order Blenniiformes; family Blenniidae; genus Salarias; species Salarias fasciatus. The sequence goes on along the minus strand of NC_043765.1, from coordinate 9,927,236 downwards.
CTATTGTGCTGCTTGTTTAGCAACCTCGGGAACTCCCAGACGATTGTCTGTGGAACCAGGATGTTGGTATTAATGGTATATCAAGAAACTTTGTGTTTGCCATGACTTTAAAATCACATCCCTCAGTGTCTCCCAGTTTGGCTGCAAAGGCTCACAACAGCAGGTCAGCCCTTCCTCCCTCTGAGAAGATGCAGACACCTTCTTGACCAAAAAGCTCTCCAAATCTTGTACTGCTCACTTGTCCTTCCTTACATCACATACTGTGTAGAGGTTTGGGGAAATACCTACAGAAGCCACTTGGAGATTTTGTTCAGACTTAAAAAAAAATCTATCAGGATCATACACAACGTGGGGTTCAAGGACCATACAAACTCATTGTTCCTAAGATCTAGCCTTCTAAAGCTTGAGGACTTAATACATTTGAAATCTCTGTTAATACTCTACAAGGCAAGAAACAATTTACTTCCCGGTAACATAAATCGTCTGTTTGCTAACAGAGAGGGCAATTATTCTTCCAGGCAAATGCTTAATTTAAAAGTTCAACGTGTGCATACGACCCTCAAAAGCCAATGTATTACCCGGAGAGGCGTAAATCTATGGAACAGCTTAGATGGGAACCTAAAAAGTGCCATAACTATACATCAATTCAAAAAACTGTATATGCGCAGTATTTTTGATAACTATGCCAGACAAACATAACACTGGAAGTGAATACTGTACGACATAACACACGCTCATAAACAGGCACATGCACGGGTTAGGGTGCATGGGCCTGGGTATGGAAAATGAACACACAAAATATAATAATACTGTCGGACATAGTATGATTATGAGTACACTGTAATAATATGAAATATTGTGTGTTTGGTTCGAATAACGACGAATAATGACTGATTGGTTAATGATGCAGCTCATGTCCAGGCATGCACACACACTGTGTGGCATGCCAGGACATGAATCTTGTACCACATAACACACACACATTCATAGGCAGGCACATGCACATGCTACTGTGTAATGGCCTGGGTATGGATGATAAAATGATGTATAAATACAACAACATTGCCATGTGACCCTCAGTGATATAATTACGAGATATGGGAAGGGGTAGGCACTGATAAGCTTCTGCTTCAGCCTACTCCTTTTGGGCTTTCATTGAATGGTTTTGTATATTTTGTTGGCATGTTTATGTTATGTGATATGCCCAAATAAACGTAATGAAAGACTCCCAGAGCAAACCTCTGAAACCAGACCCAAGGTTCAAAGCCCGCCTGACCAGCAGGTAAACAATGGCGATTGGCTGGCTTCACAGACCATTCCCTCGGCTGTGATATTGTCTGCTCAGCCAACGTGCTTCTATCCTCTCTTCCTTCTGCCCGGGACATCTGAAAGGCAGGAAGGCCACTGTCCTGCTCACCTGGCTATCGAGTTCGGACTGAGGCCTGACCGAAGAGAAGAGTCTCCAGACTCCAGTCTCCTCACCGAGAACCACCACAACAGACGAGAGGGGAACACAGCCTCCACTTTCACAAGCTCTGTTGTTTCAGACTTCGTCAGGCCAAGCAGCCAGCTTCCTTCCTTCAGCCAAACATAAACTTATTTTACCAACCAAACCTGTAGGGACACACAAACAACAAATGCAATGACACATTAAAACATTTCTTCGTCTCGTCTCATTTTGATCAACGGATATGAAGAGACATTTTAGCAGAGCTTTTATTTTATAAACCACATTTTGTCTCGTTTTTATTCACCAACGATATTGCATGATATATTTTATTATAATTATCCTAAGAGAACCACCATTTATGTTTCGGCCCGTCTTCTTTAAGTCACCAGAAAAAGCTTCGTTGACGAGGAGATTTCGTTGTAAAGATGGTTGAGGAAAACAACACTAACAAACACCCATTTGTTTAGAACAACAAACTGGTATCGGTGCTTAAAGGTCGGCCAAAATACCAAAGACTGTTGTCATCGCCACACGTCACACTTGCAAAGGAAAGCGCCCAACCTGTTTATGCAATGGGTGTGTTTACACAGGACTTTTATTCCTCATTAATTCTGAATAAAAGTTACTTCTGCTTTAAAATGACCATGTAAACCCTGAAATCTTTATTCCAATCAACCAGCTGGTTTACTGTCATTCAAGAGTGGAATTATATGTAAATTAGGCATGACTTTATTTCGCCATTCTTCACATGCTTGTTCCCTCGTGATGGCGTTTGCAGCAAGCGTTCAACTTGTACAGAGACGCTTTATTTAACCTTTGAAGAAATGGATATAATGGAAAGAGCAGACAGGTGGCTGCATAACAACGTGGACCTTTTGAAGTTGTAGCATCAAAGTTAATCGAGTAAGAAAGAGAAAGAAACGCCGGCACCGAGGGCTGTTTGCTTCCAGTAGATGTAGGTTTGTCACGTCCACCCCCTGTCCAATCAGATTGCTTCGTAAACTCAAGTGTGAAAGAGGATTTAACCCTTCATTTTTCGCATGTGAGCACGAAGGTGAATAAAAGTAATCCAGAATCATTTCATGCGAAATAAACTAATCCTGAATTTAAAAACACCATGTAACTGTGGCCACTGACAATCACAAGGCAAATGAAAGGCCTCAACGCTCTGAAAGCGTTCTCCAACCACAGAAGATGACACTCCAGCGGCCACAGCTCTGAATGTGAGAGGTTACAACTCAGATGTTCACACTGACCTTCCAACCTCTTATACGAAGGGCTACATCCCATTTAACTACAGCAACATTCCCACAAAGGAAATGGTAAAGCGATGGCCCCATCTGTCAGAGGGTGTTGATAAAATACTGCCTCTAATGAGCTGCAATGTTGGACTGCCCAGTGGATTTAACTGTCCCAGAACTCTGACTCAAAAACAAGTTCTTGGAAATGACAATGAGCCATTTGCAGTAATAACGAGGGTGGAGCATTGTTGGTGGCCCCACCTCAGAGTTAAAAGAAACTGAAACAATTCTGTGCCAGAGTTACAGTAAAAGAATGAACAATTAAGCAAGAAATAGTGATCAGTGTTCTTGAGGCAAATTTTAAGGACACAAAGGCAAGCAACAAATCAGTCTCACAGGAGGATCTTATTTCTCTGGACTAACTCAAGGAAGGAATCAGGAAAAACGAACTCGGAGACAATGAGATGCCTCTCCCTTTCAAACAAAGGCCACAATTACCAGACAACAAAAGGACTGCAGAAATCAGACCGCAACAGTTAAAGCAAAAGTTTAACAAGGAAGACAAATACAAAAAGGATTATATTGCATGCATGAAATACATAATCGAAAGGGGAGAAGTCAATACATTATGTGGACGGAAAAAGGCTGGAATGAGTCAAACTGTTGATTCTTTCATCCATCAGTGACCTGTGACCTGTGGCCTGTGACCTGTGGCCTGTGACCTCTGACCTGTGGCCTGTGACCTCTGGCCTGTGACCTCTGGCCTGTGGCCTGTGACCTCTGGCCTGTGACCTGTGACCTCTGGCCTATGACCTGTGACCTCTGGCCTGTGGCCTGTGACCTCTGGCCTGTGACCTCTGGCCTATGACCTCTGGCCTGTGGCCTGTGACCTCTGGCCTGTGGCCTGTGACCTCTAGCCTGTGGCCTGTGACCTGTGGCCTGTGGCCTGTGACCTCTGGCCTGTGGCCTGTGACCTGTGACCTGTGACCTCTGGCCTGTGGCCTGTGACCTGTGGCCTGTGGCCTGTGACCTGTGGCCTGTGGCCTGTGACCTCTGGCCTGTGGCCTGTGACCTGTGGCCTGTGGCCTGTGACCTCTGGCCTGTGGCAGACTCCACGAAGCTCCAGGAGGTCAGAGGATGACAGACCTACCTCCTCAACGTTTAGAGCCTCTCCTCCCTTCACACACTGCAGCATGGACTGTTCTGGTCTGATTGTGACAGCAGAGGGAAGGAAACAACACAAACAAAGGCCCAGTTCACATGAGTGTCTTTTTCAGTCCGACTGAAAACAATCTCATAAAACACATTTACGAACAACGTTCAATCCTCGCCTACAACGACCCCTGATGGAGCAGATTATACAGCGTCCTGCCAAATGGACGCCATATCTGAGACACACTCATAAGGTCTCTCACAGGATGTTCAGGTTCTGATGTTTAGCTCTGCAGCAGCAGTCCTCAGCGCCCAGCAGTGTTCTTATCTGCTGGATATCTGCTCAGATAGTGTTCCAACATCTCCATGATACACTGCTAAAGAGCGAGCGCTCCGCCGGCCGGGAGTCCGGGTCAGTCGACCTCCGCCATGCAGGCCCCGCTCTGCCAACTGGAGTCCCGGTGTTGTGCTGATTACACCGGCAGCTGGCCTCCGTCTGCGAAGCTCTGCTCCACCTGTAAGTGTTTCAGGTGAACTGGTTTCCCTGTTAACTTCTGACCGACAGATGTTGAAAACACGATGCTCTGGAAAACGTCTGTTATCCACAGTTACAGTAAATTTATACTTCAGTGCCTTTTGTGAGTCTTACTTTAAAGGTGTATTAAGGAGTTTTTCAACCTTAAAAATACTTATTTTCCACCATAAATATGTTACACATTTTGAATGATGTGTACAATGTGCCCTGACATATTCATTACAAGTACCTCTTACAGGCTAAACTGTCACTTGAAAGTTGCAGTGCCGGTCCGGCACCAGCATTTTTTTGGGGAGAATTTGAGAAGATGTGACGTAATGCGCACTTCCACTGGCCTCATTTCCTTAGGTTTGGTTTTGTCCGCCATTACTCCGCCAGATGCTTAGTGAGCAACAACTGAGCAGGAGCTTCCAGAAAGTAAGAACAGACTGGCTTCTAGCACTGCCACAGCTCCAGCACAGACCCCACCAGGTAAAAGAAACTTACATTTTACTTGAGCGCTACTTTAAAAGCGAGGAAGGAGTACCCCTCTTCCGTGCACGCACATGGACGCAAGTCACAGACGCGAGTGTTTCACTAAGCTACAGTTACGTCCAAGGCCTGCAGGGGGCGCTGTGTCACATGAAACGTGCAAACTCCTTAATGCACCTTTAACATCTGCTGTTGCCAGCATGTGTTTACAGAAATCTGTCACTCGTTATGAACTGGACACTCAGAGACTCAATACTTTCATGTGTGAAAGACACTGTGACTTTATGATACATGCACCCAACTGGTAGGGTAAAACTAACCTGTCTCACGACGGTCTAACCCAGCTCACGTTACCTATTAGTGGGTGAACAATCCAACGCTTGGTGAATTCAGCTTCACAATGAGCTTCAGCTTCACACTCCTCCACGCAGGAGGAGTGTGGGAACTTCAGATAACGACTGACAGAAGGGTACCGAATCCCACATTTGCTCATGGGAGACTCAACGGTGCTTCACTGCAGACTTTATTCTATGAAGCCATGGCTAAAGTTAAGTCGACCCCTGACTGTTGATAACTTGAACCTTGACAGCGTAGAACCACTGACTCGCTATCATCTGCTCCACATGAAATCCAACACACCATGACCCCACCTGGCGTCTTTCCTGTATGGCAAAAAGAGGCAGCGCTGCGTGCAATTCCTGGAGAGCAGCTCTGGAGCCCAGAATATATTCACAACATCAAGGCAAAGGTGGCTCTCACAGAAGAGGAATCTAAACGGAGGTGATGTTGTGTTGTATCCTTCAGTCGGGGTTTGGTACAATGGGATCAGTGGCAAAAGTTCCAGTCTGGAGCTCCACTACTGATCCAGGATCAGACTGAGATCAGGATCAACACAGAACCAACTGTTCCACATTCAACACGAACATGAGGCCGACTGATTTCTCCAATGAGGCTTCAAATGTTTCCAGACAGAAGAAAAGAAGGAAAAAGAGATTTTCCTCAGAAGAAGAGAAGCTTGTCAGTCAGAGGAGATGTGGAGAAAAAGCTGGAATCCTACCTGGAGCCCCGCTGGGGATTCCCAGCAGGAAGAAGAGAGCCAGGAGGAGCTGCATGTTCACCTGTCCTCTCTTTCTTCTCTCACTGAAACACTTTGAGCGTCTGAGCTGAAGAAGAAGGAAACAAAAATAAACTGAACTTCATCCAGCTTCATTTCTGCAGCCTGTCGGTGCACAGCGCTTGGCGCACGGCCAGCGGAGCAGACATACAATACAGAATGCTGCGCTGCTTGTTCGGCAACCTCGGGATCTTACATCTAATTGGCTCTGGAACCAGGAAGTAGTGATGTCTCGCCCCGCCCACTTAATGAAGGATTATAAAAAATGTGTTGTGTCCACTGATGTTTTCAGATCATAAAATCCATGTGAGACTTCATGAATCCATAATATGTAAATAAATGAATGTAGAAACCAGAAATCAGTGTCTCTCGTCACAGCAGTGATGTTCCTCCGATGTCAGAGAGGCTGAAAGTCTCTGAGCAGTGAAGACTCTGGACCATCGGCCCAGCTGTCTGGAAAGGAACCAGAGCAGCTGGAGGCTGAAAATCCAGGAATAGAGCAGAAAGCCAGCGAGCAGATGGTCCAGAAGCTCTCCACTTCCTGTCAGAGATGCAGCAGTGGGCTCCACCATGGGAACCACTGCTGACGGTGTTCATCCACTGGAAGAGCAGAGAATGGAGGAAACCTCCAGGCCTTCATCCAGTCTGTCAGGAGAAACACTGAGAAGAATCCTGGAGGCCGAGCACAAACCAAAGGTGGAGATGTGAGAGTCTGCCGGGCGGCCAGGCTTCATCAGTGTCGGCTGCAGTCTGCAGAAGAAACGTCTGAGGACACTTTGACAAGAGGAGCTTCCTGCTGACGGATCTGAAACCTGCTCTTTACTGCAGCTCTGCTTCTGTCTTCATGTTCCTGCTCCTGTTTCTGCTCCTTCTCAAAGTCACAGTCCAGAGCTGCTCTTCACAGCTCTTTGATATCAACTACACTTCAGATTTAAACTCATTTCTAGTCTGAAGCTTCCCATCAGCCCCTGCTGCATTAACAGGGTTCATATGACAAGGTTCAAGTTAGGAGGAGTTTAAATTTCTCCAGCAAATCAATCCAGAGCTGATTACTGTGAGCTGAGTCACAACTAACAGACTTAAAGCCTCCTCTTCTCTTCATCTGAGGTTTTTATCTCTTTATTTCATCTTCTCCTGTCTTTCTCCAAAGCCAGTTGTTCTTTTCATCTCTCAGGTTTAAGAGACTCTAGAAAAAGGAAAGCTGCAGTTTGGTTCCTGAACAAAGAAAGAACAAATGGTTCTGAGAAGTGAGCATATTTGATCTCTTTCAACTGAATGTGTGTTTGTTGATGTCCATAATGTAAAGTGTGTTTCAGTGTGAGGATCATGTCTTTATTCTGGAGGCTGGCCTGCAGCTCTTCACTCTGTCAGCTGCTGTCTGCTTTCATCTGGAATCTTCTGGCGGCCATCTTTGCCCTGCGGCTCACCTGATGGAAGAAACAGAAACATTGAGGCGACACACACATCGGGCCCGGCCCAGGAAGCGCTGATCAGCCCAGCTGGATGGAGAGAGTTCTCCAACATCCTGGAGTCAGCAGGAAGGTCACATGTAGAGAAGATGCTTCACTATCTGGACTTTACCAGCAGACATGTCTTTGAACACATCATGGATTCTGATGTTGATCATGTCAAATACAAGCCAGTGATCCATCAGTGTGTGAATCTGTCATCCATCCAGAACATTCCTGTCAGAACCACACTTCAATATCTGGTGAGCAGATTACTAAAGATGTGAGCAAAGAGCCAAGCTGAACATGAGGAGCTGCTCAGAGGAATCTAAAACACACTGAACTCTGGGTCTCAGAGAGACTTTTCTATCAGAGGAAGAGCTGTTCTGACAGGAATGGAATCATTTCCCCGTTTCTTTATGGACAGTGGAGTTTGGTCTGTGCAGCACTGACTGGATTGTCCAGGTAATATTCAGTCTCTGGAAAGTTTTCCTGCTCAATGGAGCATCAGGGATGAGCGTCAGTATAAAGGAGAGGTTAAAGCTTTACCTCCAGCAGTCCTGGGAAAAGCTTCACATTTCAATAGAAATGGGCTGAATCCAAATCTCCATCACTGATGGTGAACGGCCTCAACTGAACTGGCTCTGAACCAACAACTGGACTATTCTACTTATTTTAATGAAGAAATGTTCACAATGGTATTTCCTAAAATTCCATGTCATAGTTTTTTTCCAAAAAAGAGACACTCAGATTATAAGATCAAAATGTTTCAAATTTCCCACTGATCCCAAACCAAAAGACTGACTTTCAGGTCCTGAACAGAATAAATCCTCTGCTGACTTTAGAAGCAAACGGTTTGGATTCCAGAGTAATAACTGTTCCTTTAGTAAAGAACATGTTGAAACCACTGGACACATGTTCTAGGAATGAATGTATTCTGGAGCTTTTTGGGAGGATTTACATCTCTGGTTCTCTCAATATTTACCAACTCCAGAATTTAAATGTGAAATTGTTTTATGTGGCTTTATTAGTAAGAATTTCCTACATGATATGGGAATTAACTCCACTGTACTTTTATGTATACACAAAGCATATTTCTAAAGTTGGACCACCTTGTGGTGAATTCCTCAAAGAACTCTGTCTCTTGTGTAGATCAGCGGCGCAGCGCTGAGGCCCTCTGCTGGACAGATTAAACATTACATCGGTAAATAAAACGGAACTCGTCCGAAACAACAAAACACGAAGGAGACAGAAAGTCTCACCAAGGGAAACAAATGCTCTGCAGAATAAAGCACAACATCAGCGAGGAGTTACTGACAGACAAACATCTCAACACGCTCTGTTCCGTCACTCAAACCCGTCCGACTAAGAACTACTAGTTAATGTCCTCCAGGCGGAACAACAGGAAACAGCAACTCTTGAAGCAAAAAAAAAAAAAAGCGTCCTGGTCATTTCTTCTTCTTCTTCTTCTTCTTCTTCTTCTTCTTCTTCTTCTTCTTCTTCTTCTTCTTCTTCTTCTACTTCTTCCTCTTCTTCTTCTTCTTCTTCCTGTTGTTTTATGGCAGATGGCAGCCAACTTTTAGGTGCATTTCTCCCATCTACTGTGCGGGAGTGTGGGCCAGAGGATACTTCCTGCCTTAAACTCAGATTCTCCTCATGATTCCACTATTACTTAGGAATTTGAACAGATAATACAACCGTCTTGATCATACTTTAAGATGCTGTCCAGTCGAAAAAGACTCCCTGACTCCTTTAATTTCCCCCTAAAAGAACGTTGCTCCACCTCATACTTCTTGCAATGCATCAAGACGTGCTCTACACTCTCAACAGCCCCGCATATTCCCATTGGGTGTTTCCCTATCATTGCCAGAGTCTGGTTAAGCCCTGTGTGCCCTATTCTAAGCCGACCCAGAACAACCCGTTCTCTTCTGTTCACTTCCAGAGCTTTATGCCGCCCTACTTCCTTTTGAATCTTATACAGGTGTCTTCCTTTTCCCTCGCGTCCTTGTCACAGATCTGTAAAGAGTAGAAAACTGATATGGAAAAAGTAGAGAACAGATCTATAGAGAGTAGATGCTGCATCAACCACTACTGATGAGCTGTGAGCCGCTCTGTTCAGTGTTTTCTGTTGTCAGCATTGAATCAATCATAACTGGTTAAATACTAAAGTTATTTTCAGGTCTAGTGGGCTAAACAGTGATAGAATATTCTGATGTGTGAATATGTGATTTATAGGGATGGGAAGAGATCTCGCGAGATCGAAATGCCGCGAGATTGGGCACATTTCTATAAAGGCAAAAACTCTTTATTAAGTGGAATATTGACGGAATAATACATTACATGGCGCACAGCCATATAAACACGTGCAAAACCCTGAATATGCTCATATTCATATTTAAAAACCCGGTCGAAAGGGACATGAAATATTGTTCTGCGCATGTTCTATCCGCAAGGAATCTTGGTCTTTTGAGTACACAAACTACTTGTGATACAGTTTAATTGATACGACGGAAAGAAAATGTGCGGAAACGATCGTTCAGTTCTTCTCTTTTATTGAAAAAACGGTGCATCGCATCAATGAACATTTTACCACGTCTTACCGGCTCACACTCTTTTCTAACAGCATGCAGAGAGCGCCTGCAGCGGCTGCGGAGCCCTTCTTCCTCTGTGGTGTCTGTGTAAAATAAGGTTGAACATGCAAACAGCGCACTTAGTGGCATGAAGTGCAAATGCAGTCATGGCGTCGTTTGTGCGCCACTGTTTGAACATAGATATCTTATAGAAAAGCTCGATCTCTGGACTCGAAAAAACATGTATTTTGTCTTTTATCTCACTACGTTTTGGATGTGCTATTATCATATGTGCGCTTCTTTAAGTGCTATAATAAAAATATTTTCATTACGTTTTTAAATTACAGTTTGCAAAATGTAATTGTTTGGATTACAAAATTGATCTTACATAATTGATCTTACAAAAATACATTTTTTTTCGGCAAATTAAATAGATGGTTAAATAATAATGATGATAAATGAACACACGTTTTGTTGCGAAACATTTGTTGATCAGAAATGAACAAAGCAGCAAAAGCATAATGCAACTCAAGTATTATGTTGTGGTTGTGAAGTCCAGATTCCTTCCTGTCCTGGAGCCACAGCCAGAGATCGAGCTCGTCCTGCAGCTGCTTCAGTCTCCCCAGGTTTCCACTGATTGGGTAAAAATAAATTAATTTTACTGGCTGACCAAACTTCAGGGGTGGAGAATATTAGAATAAAATTATAATGCAGGTGTCTGGTCAAACCAGACGCCGCTCCGCGAACGCCGCCTGGTTATTGCCTCAGTTATTCTATTATGTGGGGAAGTCTTTTAGACTTACAGCTTTTGTGCTTTTGTTCCCTCAACTCATTTTAGGGATTTCATTTACAATTTAAATTCAGACATGAAAACAGTACATCTGGGGGATGATTTCATGACTCTGTACTTGTGGATCAAGAATTTTGCTCGACATAGAATCACATTACAACAGAGTTCATCAGTTTTGTTTTGCAGAATAACACCAAATGTTATATTGTCTCCAGAAAAGAAAGTTAGGAATGATGGAATGATTTGTTTGACCCAGTTGTGTATATCAAACCAGAATGTCTGCACGACATCACAAAAGAAAAATATATGGTCCTGAGCTCCCCAAACTGCTGTCACGTCACTGGAGTTTCCTCTGAATCTGTTTCCACTTCAGGCTCCAGCATCCTGCTGGCTTCAGTCTCTGCTGGACCAATCCTGTCTTTCTGGCTTCTCCCCACTAGATGTCAGTGCAGAGCAGCGGCTCCACTGTGAGCTGAGGCTTTCTCACATTCACCTGGATCTTCCTCCACCAGGCTCTGCCACACTGTGGCTTCCAGCAGATCACATGACTGGCAGGAAGGAAGCCCAACAGGCCCAAAAGTGGAGACGCTCCTCTGCTGGAAGGCTTTGCTCACAGGTCAAGGGTCAACTGTTCTTCAGCTGACAGGAGGTCACTTCCTGTTGAGCCCAGGGGAAGTTAGGGGACTGACAGCCCTCAGCAGCAGCCAGGAGACTGGAAGCTGCTTTTATTAAGGAGACTGGAGGATCAGTAACAGTAGAGTCAGTTACTGTGGATCATGGACCTGTCGGCAACTAGAAAGGAACTAATTTAATACTTCTTTGGACTGAATTGGAACATTTTAAGTTCATAAAAATATAATTTATAGGGTCAATACAAGTTTCAAAAATAACACATTTAAGTATCCAACAAGTCCACTCCTCTATAAAGCTCCAGAGTTCTGGGTTTATTCTTCTAGTCCACATTTTAGTTTATTGAAGTGCGTTTCGGTTCACTCTGCTACTGCTAGAGGACTGCAGGATTACTGTGAGTGGTGTGAGGAGCAGTGGTGGGCCGTCAGGGCCTGCAAAGCCTTCTCTGCTGGCCTAAAAAGTATCTGAATTACAGACTGATGTAAATTATATTTTGTCCATAAATAATTAATAAATGATTCCAAACGGTATGTTCAAGTTCCTTTCATAGTTTTCCCGTGGTTGCGCTGCTTCCAGACATGTTTTTTTCATATTAAAGGTGCTGTGGGCAGGATTCCGCATCTCCGCCATCTTGCTTAGGGTTACCTAAGCAAGATGGCGATTTGACCCATCTAAGACGGCGATTTGAAACCCAGCACAGCCAATCCTGTCCTGTTTTCTCTGACATCATGCCCTTACGCAAGTTAAGCCCCTCCTACAAGAACGTGCGATGAACGCCCCTCGACCAATCACGGTTAGAGCCTCATGGGCTCTTCTGATTGGTCAAAGATACCTGGAGCTGTCGAGATTCCTTTTCAGCTCAGAACAGAGACAGATGGAAACGCTGCGCCTCGCGGTAGTGCAATTATGCTACACTCCTAAAAGATTATCAATGGATACTCTAACATTTAATCCAAAGAAAACACAGAAAAATTAGCACTGACTAGCAAAATCCTGCCTACAGCAGCTTTAAATCATTTAACCAATCAGACTTCAGGCATCATCTGTTGCTAGGGTCAAAGAAATCTGCCCGAGGCCTTCACAGTCCGTTCCTGATGGCGCAGTAAAGTAAAGTGAAGCGTCAAACAGACAGCTGCTTCAACCAATCAGACAGTTGCTTCAACCAATCGGAATTCGAGTTGGCGACTCAGCGCCTTCCAGCTTGCGTACACTAACAACAGCATATCCAGGCCCTCTGATTTACATTCACCAAGAGATACAGTAGGGGGCGGTATGCACCTAAGTTGTTGGTCGCATACCTCAATTATTCCAAAGAAGAAGAAGAAGAAGACCTGAAGAGAAATAAAACTTATGCCAGAAATACCACAGGGCAGCTGGACTTTCAGTCCTGGCTTTATGGAACTGAAACGCACGGATAATCTATATGACAGAGCAAATTAACTCTTTTTGAGGAAGCAAAGGAGGATGGATTTTGTTTTCAAATAATCGGGATTTTGGTGAGTAAAATGTTCCTCTTTTCCTAAATAATATTGCTGTTTTATTAAGTTGTTGATGCTCATTGTATGTGCACAGATGTAGGAGAATTGTGCACTTCAGCAAAGGCATTTATTCTGGCTGCACAAGTATCTATCTGCTGTGCAACAACTCTTTATATGCATATCTGCATAATAAGATTTTTTTTGTAGACAAAATAGTTATTGAGAGGTGGATTGGTTCAGGCGGATCTGTTCTGAAGGCCTTAGTGTGAAATGCACGGTCCGCCACTGTATTATAGTTTATTGAAACATTCTTTAAGTGTAGAACAAGTTTACTCTTCTGTGTTCAGACATTATTCTGATCATACATTATTAATACACATTGTAGTTGTGCATCAGTTTTATTGCAGAATTCTATTGACAACACTGAACCTTTATAGTGTTTACTCACATAGATCAGAGAAGAAAGTTTTCACATAACAGGTTTTTCTTTACTATCCATAAAAACATGATAAATTAAGTTAGACAGTCTGAGTAGAAGCAGCAGCAGGACAGGATGAAACACACACTTGTCCCTGCTGGTCCAACATGAACATTAATGGTTTTCATGGAAACCCCACATCAGACACATAAAAAACAAAATTTCCAAAAACCTCTTAATTTTAAATAAAGTAAAACCATACCTTGATGAGGATGCACTCCGTGCTCTGTACTGTACATTAGTTCTGCCATATTTTACATATTGTGTGGAAGTATGGGGGAACACTGACCAAAATACAACAATTCCCTTATTCAAATTGCAGAAATAGGCGTTGTGCATCATTCATAAGGTTGGGTTTCTGGATCATACACATGAACTGTTTCTTAAGTCAAAGTTGCTCAAATTTCAGGACCTTGTCAATTATAATACATCTACAATCCTATACAAAGCTTTTAACAATATGTTACCCGCAAATTTACAAAAGATTTTTGATGTCCGGGAGGGAGCGTATGATTTGAGAGGCTATGGTGAGTTCACATTACCCAGAGTTCGAACAGCTCGCAAAAGTTTTTGTGTGTCTGTACGTGGAGTGAAACTCTGGAACAGACTGAGTTTACAATATAAACAATGTAACAATATTCACAGATTCAAATTGCTCTATAAACAGTTGATCTGGTCACAATATGCTCGAAGAGGGTCTTAAATGTATATCGGTGTTCTGTCAATGTGTGTTTAGTTCTCTTATCATTGCTGGTATTGTCTATTACCATTGCTGGCATATTGTTCTTAACTTCACTCAACTGCTCATGACATGTTTAATTTGTGTTCGAAGCTGCCGTATATAAAAGAAGAATATGTGTCTCGAAATCGTTTTGAAATGAGTTGCAGGAAAAATATTGTATGTTATATATGAACATTATCGGGGTGGGGTTTAATAAGTTTTCTTCGTCCCACTCCCTTTCAGGCATTTTTTTTGTCATTTAGTATATTGTAAATTTTGTTTCTTTGGTTTCAGTTGATGAACGGGTGTCCAGTATGTTGTCCCAAATAGTGAATATGATTGCCTGAAATTAATAAATAAATGAATGAATGAATGAATGAATGAATGAATGATATTATTTAGATGAACTAAACTACAAGAACACAACAAAACACAACGACCAAAAACACCACAACATCACAATAAACCACATAATCTTGCAAATCCCATCCCAAACTCCCATAATGCATTGCAGCTCCACAGTCATTTCCCCCACCGCTCCACTATTTGATCCTTTCTACTAGTTCACTTGTTAAACTTGAAGTTTCCTGGATTCTCCTGTTTGATGAAGGACTTGGTTCTTTTTAAAGCAGCTTGTTCTCATCCAGTTCCTGCTTTTTGTTCAGGAGTCAAACTCCGCTGTGTTTAGTTTGAGGGACTGACTGAACCAGAGGCCTGGAGGGAAAGACTGACTGATCAGTGAACAAAGTTCTTCATCAGTGAGGAGCTGTTCATGCTGTCTGGCCTGATTCACACTCAATGTGTAGAAACAGATGAAGCCGTGAACAAAACAGCAAACCCTCCTGAAAGGAAGCAGAACTGGATCCATGAAGCCAAACGTCTCTGTTTGAGTCTCTGGAAGGATCAGCGCAACACAGACGTCATGTTTCAGAGCAGTCTGTTCCTCCTGAAGGAGCCTCAGCAGGAGGTGACAGTCTTCTCTCAGACCTGCTGAATCCTCGTGGTCACGCTGTGGTTTGGGTTGTGCTCGTCAGGCTGTCTGCTCCTTCATTAAAGGCTGGATTGATGGAGGAGAAGCCACGCAGACCTGCTGCTGGAGTGAAGCTCATTAGTCCAGCGGAGCGTCAAGTTCCACTTTTAAAACAGCGGGACGCTTCCTGACAGGAAGAAGTGATGTGGAGCTTCTATCAGAGACGCTGGGAGGGAATCAGACCGCTGACCCAGGGCGTGGTGCAGCGGCGAGTCTGAAAGAAACGTTTCCACAACCAGTTCAGTGAGCAGCAGGAGCAGGACGAGCATCCAGGACCCCAGAGGAAGACTCCCAGCAGAGAGCAGGAGGAGATGGGGCTTCTTCTGCTGGCTGGGCTGTTCCTGGAGGAGCCCCAAGTGCAGCATGGAGCCCCACCAGCAGGGGCGCCAGAGAGCTTTAGAGAAGGGACTGACTTGTCGTCTGGAGTTGCTCCAAAAAAACATCAGTTTCCCCAAATTTCATCACTACAGCATCAAAGAAAGATCTATTAAAACTAAATGAACAACATGAAAACATCAAACTGAAGTTTTATTGAGTTTTTCTGTGTTCAGAGTTGAAATAATCCCATCTGGAAGCTCTGAGTCAGAGCTCAGTCTGTGACTGGTCATCAGTTGCCGGGCAGATTTCACTTCAACAGGTTTTCTTCACAGGAAAAGAAAGAAGCCACACTGGAAGAGGAGCAGAGCAGCAGCAACATGTTGAAGACCAGCTGGAAAAGAAAGCTTCAGAAAAGAACCTGTGGATGGAGCCTGAAATCTTCAGACTCATTTTGATTCATCTGACAGAACAAACTTTTGATCTGCATCTCAAAAAGCTGCTGGATCATTTCATCATGTGGAAAAGTCAAATCCTCCTTCAGAGATGTGACAACAGGTGAACTTCATCCTGTCAGAAAATATCCCTCAGAGCTTTATTTCTATGGACTCTGGATGATGGTGATGATTATTATTATCATTATTATATTGTTGCTGTACTACAGCCTGTATTATCTCAAAGTTCAAATGGAACATCAGCTCTTAATGATCAGATCAATGGAACTTAACCAGCTTTAAAACTGGAATAAAGTGTTCAGAACTCAGCTCTAGTTTCTTCTCTCCTGACTCTGAAGTTCATGTTGTGTTTGTAGCAGCTGATCGATACATCCAGACCAATCGGCTTCATTCCTGGGAGACATTCCTTCTTTCACACCAGATGGTTGTTTCATATTATTTACTCTAAAAACTACAAACTCTCCTGATTCTTCTTTCTTCAGACGCTGTAAAGTCCTTTGAGCTGGTGGAATGGAGATACATGTTCTACATTCTGAACAGGTTGAGCTTCAGCACTGATTGATTTCCTGGATCCGGTTACTCTACACATCCCTGGTTGGTTCAGTGAACATCAGCAGAATTAGATCCAGCCTGTTCCCTCTCTCCTGAGCCCACAGGCAAGGCAGCTCTTTGTTCCAATCCAGTCCAGTTTATTTATAAAGCACTACTACAAACAACAATGTTGACCAAAGTGCTGCACAAACACAGAGTGAAACAATAGAAGTAGACATAAGCATATTAATAAGACAACACTGGCAACTTTTCAGTAAAATACAGTCTCACACCAGTTAAAAGCCAAAGAAAAGAAGTGAGTCTTAAGGCGGGACTTAAAAACAAGAAGAGAATCCGATTGCTTTATGTGCAGAGGTGAATCATTCCACAATGTCGGACCGACAGTAGAAAACACTCAGTAACTCCTACGTTTGAAGTTTGTGTCAGGAACGGCGAGTAGAGCCTTGTTTGCTGATCTGAGACGACGTCCGGCACATAAGGACCAACAGTTCAGACTAATATGGTGGGCAAGACCATTCAAAGATCTGAAGACAAATAAAAGAGTTTTAAAATCAGTCCGGTAGCGGACAGGAAGCCAATAAAGTGACGACAACACTGGAGATACGTGATCATATCTTCGTGTGCCAGTTAAAAGGCGAGCTGCAGCATTTTGGACGAGCTGCAGACGCTTCAGTAAACTCTCCTCAATGCCGGCGTGAAGAGCGTTACAATAGTCCAGCCGAGTTGGAACAAAAGCATGAATCAGTATTTCAAAACTGTGTCTTGAGAGGAAAGACTTCACCTTAGCAAGTTGTCTCAGATGGAAAAACCTTGATTTCACAACAGCACTAATTTGCTTATCAAGCTTGAGGTCATGGTCCATTTTAACACCAAGGTTGGTAACAGTGGGCTGAACAAACTGAGTCAAAGGCCCCAAGTGAACAGGTTTACTGCTGACCTCACTAGGACCAACCAGAAGAACCTCAGTTTACTGTCACTGAGACACAAAACATCTTCTGACATCCAGTCCTTAGTGGCATTAATGCTCTCCAAGAGTTGAGCAGCACTGAATGAATCTTCACACTTCAGAGGGACAGAGATTTGACAGTCATCAGCATAAAGATGGAAGGACACACCAAACCTCCGGAGAACAGATCCCAGAGGAAGCAGAAAAAAGAAAAAAGAAGTGGCCCAAGGATTGACCCGTGTTGACCTTTGTTGTTGCCGTGGAACCGTCGGCCATCTGACTCCATCATGGAAATAGATTTAAGGTCATCAAGTTCAGGAGATTAACACACAAGCTGTCACTGTATGCAGATGACTTCCTGTTTTATGTTTCAGACTCCTCAGGTTTTCAACAGGTTCCAATATTCATCCTCAGATTATTTCATCTTCCTCTTGACAGGCTGATCAACTCCTTCCTGTGATTCAGTAAAAGAGATTCTCCAACTGCTGAAGGCCAAGAGAGGCCGAGCACTGCCAAGCTTCTGTCAGGACCAAACTGGAACATCAAGAAACTCCACAACTCCAGATGTGGACATGATGAGCTGCTGCAGTAGAAACAGTGGAGATCTCCTGGTCCAACCTCTGGCTGTGGTCAGTGGAGGGTTCCAGTTCCATCTTCCACTCAACCAACCAACCAACTGAAGAACCTGGAGTCACTTCAGGAAACACTTTGTTCTACATGGAGTCACTTCAGGAAACACTTTGGAACTGACTGAGAATACTAGAAATCTCAATAAGGATAGAAAATAAAAAAAATATGAATCCAAATAAGACTTGAAGACTGAGGGATTCTGGATTATGGAGAACTTTATTCAGAGGCTCAAAACACACCATAAATATGATTGAAAAAGAAAAACAACATCTCATGAAACCAACAATGAATGTGAGGAACTGACACATTAAAGGAAAAAGCTCCTGGTTTCTGCAAAGAAAACATTTCACCATCTGAGATCAAATAAAACCAAGAAAAGATCAGAAGGAAGTGATGAGAAGCAACAAGTGAATGAAGCAGATCAATAGTTTAGTCAGGAGGAAATCAGTGGAGGAGAGAA
Organism: Salarias fasciatus; assembly: GCF_902148845.1. NCBI lineage: Eukaryota > Metazoa > Chordata > Actinopteri > Blenniiformes > Blenniidae > Salarias > Salarias fasciatus. Next base: position 9,908,770 of record NC_043765.1, on the reverse strand, counting down.
ACTCGCTCAACACATCAGTTCTAATCTAGTGAAGACAACCTGGATTACCGTAATCCCCTCATCCTCATCACTTCACACTGATATTAAGAAAATGGAAACTGATTCATTTCATGTTTCATCCTGGAGAGCAGCTCAAAGTGGAGCAATCAGCAACTTCTCCATCATTTCTTTTGGCTCTTGCTCCATCAGACTCAATGACTGGAGCCTCTCTGGACTCTTCCTTCATGAAGAGGTTTTTAACATGCTCTGCATGGCTTCTTCTCCTGATGAAGAGGAAGTGTCAGATTCTAGAAAACAAAGAGCAAAACTTGTTGGAAACACATGAAACATGTTCCAAAGCAAGAAGTCAGCTTGAAGGCAGAAACAACAGAAAGGAACATCAAACAACACTGAAACATCCTGATGAAAGGAAATAGGAAAGTACTCACTGCTGGTACTACTGGACCCTGAAAAACAGCAGGAGAAAGAGGGAGGAGGTTACCATGACGACCACTCTTTTCCACTCCAAACCCTCCTTCAGGTTCAACACACACACATCAATGATCCTGATGAGGAAAGGAGAGTTTCTACTTTACCTTTAGGATGTTTCTTCTTGTAGATGATGAATCCAATGCCTGCCAGGACCACAACAGCAATCGCTCCCAACACTCCTCCAATCAGTCCAGTGGGAAACCCTGCAGAGAAACAGCTGGTCAGTGAGGAGTGTCTCTGTTTCCATCATCTAGATTCCAGATGGATTGTCAGAGGTCGTCTCCCCTGATCAATAATCCTCTCCTGCCTCATAGAAACAGCAGAAGCAGTGGATTGTGTTATCAGAGCAGATTGTTCCTTCTTCAGATGAGCTCCTCAGACACAGAGTCACGGAATGATGTGAGCAGAAAACAGGAATTCAGAGAATCAAAACCAAAACAAGCAGAAAAACTGGACGGTGGTGAGAAAAACTTTTCAAGAGAAACTCAGAAAAAGCAGGAAGTTATTGAGCTTCTTGAACTGTTGAGCAGATAAAAACACACTGATAGGAGTGAAGCTGCTGTCAACAAAGAGAAACATCAGAACTCGGAGGCACATTTTAGGGAGAACCGACGCCGGTGAATCACCATTAACTGATAACATTTAAGGCCTGTCCGCTTCACATGTCTGCGTGCATGTGCGCTGTGCATTGGTCCGTGCAGCAGCCAGATTTTGTGACCGGGTTGTGCGCAGGTCACTCCGGTGTACGCATGCGCCAGAGCGCCACAGCAGACAAGACATGACGGTAAAAGTGACGGCAGACGGAGCTCCAGCCTGATGCTCCACTGAAAGACACCCAGAGAAAGAAAAAGTGGTGGAGGGAGAGAGCAGACTGTCTGGAGGGAGGAGGAGGTCTGCTGACAGAAGTGAAAGTAACTAATCGCTCCGGCGCCGCCCCGCGATTCAGAAACAGGAAAAAAAGGCAAAATAAACTTTAATACTTCATGATAACGTCCTGACAATGTGTGAGCTTCATTTTCTCTGAACAGGGTTCAGACACATTTAAACCAACACATTTCCATGACTTTGCCGTGACTTGGCAGCAAGTTTCCATGACTATTGCTGACCTCGAAAACATCAATGTATGAATGAAATATAGGAATAAAATTATGTAATAATAATAAATCACCACAGAGGAACTGTCAAAAGATAGATCTGACAATGGCTTCATACAAAAGAAATGTTTCAACTAACACTGATATACCAGCAATTAGTTTCCATCAGGTAAGATACGTTGTGTTGTTGGGGAGCTCGCCTCTCCCCACCATCCCCACGTAGTTATTGATATGTGGCCAAACCGCAACCCTCTCTCTGAAACGTTCGCATTTTCCACCTCACATGACTTGTATGAAAGGTTAGCACTGCCTCCCTTTAGCGCCCATAATACGTCTGCAGTTAGCACTTCATGCCTGGTGACAGCATTGGGGAAAGTCCCTGTTTCAAGATCAAGGCGGCGAAACCGCTGCTGCAAACAGCCGGAGTCACAGTCGTCCGGAACCAGTCGCATCGGCCCCGAGCCAAGTCGTCCCTGACCTCACCGGCCCCGAGCCAAGTCGTCCCTGACCAACTCGACTCCAGCCCCCGATCAACTCGGCCCCACCTAACTTAAAAAAAATTGAGGTAAATTTGTCTGGTGCACTGCTGCTGTGGAACCAGGAGGAATCAAACACAAGCCGGTCACAGACCTGTCCTCTGGGGTCACAGACCTGTCCTCTGGGGTCACAGACCTGTCCTCTGGGGTCACAGACCTGTCCTCTGGGGTCACAGAGGTCACAGACCTGTCCTCTGGGGTCACATAAAGCTTGTGACGGGGCCAGCTTCTGCTTCGCGGGCAGCCACAGCAGCTTGGTGCTTTGCTCCTTCAGCCCGGCTCGTCAATGCTGCCTCCCCGATGTGGGAGACATGAAACCTCTCACTGCAGACGACACGTCTAGCTTTGCCTTTGTCCTCCGTCTTCTCCTGCTGTGGTTTATATTTTTCTGTGTACAGCCAAATGTTGCTGAACGAGCACTTTCCCGGCATACTTGCAAGGCTCCCTGTTGTAGCGTGTTATCCTGGATCCAATCTGCACCTTGCTACACGTCACGTGACCAGACGAGAACGGAGGCTGACCAGATCAACGTGCGATACTTTTCTACATGAAATATTTATTTATCAATTTTAAATCAACCTCATAGGTCATTATCACGAAGCGTGCCAGCGTGCACGAAGACGCACGGCTCTGAGGAGAGCTCTGCTGCAGCTGGAGCTAAAAAATTTTAAAAACCTGACAGTATTAATCGGTCAAAGTTCCTGTTGTCGGTTAACAGTGAAACGGTTAACGATGAGCATCCCTGATCAGAACGGAACAAAAGACACAGGAGAGAATGAGAGTGAAATGAAGAGTCTCTGACCTCCATCAGTGTCTTCTCCGCCACCATTTCTCCAGATGGTCCTGATGTTGGTCCTGATGTCCCGTTTGTCCAGTCTCTTGGAGACTTCCTGTCCTCCAGCCAGATGAAACACACAGCTGTACCTCCCCCAGTCTTCATCTTTGAGCCCTGAAAGATCCAGATCAACGCTCATCTGGAAGCTCCCGTCATGGTTGGGGAGGATCTCTCCTTTGACCACGTCCTCATGGAGCTCCTCCTCGTCTTTCTTCCAGAACAAGTCGGCTCTGTCGGGGTAGAAACCTGTAGCGTGGCAGGTGAGCGGAGAGGAGGGAGTCTTCTGGAGGAGAGACACTGAGGGAAGATCTGGAGAACAAGCAGGAAGACACCTCACACTTTACTGGATTCTTCTCGACACTCTTTCTCTCTCATGTCAGCCACTGCAGCCAGGAAGAGACGGGCCATGGAAAGAGGGATGAAGGAAGGCCAGATGGAGAGAGGAGAGGAGATGCTGAGAGCAGCATGAAAGAAGAGAAGCTGAGAGACAAACTCCAAACATTTTACCTTTTCTCATCAGTGAGCTCCGACCAAACTCCACATACTTCTTCAGCCAGTCAGGACATTCTTTACTGTGGTAGTTTTTAAGATAAGCTATATGTGCTTTGTCATTGTCCAACTTGTGTTTAGAGGGAACAGCCTGTTGAACTGGAGCGATCCATGTTTCTGTCTTCATGTCTAAAGAGATGAAATCTTCTCCATCGAAACCAAACTGATAATATCCGTTCACTTCATCAGTTTCCTCGTCCCATTCACAACCATACATCTTCTGGAGAATATGAACACCTGAGAGACAGAAAGACACACACACACACACACACACACACACACACAGTGAGTGAGTGTTGGTGTGTGATCAGGACTCTGACTTGATGGATTTCTTCTGGATTCAGCTCCATGTTGACGCGTCGCAGCTTTTTCATCATCAATCAGTGGTTTGGATTCATTCAGCAACTTTGTTCAGTGGAACTGAAGACAAAGGCAATGAAGTGAGGTTCTGAATGGCTGCAGTCAAATGTTTGGACACTTTGTTGAAAAGTCTTGAAGTGAGATTCACATTGGTGTGAGGAAGCAACAGAAACTGGATTTCCTCCAGTCTGAGCCCGACTTCACAACGCTCTCATGTGACTGGAATGTGTCGTCCTCACATTTCATTTAGCTTCTTTAACATGCTAGCAGATGTTTAGCTAGCTTCTTTAGCATGCTAGCAGATGTTTAGCTAGCTTCTTTAACATGCTAGCAGATGTTTAGCTAGCTTCTTTAACATGCTAGCAGATGTTTAGCTAGCTTCTTTAACATGCTAGCAGATGTTTAGCTAGCTTCTTTAGCATGCTAGCAGATGTTTAGCTAGCTTCTTTAACATGCTAGCAGATGTTTAGCTAGCTTCTTTAGCATGCTATCAGATGTTTAGCTAGCTTCTTTAACATGCTAGCAGATGTTAAGCTAGCTTCTTTAGCATGCTAGCAGATGTTTAGCTAGCTTCTTTAACATGCTAGCAGATGTTTAGCTAGCTTCTTTAACATGCTAGCAGATGTTTAGCTAGCTTCTTTAACATGCTAGCAGATGTTTAGCTAGCTTCTTTAGCATGCTATCAGATGTTTAGCTAGCTTCTTTAACATGCTAGCAGATGTTAAGCTAGCTTCTTTAGCATGCTAGCAGATGTTTAGCTACCTTCTTTAGCATGCTATCAGATGTTTAGCTAGCTTCTTTAACATGCTAGCAGATGTTTAGCTAGCTTCTTCAACATGCTAGCAGATGTTTAGCTAGCTTCTTTAGCATGCTAACAGATGTTTAGCTAGCTTCTTTAGCATGCTAGCAGATGTTTAGCTCGCTTCTTTAGCATGCTAGCAGATGTTTAGCTGGCTTCTTTAGCATGCTAGCAGATGTTTAGCTAGCATCTTGAACATGCTAGCAGATGTTTAGCTAGCTTCTTTAACATGCTAGCAGATGTTAAGCTAGCTTCTTTAGCATGCTAGCAGATGTTTAGCTACCTTCTTTAGCATGCTATCAGATGTTTAGCTAGCTTCTTTAACATGCTAGCAGATGTTTAGCTAGCTTCTTCAACATGCTAGCAGATGTTTAGCTAGCTTCTTTAGCATGCTAACAGATGTTTAGCTAGCTTCTTTAGCATGCTAGCAGATGTTTAGCTAGCATCTTGAACATGCTAGCAGATGTTTAGCTAGCTTCTTTAACATGCTAGCAGATGTTTAGCTAGCTTCTTTAACATGCTAGCAGATGTTTAGCTAGCTTCTTTAACATGCTAGCAGATGTTTAGCTAGCTTCTTTAACATGCTAGCAGATGTTTAGCTAGCTTCTTTAACATGCTAGCAGATGTTTAGCTAGCTTCTTTAACATGCTAGCAGATGTTTAGCTAGCTTCTTTAACATGCTAGCAGATGTTTAGCTAGCTTCTTTAACATGCTAGCAGATGTTTAGCTAGCTTCTTTAGCATGCTAGCAGATGTTTAGCTAGCTTCTTTAACATGCTAGCAGATGTTTAGCTAGCTTCTTTAGCATGCTATCAGATGTTTAGCTAGCTTCTTTAACATGCTAGCAGATGTTAAGCTAGCTTCTTTAGCATGCTAGCAGATGTTTAGCTAGCTTCTTTAACATGCTAGCAGATGTTTAGCTAGCTTCTTTAACATGCTAGCAGATGTTTAGCTAGCTTCTTTAACATGCTAGCAGATGTTTAGCTAGCTTCTTTAGCATGCTATCAGATGTTTAGCTAGCTTCTTTAACATGCTAGCAGATGTTAAGCTAGCTTCTTTAGCATGCTAGCAGATGTTTAGCTACCTTCTTTAGCATGCTATCAGATGTTTAGCTAGCTTCTTTAACATGCTAGCAGATGTTTAGCTAGCTTCTTCAACATGCTAGCAGATGTTTAGCTAGCTTCTTTAGCATGCTAACAGATGTTTAGCTAGCTTCTTTAGCATGCTAGCAGATGTTTAGCTCGCTTCTTTAGCATGCTAGCAGATGTTTAGCTGGCTTCTTTAGCATGCTAGCAGATGTTTAGCTAGCATCTTGAACATGCTAGCAGATGTTTAGCTAGCTTCTTTAACATGCTAGCAGATGTTTAGCTAGCTTCTTTAACATGCTAGCAGATGTTTAGCTAGCTTCTTTAACATGCTAGCAGATGTTTAGCTAGCTTCTTTAACATGCTAGCAGATGTTTAGCTAGCTTCTTTAACATGCTAGCGTTTAGCTAGCTTCTTTAACATGCTAGCAGATGTTTAGCTAGCTTCTTTAACATGCTAGCAGATGTTTAGCTAGCTTCTTTAGCATGCTAGCAGATGTTTAGCTAGCTTCTTTAACATGCTAGCAGATGTTTAGCTAGCTTCTTTAACATGCTAGCAGATGTTTAGCTAGCTTCTTTAGCATGCTATCAGATGTTTAGCTAGCTTCTTTAACATGCTAGCAGATGTTAAGCTAGCTTCTTTAGCATGCTAGCAGATGTTTAGCTAGCTTCTTTAACATGCTAGCAGATGTTTAGCTAGCTTCTTTAGCATGCTAGCAGATGTTTAGCTAGCATCTTGAACATGCTAGCAGATGTTTAGCTAGCTTCTTTAGCATGCTAGCAGATGTTTAGCTAGCTTCTTTAACATGCTAGCAGATGTTTAGCTAGCTTCTTTAGCATGCTAGCAGATGTTTAGCTAGCTTCTTTAACATGCTAGCAGATGTTTAGCTAGCTTCTTTAACATGCTAGCAGGTGTTTAGCTAGCTTCTTTAGCATGCTAGCAGATGTTTAGCTAGCTTCTTTAGCATGCTAGCAGATGTTTAGCTAGCATCTTGAACATGCTAGCAGATGTTTAGCTAGCTTCTTTAACATGCTAGCAGATGTTTCGCTAGCTTCTTTAGCATGCTAGCAGATGTTTAGCTAGCTTCTTTAACATGCTAGCAGATGTTTCGCTAGCTTCTTTAGCATGCTAGCAGATGTTTAGCTAGCTTCTTTAACATGCTAGCAGATGTTTCGCTAGCTTCTTTAGCATGCTAGCAGATGTTTAAGCTTATTTTTTTATCAAGCTAGCAGATGTTTAAGCTTTTTTTTAACAAGCTAGCAGATGTTTAAGCTAGTTTTTTAACAAGCTAGCAGATGTTTAAGCTCGTTTTTTAACATGCTAGCAGATGTTTAAGCTAGTTTTTTTATCAAGCTAGCAGATGTTTAAGCTAGTTTTTTTATCAAGCTAGCAGATGTTTAAGCTAGTTTTTTTTATCAAGCTAGCAGACGATTAAGCTAGTTTTTAACAAGCTAGCAGATGTTTAAGCTAGTTTTTTAACATGCTAGCAGATGTTTAAGCTAGTTTTTTTATCAAGCTAGCAGATGTTTAAGCTAGTTTTTTTTATCAAGCTAGCAGATGTTTAAGCTTTTTTTTAACATGCTAGCAGATGTTTAAGCTAGTTTTTTTATCAAGCTAGCAGACGATTAAGCTAGTTTTTTTTAAAGGTAGCAAATGTTTAAGCTAGTTTTTTTTATCAAGCTAGCAGACGATTAAGCTAGTTTTTTTTAACAAGCTAGCAGATGTTTAAGCTAGTTTTTTTTATCAAGCTAGCAGATGTTTAAGCTAGTTTTTTAATCAAGCTAGCAGGCGATTAAGCTAGTTTTTTAACAAGCTAGCAGATGTTTAAGCTAGTTTTTTTATCAAGCTAGCAGATGTTTAAGCTAGTTTTTTTTATCAAGCTAGCAGACGGTTAAGCTAGTTTTTTTAATCAAGCTAGCAGATGTTTAAGCTTTTTTTTTAACATGCTAGCAGATGTTTAAGCTAGTTTTTAACAAGCTAGCAGATGTTTAAGCTAGTTTTTAACAAGCTAGCAGATGTTTAAGCGAGTTTTTTTAACAAGCTAGCAGATGTTTAAGCTAGTTTTTAACAAGCTAGCAGATGTTTAAGCTAGTTTTTTTTATCAAGCCAGCAGATGTTCAAGCTAGTTTTTAACAAGCTAGCAGATGTTTAAGCTAGTTTTTTAACATGCTAGCAGATGTTGAAGCTTATTTTTTTTATCAAGCTAGCAGATGTTTAGCTAGTTTTTATCAATCTAGCAGATGTTTAAGCTTATTTTTTTTATCAAGCTAGCAGACGTTTAAGCTAGATTTTAAACAAGCTAGCAGATGTTTAAGCTAGTTTTTTTATCAAGCTAGCAGACGATTAAGCTAGTTTTTTAACAAGCTAGCAGATGTTTAAGCTAGTTTTTTTATCAAGCTAGCAGATGTTTAAGCTAGTTTTTTTTATCAAGCTAGCAGATGTTTAGCTACCTTCTTTAGCATGCTATCAGATGTTTAGCTAGCTTCTTTAACATGCTAGCAGATGTTTAGCTAGCTTCTTCAACATGCTAGCAGATGTTTAGCTAGCTTCTTTAGCATGCTAACAGATGTTTAGCTAGCTTCTTTAGCATGCTAGCAGATGTTTAGCTCGCTTCTTTAGCATGCTAGCAGATGTTTAGCTGGCTTCTTTAGCATGCTAGCAGATGTTTAGCTAGCATCTTGAACATGCTAGCAGATGTTTAGCTAGTTTTTTAACATGCTAGCAGATGTTTAAGCTAGTTTTTTAACATGCTAGCAGATGTTTAAGCTAGTTTTTTAACAAGCTAGCAGATGTTTAAGCTAGATTTTAAACAAGCTAGCAGATGTTTAAGCTAGTTTTTTTTATCAAGCTAGCAGATGTTTAAGCTAGTTTTTTTTATCAAGCTAGCAGACGATTAAGCTAGTTTTTTAACAAGCTAGCAGATGTTTAAGCTAGATTTTAAACAAGCTAGCAGATGTTTAAGCTAGTTTTTTTAACACGCTAGCAGATGTTTAAGCTTTTTTTTTTAACATGCTAGCAGATGTTTAAGCTAGTTTTTTTATCAAGCTAGCAGATGTTTAAGCTAGTTTTTTTATCAAGCTAGCAGATGTTTAAGCTAGTTTTTTTTATCAAGCTAGCAGACGATTAAGCTAGTTTTTAACAAGCTGGCAGATGTTTAAGCTAGTTTTTTTTAAAGGTACCAAATGTTTAAGCTAGTTTTTTTTATCAAGCTAGCAGACGATTAAGCTAGTTTTTTAACAAGCTAGCAGATGTTTAAGCTAGTTTTTTTTATCAAGCTAGCAGATGTTTAAGCTAGTTTTTTTATCAAGCTAGCAGGCGATTAAGCTAGTTTTTTAACAAGCTAGCAGATGTTTAAGCTAGTTTTTTTATCAAGCTAGCAGATGTTTAAGCTAGTTTTTTTTATCAAGCTAGCAGATGTTTAAGCTAGTTTTTAACAAGCTAGCAGATGTTTAGCTAGTTTTTATCAATCTAGCAGATGTTTAGCTAGTTTTTTTATCAAGCTAGAAGATGTTTAGCTAGTTTTTAACAAGCTAGCAGATGTTTAAGCTTATTTTTTTTATCAAGCTAGCAGATGTTTAAGCTTTTTTTTAACATGCTAGCAGATGTTTAAGCTAGTTTTTTAACATGCTAGCAGATGTTTAAGCTAGTTTTTTAACAAGCTAGCAGACGTTTAAGCTAGTTTTTTTAAAGCTAGCAGATGTTTAAGCTAGTTTTTAACAAGCTAGCAGATGTTTAAGCTAGTTTTTTTAAAGCTAGCAGATGTTTAAGCTAGTTTTTTTATCAAGCTAGCAGACGATTAAGCTAGTTTTTTAACAAGCTAGCATATGTTTAAGCTTATTTTTTTATCAAGCTAGCAGATGTTTAGCTAGTTCTTAACAAGCTAGCAGATGTTTAAGCTTTTTTTTAACATGCTAGAAGATGTTTAGCTAGTTTTTAACAAGCTAGCAGATGTTTAAGCTTTTTTTTAACATGCTAGCAGATGTTTAAGCTAGTTTTTTAACATGCTAGCAGATGTTTAAGCTAGTTTTTTTTATCAAGCTAGCAGATGTTTAAGCTAGTTTTTTTAACAAGCTAGCAGATGTTTAAGCTAGTTTTTTTAACAAGCTAGCAGATGTTTAGCTAGTTTTTTTTAACAAGCTAGCAGATGTTTAAGCTTTTTTTTTAACATGCTAGCAGATGTTTAAGCTAGTTTTTTTTATCAAGCTAGCAGACGATTAAGCTAGTTTTTTAACAAGCTAGCAGATGTTTAAGCTAGATTTTAAACAAGCTAGCAGATGTTTAAGCTAGTTTTTTAACACGCTAGCATATGTTTAAGCTAGTTTTTTTATCAAGCTAGCAGATGTTTAAGCTAGTTTTTTTTATCAAGCTAGCAGATGTTTAAGCTTTTTTTTAACATGCTAGCAGATGTTTAAGCTAGTTTTTTAACATGCTAGCAGATGTTTAAGCTAGTTTTTTAACAAGCTAGCAGACGTTTAAGCTTTTTTTTAACATGCTAGCAGATGTTTGAGCTTATTTTTTTTATCAAGCTAGCAGATGTTTAAGCTTTTTTTTAACATGCTAGCAGATGTTTAAGCTAGTTTTTTAACATGCTAGCAGATGTTTAAGCTAGTTTTTTTAACAAGCTAGCAGATGTTTAAGCTTTTTTTTAACATGCTAGCAGATGTTTGAGCTTATTTTTTTTATCAAGCTAGCAGATGTTTAAGCTTTTTTTTAACATGCTAGCAGATGTTTAAGCTAGTTTTTTAACATGCTAGCAGATGTTTAAGCTAGTTTTTTAACAAGCTAGCAGATGTTTAGCTAGTTCTTAACAAGCTAGAAGATGTTTAGCTAGTTTTTATCAATCTAGCAGATGTTTAGCTAGTTTTTTTATCAAGCTAGAAGATGTTTAGCTAGTTTTTAACAAGCTAGCAGACGTTTAAGCTAGATTTTAAACAAGGTAGCAGATGTTTAAGCTAGTTTTTAACAAGCTAGCAGATGTTTAAGCTAGTTTTTTAACAAGCTAGCAGATGTTTAAGCTAGTTTTTTTATCAAGCTAGCATATGTTGAAGCTTATTTTTTTATCAAGCTAGCAGATGTTTAAGCTTTTTTTTAACATGCTAGCAGATGTTTAAGCTTTTTTTTAACATGCTAGCAGATGTTTAAGCTAGTTTTTTAACATGCTAGCAGATGTTTAAGCTAGTTGTTTAACAAGCTAGCAGACGTTTAAGCTAGTTTTTAACAAGCTAGCAGATGTTTAAGCTAGTTTTTAACAAGCTAGCAGATGTTTAAGCTAGTTTTTAACAAGCTAGCAGATGTTTAAGCTAGTTTTTTAACAAGCTAGCAGATGTTTAAGCTAGTTTTTTTAAAGCTAGCAGATGTTTAAGCTTTTTTTTAACATGCTAGCAGATGTTTAAGCTAGTTTTTTTATCAAGCTAGCAGATGTTTAGCTAGTTTTTAACAAGCTAGCAGATGTTTAAGCTTTTTTTTAACATGCTAGCAGATGTTTAAGCTAGTTTTTTAACAAGCTAGCAGATGTTTAGCTAGTTCTTAACAAGCTAGAAGATGTTTAGCTAGTTTTTATCAAGCTAGAAGATGTTTAGCTAGTTTTTAACAAGCTAGCAGACGTTTAAGCTAGATTTTAAACAAGGTAGCAGATGTTTAAGCTAGTCTTTAACAAGCTAGCAGATGTTTAAGCTAGTTTTTTAACAAGCTAGCAGATGTTTAAGCTAGTTTTTTTAAAGCTAGCAGATGTTTAAGCTTTTTTTTAACATGCTAGCAGATGTTTAAGCTAGTTTTTTTATCAAGCTAGCAGACGATTAAGCTAGTTTTTTAACAAGCTAGCATATGTTTAAGCTTATTTTTTTATCAAGCTAGCAGATGTTTAGCTAGTTTTTAACAAGCTAGCAGATGTTTAAGCTTTTTTTTAACATGCTAGCAGATGTTTAAGCTAGTTTTTTAACATGCTAGCAGATGTTTAAGCTAGTTGTTTAACAAGCTAGCAGACGTTTAAGCTAGATTTTAAACAAGGTAGCAGATGTTTAAGCTAGTTTTTTTTATCAAGCTAGCAGATGTTTAAGCTAGTTTTTTTATCAAGCTAGCAGACGATTAAGCTAGTTTTTTAACAAGCTAGCAGATGTTTAAGCTAGATTTTAAACAAGCTAGCAGATGTTTAAGCTAGTTTTTTTAACAAGCTAGCAGATGTTTAGCTAGTTTTTTTTTAACAAGCTAGCAGATGTTTAAGCTTTTTTTTTTTAACATGCTAGCAGATGTTTAAGCTAGTTTTTTTTATCAAGCTAGCAGATGTTTAAGCTAGTTTTTTTATCAAGCTAGCAGACGATTAAGCTAGTTTTTTAACAAGCTAGCAGATGTTTAAGCTAGTTTTTTAACAAGCTAGCAGATGTTTAGCTAGTTTTTTTTTAACAAGCTAGCAGATGTTTAAGCTAGTTTTTTAACACGCTAGCATATGTTTAAGCTAGTTTTTTTATCAAGCTAGCAGATGTTTAAGCTAGTTTTTTAACACGCTAGCATATGTTTAAGCTAGTTTTTTTATCAAGCTAGCAGATGATTAAGCGAGTTTTTTTAACAAGCTAGCAGATGTTTAAGCTAGTTTTTAACAAGCTAGCAGATGTTTAAGCTAGTTTTTTTTATCAAGCCAGCAGATGTTCAAGCTAGTTTTTAACAAGCTAGCAGATGTTTAAGCTAGTTTTTTAACATGCTAGCAGATGTTGAAGCTAGTTTTTTTTTATCAAGCTAGCAGATGTTGAAGCTAGTTTTTTTTTATCAAGCTAGCAGATGTTGAAGCTAGTTTTTTTTTTATCAAGCTAGCAGATGTTTAAGCTAGTTTTTTTTTATCAAGCTAGCAGATGTTTAAGCTTTTTTTTAACATGCTAGCAGATGTTTAAGCTTTTTTTTTATCAAGCTAGCAGATGTTTAAGCTTTTTTTTAACATGCTAGCAGATGTTTAAGCTAGTTTTTTTTAATCAAGCTAGCAGATGTTTAAGCTAGTTTTTTTTATCAAGCTAGCAGATGTTTAAGCTAGTTTTTTTATCAAGCCAGCAGACGATTAAGCTAGTTTTTTAACAAGCTAGCAGATGTTTAAGCTAGTTTTTTAACACGCTAGCATATGTTTAAGCTAGTTTTTTTATCAAGCTAGCAGATGTTTAAGCTAGTTTTTTTTATCAAGCTAGCAGATGTTTAAGCTTTTTTTTTAACATGCTAGCAGATGTTTAAGCTAGTTTTTTTTAATCAAGCTAGCAGATGTTTAAGCTAGTTTTTTTATCAAGCTAGCAGAGGATTAAGCTAGTTTTTTAACAAGCTAGCAGATGTTTAAGCTAGATTTTAAACAAGCTAGCAGATGTTTAAGCTAGTTTTTTTAACAAGCTAGCAGATGTTTAGCTAGTTTTTTTTTAACAAGCTAGCAGATGTTTAAGCTTTTTTTTAACATGCTAGCAGATGTTTAAGCTAGTTTTTTTTATCAAGCTAGCAGACGATTAAGCTAGTTTTTTAACAAGCTAGCAGATGTTTAAGCTAGTTTTTTTAATCAAGCTAGCAGATGTTTCAGCTTTTTTTTAACATGCTAGCAGATGTTTAAGCTAGTTTTTAACAAGCTAGCAGATGTTTAAGCGAGTTTTTTTAACAAGCTAGCAGATGTTTAAGCTAGTTTTTAACAAGCTAGCAGATGTTTAAGCTGGTTTTTTTTATCAAGCCAGCAGATGTTTAAACTAGTTTTTAACAAGCTAGCAGATGTTGAAGCTACTTTTTTTTTATCAAGCTAGCAGATGTTTAAGCTAGTTTTTTTTATCAAGCCAGCAGATGTATAAGCTAGTTTTTAACAAGCTAGCAGATGTTTAAGCTAGTTTTTTTTTTATCAAGCTAGCAGATGTTTAAGCTTTTTTTTAACAAGCTAGCAGATGTTTAAGCTAGTTTTTTAACAAGCTAGTAGACGTTTAAGCTAGTTTTTAACATGCTAGCAGATGTTTAAGCTAGTTTTTAACATGCTAGCAGATGTTTAAGCTAGTTTTTTTAATCAAGCTAACAGATGTTTAAGCTAGTTATTTAACAAGCTAGCAGATGTTTAAGCTAGATTTTAAACAAGGTAGCAGATGTTAAGCTAGTTTTTTTTAAAGCTAGCAGATGTTTAAGCTAGTTTTTAACAAGCTAGCAGATGTTTAAGCTAGTTTTTTAACAAGCTAGCAGACGTTTAAGCTAGTTTTTTAACATGCTAGCAGATGTTTAAGCTAGTTTTTTTAATCAAGCTAACAGATGTTTAAGCTAGTTATTTAACAAGCTATCAGATGTTTAAGCTAGTTTTTTAACACGCTAGCATATGTTTAAGCTAGTTTTTTTATCAAGCTAGCAGATGTTTAAGCTAGTTTTTTAACACACTAGCATATGTTTAAGCTAGTTTTTTTATCAAGCTAGCAGATGTTTAAGCGAGTTTTTTTTAACAAGCTAGCAGATGTTTAAGCTAGTTTTTAACAAGCTAGCAGATGTTTAAGCTAGTTTTTTTTATCAAGCCAGCAGATGTTCAAGCTAGTTTTTAACAAGCTAGCAGATGTTTAAGCTAGTTTTTTAACATGCTAGCAGATGTTGAAGCTAGTTTTTTTTTATCAAGCTAGCAGATGTTGAAGCTAGTTTTTTTTTATCAAGCTAGCAGATGTTGAAGCTAGTTTTTTTTTTATCAAGCTAGCAGATGTTTAAGCTAGTTTTTTTTTATCAAGCTAGCAGATGTTTAAGCTTTTTTTTAACATGCTAGCAGATGTTTAAGCTTTTTTTTTTATCAAGCTAGCAGATGTTTAAGCTTTTTTTTAACATGCTAGCAGATGTTTAAGCTAGTTTTTTTTATCAAGCTAGCAGATGTTTAAGCTAGTTTTTTTATCAAGCCAGCAGACGATTAAGCTAGTTTTTTAACAAGCTAGCAGATGTTTAAGCTTATTTTTTTATCAAGCTAGCAGATGTTTAAGCTTTTTTTTAACATGCTAGCAGATGTTTAAGCTAGTTTTTTTTATCAAGCTAGCAGATGTTTAAGCTAGTTTTTTTATCAAGCTAGCAGACGATTAAGCTAGTTTTTTAACAAGCTAGCAGATGTTTAAGCTAGATTTTAAACAAGCTAGCAGATGTTTAAGCTAGTTTTTTTAACAAGCTAGCAGATGTTTAGCTAGTTTTTTTTTAACAAGCTAGCAGATGTTTAAGCTTTTTTTTAACATGCTAGCAGATGTTTAAGCTAGTTTTTTTATCAAGCTAGCAGATGTTTAAGCTAGTTTTTTTTATCAAGCTAGCAGACGATTAAGCTAGTTTTTTAACAAGCTAGCAGATGTTTAAGCTAGTTTTTTTAATCAAGCTAGCAGATGTTTCAGCTTTTTTTTAACATGCTAGCAGATGTTTAAGCTAGTTTTTAACAAGCTAGCAGATGTTTAAGCGAGTTTTTTTAACAAGCTAGCAGATGTTTAAGCTAGTTTTTTTTTATCAAGCCAGCAGATGTTTAAGCTAGTTTTTTTTATCAAGCTAGCAGATGTTTAAGCTAGTTTTTAACAAGCTAGCAGATGTTGAAGCTACTTTTTTTTTATCAAGCTAGCAGATGTTTAAGCTAGTTTTTTTTATCAAGCCAGCAGATGTTTAAGCTTTTTTTTAACAAGCTAGCAGATGTTTAAGCTAGTTTTTTTTTATCAAGCTAGCAGATGTTTAAGCTTTTTTTTAACAAGCTAGCAGATGTTTAAGCTAGTTTTTTAACAAGCTAGTAGACGTTTAAGCTAGTTTTTTAACATGCTAGCAGATGTTTAAGCTAGTTTTTTTAATCAAGCTAACAGATGTTTAAGCTAGTTATTTAACAAGCTAGCAGATGTTTAAGCTAGATTTTAAACAAGGTAGCAGATGTTAAGCTAGTTTTTTTTAAAGCTAGCAGATGTTTAAGCTAGTTTTTAACAAGCTAGCAGATGTTTAAGCTAGTTTTTTAACAAGCTAGCAGACGTTTAAGCTAGTTTTTTAACATGCTAGCAGATGTTTAAGCTAGTTTTTTTAATCAAGCTAACAGATGTTTAAGCTAGTTAATTAACAAGCTAGCAGATGTTTAAGCTAGTTTTTAACAAGCTAGCTGATCTTTAAGCTAATTTTCAACAAGCGAGCAGATGTTCAAGCTAGTTTTTTTTTCATCAAGCTAGCAGATGTTTAAGCTAGTTTTTTTATCAAGCTAGCAGATGTTTAAGCTAGTTTTTAACAAGCTACCAGGCAGATGTTTAAGCTAGTTTTTTAACAAGCTAGCATACGTTTAAGCTAGTTTTTTAACAAGCTAGCAGATGTTTAGCTAGTTTTTTTTAAACAAGCTAACAGATGTTTAGCTAGTTTTTTTAATCAAGCTAACAGATGTTTAAGCTAGTTATTTAACAAGCTAGCAGATGTTTAAGCTAGTTTTTAACAAGCTAGCTGATCTTTAAGCTAATTTTCAACAAGCGAGCAGATGTTCAAGCTAGTTTTTTTTTTATCAAGCTAGCAGATGTTTAAGCTAGTTTTTTTATCAAGCTAGCAGATGTTTAAGCTAGTTTTTTAACAAGTTAGCAGATTTTTTAAGTTAGTTTTTAAGAAGCTAGCAGATGGTTAGCTAGTTATTTATCAAGCTCGCAGACATTTAAGCTAGTTTTTTAACAAGCTAACAGATGTTTAGCTAGTTTTTTTATATCAAGGTAGCGGATGTTTAGCTAGTTTTAAATAAGCTAGCAGATTTTTAAGCTAGTTTTTTTTATCAAGCTAGCAGATGTTTAGCTAGTTTTTAACAAGCTAGCAGGTGTTTAAGCTAGTTTTTTAACAAGGTAGCAGATTTTTAAGCTAGCATGTACAGATGTTTAGGCTAATTTTATTTATCATGCAGCAAATGTTTTAGTTCGTTTTTATAACATGCTACCAGATGATTAAGCTAGCTTATTTAACATGCTAGCTGATGTTTAAGTGAGCTTGTTAACATGCTAGTTAATGTTTAACTTAGCCTTTTCAGCTAGCTTCTACAACAAGCTAACTGATGTTTTAGCTAGCTTAGTTCACAAACTAAATGAAGTTTCAGCTATCCTCTTTGACATGCTAGCTGATGTATTAAATAGCTAATTTAACATGCTAGATGACATTTAAGCTAGCTTGTTCAACATGCTAGCTGATGTTTAAGCTAGCTTTTTGACCAAGCTAACTGCTGTTTAAGCTCGGTTATGTAACATGCTGCAGATGTTAAAGCTCGGTTATTTAACAAGTTTCTGACCTTTGAGCTTCTTTAACAAGCTAGCTGACATTGAAGCTAGTTTAGCTAACAAGCTAGCTGACATTGAAGCCAGTTTAGCTAACAAGCTAGCTGACATTGAAGCCAGTTTAGCTAACAAGCTAGCTGACATTGAAGCTAGTTTAGCTAACAAGCTAGCTGACATTGAAGCCAGTTTAGCTAACAAGCTAGCTGACATTGAAGCCAGTTTAGCTAACAAGCTAGCTGACATTGAAGCTAGTTTAGCTAACCAGCTAGCTGACATTGAAGCTAGTTTAGCTAACCAGCTAGCTGAAGCTAGCTCCTTTCAGCAGCTAGCTGAAGGTTAGCCTGGTTGCTCAGCAGCCCGTTAGCTCCTTGCTAAGCAGCTGCTGGAGCTAACGGGCTGCTGACGCTGACTCAGGATCAGTGGGACATATTGATCTGCTTCCTGTCAACAATCAGCAGCCTGAATGGAGTGTGTGAGCATCACACTGAGCTGGGAGAAAGTCTGAGGAGAGAAAGGAATCCAACCCAGGTCCTCCTGCTGTGAGGGGACAGTGCTAACCACTTCACCCCTGCTGCTGCTGCTGCTGCTGCTGCTGCTGCCTCAAAGCTCAAAGAACAAGAGACAAACTGGGAGTTTTCATTCAAACTCTGTTTGGAAAAAGTTTTCTTTGAATTTCACAAAGCAGCTCTCACATTTCTCTATGGATCTGCTTTGATTCTACTGGAGGAGGACTGGATCTGACCTGACCAGCAAGCTGTGTGTGTGTGTGTGTGTGTGTGTGTGTGTGTGTGTGTGTGTGTGTGTGTGTGTGTGTGTGTGTGTGTGCGTGGACTCAGTGAAGACAGGATCAGGAAAAAAAAGACAAAGTTCAATCAAACCTCCAGTTTGGTTGAATCGTTCCTTCACGATCTCGATGTTTGCTTTGAAGATTTGCTGACGTCCCATATTCCTTTCAGTGGATCTCTTCCAGTACTCTGGATCATCGTCTGTGACTTTATTCATCCAGTCCTGTTTGGGAACTTTTCTCCTGGTGTTGCTGTCATAGTGAGCAATCTCAACTTCATCCACCAAACCAACATTTACAAACTCTGGAAAGTTTGGAACATTGGAGGCTGCAGTGAAGAAATACTTGAGAGAGTGAATGTCTGGAAGAAAGAGAAGAGAGTAAATCAATCAATAACACTGACAGTCCAGCCTGATTGGACATTTGCTGTTTCCCTCTGATCTGGCTGCTTCTTCCTTTTCTTGTGTAAAGTGTTGAGCTGCTTTAAAGCCTGAATCCATGAGATTCAAAGAGCATCTCTTCACTCTTTTCTTCACTTCCTCTGGTTGGAAACACTTGATGAGACCAATCAAAGCTCACTTTCTTCTCATTGATTCACAATTGATTGAAATCACCACTAAATAGTTGTGGCATGTTGTGATTTGACTTGATGCTTCTGGGCTTGTTCCTGATGTGCACAGATGTGAACTGTGTTTGTCTTCAGGAGAAAGTCTGCTGAAGTCTGAGACTCATCGGGCTACTTTCTGCTACTTTCTGAGCTGGAAGACGTCAGCTGTCACTGCATCATTAGTCATCCACTTTCATTTGATTACTGCTGCAGAGTACTTTATTTTATCAGTCTGCCCCAGGGAAGCTGTGGCTACAATAGTAGCTTACCCAGTATGGTGTGAATGGGTGAATGTGATATTGCAGTGTGAAGTGCTTTTGGTTCTGTCAGTGCAGTGTAAAAAGTGCTATACAAGTGTAGTCCATTTACCATTTACCATTTTAAAAGTTGTTTTTATTTTCCCTTTAACAATATCTTTCTGAGGTAAGACTTTCAGCTGTTCTTTAATCCACCGTCCTACACATAATTCCATAACAGTGCAAACATCTCTCTCTCGTTCATGACAGTCCAAAGTTAAAGAGCAGTAACTACAGTAAAGGAGACATAAAACTCCTCAGGAAACAGATTCATGCTCTGGACACAAAGCTTGGCTCATGAGGGGATTTCCTTCAAATGACGAGGTTTATTCAACCAACCACATTCCCAGAAGAGTGGACCTTTTCACACATTTTTCACAAACACTGAAATAAAGAACCTTTTTTCTCTGCTTCTCACACATAAATCATCTGTCTGGGCCTGTTTGGTGTGAGATCAGTTGGTATCAGCCTCTTCTACTGGAACCGTTCATGTTTCATATCAACAAACAAGCATCTCCCTTTCTGAACGTTTCCAAGCCTCGCCTGTTTTTTTAGGATTAATCTTTTCAGGATTTCAGCTACAGGACAGGGAGAGTTCACTTCTACCATGTGCAGTATGTGTGAGAGAGTCAACCATTCGATTCTGGAAGCAGAAGGTCCAGAAGACAGATGTTGATATGAAGCCATAGAAATGTGAATAATTAGATGAGGATTAGATGAAAAACTGAGAAAAGGACGCATTTTATGGAATCTGATTCTGTCATTTTAACAGAAAACCAAGCTGACAAATGGTTCCTTGTCCTGTCTTCCTTCAGGAGAAACAGACACGTAAGAAAGAAATATGTATGGAAAAAAACAGAGGAAGAAAATCCAAAATTGTAAATAATGAAGATAAAAATGTGACGGTGAATAAAAAAGTGTCAATAAATAAATCGAAAGTCAGATGAAAATAAAATACAGAAACACATAATTTGGAGAAAAGAAACTGTGAAAGTAGAACAATACAGAAATAAATACAGGCGTCACAGATAACAAGGAAGGAAATACAAAAATGAAAAAAAATCACCCAAATAAATCGACTGACTTGAAAATGACAAAATATATATTTTCGGTCACATTTTATAGGTTTTCTCATGAAAAAAATTATTTTGTATGATTTATTGGCACATAAATTTATCTGTTGACCCATTTTTATATTTCTGTATTTATTTGGAATTATGGCAGTTTTGGTCCTCCATATGAATCAGAGGAGATGTGGAGGAAAAAGCTGGAATCCTACCTGGAGCCCCGCTGGGGATTCCCAGCAGAAAGCAGAGAGCCAGGAAGAGCTGCATGTTCACCTGTCCTCTCTTTCTTCTCTCACTGAAACACTTTGAGCGTCTGAGCTGAAGAAGAAGGAAACCAAGAGGGAATAAAGGAGCAGTGTGAGGCTGCTGGAGCAGTAATGAGAGTTCAATGTGAGAGCTGCTGGGTGAAAGTGACACACTGAGGCTGTTAAAAACAAAGCTAAAATTATATTTAAGTACATAAAAACATTCATGATGATGCCTTCAAACTGGGGGTGTAACAATACATGTTGAACTGTTTTGGTACGGGCCGTTCGGTTCGGTACAGGGCTGTGCACGGGTGAGTTCACGGGCCAAAGTTTGTTTTTTTTCCCCGGCTCACGGCCGGATGGTGCGTGTGTTTACGTTCTGCCGCTGGCATGTGCAGCTACACCTGCAGCCATGATTGCTACTGCTAGCAGCTTCATCCACGCTTCACATGTCCGCGAGGCGCATTGGTCCCTGGGACGTAATGTCATGAATTTCTGTCCACGGACGTCCGCGCGCCGGACAGATTTTGTGACCGTGTTGCACGTATGCGCACGTCGCGCCGGTACACGCATGCGCCAGAGCGCCACATCAAACAAACCATGACAGACGCTAACTTTGAAAAGTGAGTCTGTGAAGCAAACAGGCTGCAACTCTGTCTGAAGAAACTCAGAGAAAAGCTGGTGGTGACGGAGAGAGCAGACTCTGTCAGGAGGGAGGAGGAGGTCTGTCACAGAAGTGAAAGTATCTAATCGCTCCGGCGCCGCCCCGAGATTCAGAAACAGAAAAAAAAGGTTAAATAAACTCATTCATTCATTCATTTTCTGCCGCTGGTCCCTTTCGGGGTCGCGGGTGGCTGGAGCCGATCCCAGCTGCTATGGACGAAGGCGGGGGTATGCCCTGGACAGGTCGCCAGTCTGTCGCAGGGCTGACATATATATACATACACATATATACATACACAGACGTACAACCATTCACTCACACATTCATACCTAGGAGCAATTTTTTTTTTTTAGAGTGACCAATTAACCTGACGTGCATGTTTTTGGACTGTGGGAGGAAGCCGGAGTACCCGGAGGGAACCCACGCATAAACAGGGAGAACATGCAAACTCCGGTTAAATAAACTCTGATGCTAAATTATAACGTACTGACAATGTATGTGCCTCATTTCCTATAAATAATCTGAAATAAAGGAGCAGATAAACAGTCTAGAGAGCCGGAAAAGCTTCTCGAGGATGCGTGGATCAGTGCGCCTGCATGGAACGTACACAGCTGAGCCCAAATGTAGCAGGAGAGAAGAGCGTTCGCGTCGGTGATGTGCCGCAAAGCGGACACAGACACGCGGACATGGGAAGCATGGACAACAGCAAGAAAATTTAGGTTTTGCATTTTGTTCCCTACTGTATCGAAACCGAACCGAACCGTGACCTCAGAACCGAGGTACGTATCGAACCGAGATTTTTGTGTATCGTTACACCCCTACTTCAAACAGTATAAAGACATTTCTGTTCCTCTCAGTGAACCACTTATTACTGACTTCATTCTCTTTGCTGCCAACCAGAACGTACAGACGCTGAGCGCTGTGTGGAGACCCCGCCTCCTTTAGCATCAGATAAAACTCCACCAAACAGACGAGTAACGATGAAACGCAAAGAGAAAAGACCTCATGGCCACGAAGAAGGTACGTTTTTAGTAAAACACTGAAATACTCACAGGACTCCAGCAGGCTGGAGGGAGTCTTCATCTGCTGCCGTCAGCGAACACCGATCAGGAACATTCAGCCTCTGAAACTTCAGCCGTCGTCCAACATGACTTTATTGACTTGTTGATTTTGTACCTCTCCCAGATTCTGCCCCAGATACACCGACCAAGGCAAATGATTTAAAAAAAAGATAATAAAAAAAAGCTGAGCTATATCTTCAGCAGACTTTGACCACAGTAAATCAAAGAGCAGATAGCCTGGAGGGCGTGATCACCAGGAAACACAGTGGCCCTCATTTATCCAACGGCTGTACGGCGGTATATGGGCGTACACCCGTCGTACGTCCATATGAAAGACGGGTTAGTTATTTATCAATTTGGTCGTGATGGTTTGGAAAGATGAAATCTCACCACAGCTCTGACATCGTGTACACAAGTTTCAGTCAGTGCGGACTTGTGGTGCAGTGCAGAAAAACGTGGCGGAGCGTGAAAATAATTATAAAGCACATCTCAAACACGCCATAAAGCACAAGCAGCACACATTCAGGACAGATTAAAAATAAATAAATAAAAAAATAAAATGATGCCCTTATGGAATATCTAATGAAATTCTTCTTTGCGGGATTAACAAAGGATTTTTAACTTTCAATAAGTCCGCTGGTTCATCCTGCCACGGAGAGGAGCGCAGTAGTGCGCAAAGATGCACAGGCTGCTGCTGCGGAGCTGCTTCAGACGCTCGATCCAGCGGGGGAAACGCTGCTGTTCCAGTTCATCCCCGAAAAGGTGTGCGACTTTATTTAGGCAGTTTTACACAATATTGCATTGGCTGATAGAGTTACTTTTGATGTGCTTGCGCCACGAGAGGAGCTGATGTGGGAACCAGCAGAGCCACACTGGGTCTGGACGGAGGACACAGGACCTGAAGAACCACTACTGAAATGTAAATAAACTCTAAAGTTTAGCAAATGATTTATTTAATCAGTGATGTGAAGCCAGTAACCTAGAAAATAACATATGAACTAAAGGGAGATTAAATCCAGACAGAGGACGTTTTGTCAAACATTTTATGAAGACTTCTATAAATTGTCTTTCATTTAAGCAGATCCGGCAGCGGGTGCCATGCGCCACCCTCGGTGGCCTGAGTCCCGAGTCCTGTTCGGTCCTGTGTCCCGCTCGGTCCGGGGTCCTGCTCGGCACCGGGTCCGGTGCTGGGTGTGTTTCGGTGGGACCGTCCCCGCTGTGGGGAGGAGTCCGGGCCGCGGTGCTGCTGTCCGACTTTGAGACATAATTAAACAAAACAATAAAACTCTGAGCTGTACAACATGAATCAGCCTCATTATTTGGAATATCAGGGTTAAATTAACGGATCAATAATCTGTTCAGACCTCAGCCGGTGTCCGTTCGTCCAGGTGACGCTGCTCACCGCTGCTGCGAGCTTCCTCCAGACGGCGTTTTTCCCTTTAATTTTCAGTTTTTATTCTTCCAAAGAGCTCCTCCTGATTTACCTCCACCTCAGACCTGAGAGGATCCATTTCCAGCTCCCAAAAGTTTCTTTTTTCGCCAAAATCCTCCTTTTCCGTGTTTGACCTCAGTGGGCGCAGCTTCAGAACGATGAATATTCCAGGGCGTAACATGTTAATGACGATCAAATTCAGCCGCCGCATTTATCAACACCCGGTCACTCAAACGCTGAGATCGGCGAGGTACGGAAGTTTCTGTAATGCCGCGCGAGCCCCGTCGTACGATGAGCTCACCGCTCAGATATACACCCGTTTCAACGACGGATTGATAAATGAGGGCCAGTCTGTTTCCGCGATCACAGTCCATCCTCCATTCTCCTCGGGGAGAGCAGTGCGTGGCCGCGCTGCCTGGTGGGGGGGCCAGGTACGCAGCATGGGTAGCAGCCCGGGCGTGGCCTTGCAGCCGGTGGGCTCTTCACCTCACCGGGGCCGGCCAGGACGTGCGGCTGAGCAAGTCCCCGGTGAAGACGTCTCTCCACCGACTACAGCGGGTCGGACCGGTCGGTGTCCGGCTGCGTCAAGCGTTCAGACAGCTGCTGGTGACAGGACGTGCCGTGGGAACACTGAGGAGGAGCGCTGCCCAGTCAGACTCTCTTAATTGAGCACATTTCAAATGAGAATGGAACCACGTAGATCATCCAGAAAATGGATGGAATTTTTATCTCCCCTTTTATATTCAAATGAGCACGATCACGATGTTTACAGATGTTACTGTTCAGCAGTGTGAGTAGTACCAGTACTGCTGATACTACCTACACTGATCTAATGATTTCTTGGTCTGGTGCTGCAGAGCTTCATGAATTGATTTTATCTGTCAAACTGAGTCATCAAACTGAGTGGGCGGGTTTTTAAACCTGATTGGTTCCCCTGCTCATCAAGTCAAGATAGATGAATTCAATTCAGCTTTATTTATGATTCCAGATTCCAGATAAAGGATTGATGCAGAGCTAATGAACACACTTTGATACACTGGATGACGCTGTTCTCAGCATTACACCAACATTATGGAGAGTTCCCAATGAAAACAAACTGACAATGTCTCTGCGTGTGAGGGACAAAAGCAGCAATTACATGAAGAAGAGTAAGAGTGAGAAAGAATATGGATAAATCTGTTGTGACCTTTGGCTTTTCAGACCATAATCAGAACAATGAAGGAACATTTCCTTCAGGGGCTCCATACAGAACACTGAGAAAACATTTGAAAAATCTTTTAAAAACTATTGAACAGCAACAGTTGAACAGGCAGTGTGGCCCACTTTAAAGCACCGATAGCACTTTATTGTCCTGAACAAATGTGTTTGTCTTGACCTTTATGTGAATCTTGGACATTTGATAACTGATGCCTTTCTTCTTTGCAGAAGATGCAGCCTGCCTTCAGCTTTGTGCTGATTTCATCTCTTCTCTTCCAGAAATTCACTCTCTGAAGGTTTTGATCACTGGATCATCTCAAGTTCCAAACTTTCCAGAGTTTGTAGCTGTTGGTTTGGTGGATGAACTTCAAATCACTCACTACGACAGCAGCACCAGGAGATTAGTGCCCACACAGGACTGGATGAAGAAAATCACAGAAGAATATTCAACATTCTGGGAGAGATACACTGAGCTCTCCATGGGAAGTCAACAGTTTTTCAAAGCAAACATTGAGATCATGAAGCAGCTCTTCAACCAAACTGGAGGTTTGATTGAACTTTGTCTTTTTTCCTGATCCTGTCTACACACACGCGCGCACACACACACACACACACACACACACACACACACACACACACACACACACACACACACACACACACACACACAAGGGTGACCATATTTTGAATTTCAAAAAAGAGGAACCGGGGGGGGGGGGGGGGGGGGGGGGGGGGGGGGGGGGGGGGGGGGGCTCGAGGCACAAATTCAGATAGGCTTCTCAGAGGTTGTCGAACATGCTTTATTATGCTTCATTGATGCGAAACTAACTTCTTTAACAAAATAAAATGAATGTAAAAACTTGTAACAAAATAATAGCTCAATAGCTCTCTTAGACTCTTTACAAATATTAAATAATGTTCTAAATATGAACTCTTCTGTTAGAAGATCCAGCTTCAACAATATATTTCTTAATAACTGTAATAAGATAGAAGAAAATAAGAGTCTCACCAAAATACTAACTTAACAAACAAAAAAGATATACACTTTTAATCTTAAATTGTTTTCTTCATCCTGCTTTTCTTCTACATTCTATTTTTCATCTCGGTATGTTGGAACTTTTTTTTGCAGTTCATCTGAGAAGCTGCTCTTAAGCTGAGGCTTTTTCCTGCTCCGCTGTCGAATTAAGTAGAGAAGGAATTCATCAGTTCTTCATTAACAGTGTTGTAAACAGTCGGAATGCATTGATCTCATACCTTGTATTATAATAAATAGAGGGGTTAATAAATAGAATTTAGGTAGTTCTCTGATCCCACTCTATAGCGATAGGGGGCGGTATTGCGCCTGTTGAAATGGTGCCATCCGCCGGTAAACAACAAAGAAGAAGAAGAAGCGCTCCGCTGTCTGAAGCCCCGTCTTCTCCGCTCCGTCTGTGTGTGTGTGTGTGTGTGTGTGTGTGTGTGTGTGTGTGTGTGTGTGTGTGTGCGCGCTCGCGGCGCAGATCGGCTCACATGACGCCTCTCGGTAATCACGTCGCGCAACAAAGTATCACGGTACTGTGTGCAAAGCGCTGGTCAATTTACGTTCACGTGCTATGAGAAACAGTGAAACCCGGACATTTCCTTGAATTTAAAAAACCCGCCCGGACTCCCCGGACAGGACGTAAAAAGAGGACATGTCCGGGGAAAAGAGGACGTATGGTCACCCTAACACACACACACACACACACACACACACACACACACACACACACACACACACACACACACACACACACACACACACACTGACGAAGACTAAGGCTGAGTGATCATGTCATTGAACTTAGTGATTGCAATAAATTTCTGGTCAATCACAATGATCAGCTGTGAACCCATTTACTTGGTCCCAAGTGAAGCTCAAGTAGGGTCCCGTATTAGTCGGGACGTCACGTATTTGAGCCAAAAGAGGCGCGTCCCGCACGGGACGTTGTTTGTCCCGGCAGCTTGGGTAAAGGCAGGATGCATTTTTTTTTTTCTCTCTCTCTGTGTTCTGAAGGCTGTATGGCATGGCATGTAATTTGAGAGCCCAGCCACTAGGGGCGCTAGAACCAGAGCACGAGAGCACCAAGCAGAGTGAAGAAGAAACTCCCTGTAGAGCTACTCTGTTTGGGTCAAAAGAAGAACAGTACTGACAACAGTGTAACCATGGGTGTCACGCTATGTGGAGTTTGAGCCGGTGTATCTGTCTGTTATTCTTCGTCAACTTACCAGACAGCATTTGTTCTCTGGCCAGCGTTTCCAGTATGACGGGCCGTCAGGGCGTTTGTTTGAAAGTTGATGAAAAATGTTTCTTACTGCCATGCATGTCATCCGTGGTCCATGCATGAAGTATAATTCATTGTTGTTGCTCACACTGTACAAAGAAAACACTCGTTTTCGGGGGTATTTCCTATTTCACTGACGTATGAGGTGAAAAGCAATTCTGCACAAGACAGCGGCGCCAAGCGGCCGCTTTCCCCTTATCCAACTTGCACAATGAAAATTAAAAAAAGGAAGTACAAGCCTTCAACGAGCCTTCAAAGTAAAAGCATGGCGTTAAAGGTACTTTTTGTTAGTTTGATTTCCTGTTAAACTGACATCATCAGATTCCATAAAACAGGTCATTTTCTCATGTTTTCGTTTTTGGGCAAAAACGAGAAGCAACTCGTTTTTTCGTTTTTCCGTTCTGCCAGAGAAAATTAGTAGTTACTGGACGTAAGTCCAGTTCTATGACTAAGTGCGCTCCCACCTTCGGGCTTCGCTATTGGCACTCCTCTTGCAGACCTGCCAACCTGTACGCATTTTGCGTAGCAGGTACGCAATTTGACATTAAAATACGCTGGTTCGCTCCGCCTCATTAAACTACGCAAAAAGTTGCAGACGTCTGTGAGCGCTGGTATAAATGCGGACCGTGGACGTTCTCATGTCTGACAACACGATGCAGCAGCAGGGCTCTGAAGTGTCACGCATTTCGGTGTGTTGTCACACATTCACGGCACACATTGTATTTGTCACGCTGAAAAAAAATACCGGTAAATTAGGCTGGTGCGCCGCAGCTATGGAACCGGGAGGAAACACATGTACTACCCTCGTAGTGCTGCGACGTTCAATGAACATTTGAACGGCTCTTTGAAGTGAACGACGAGAGCCGGTTCACAGCTGTCTGAGAGTCGTTCCTTTGTGCAAATAGTCCACGCTTCCTTCACGTGTCTCCTGAGTCCCTCCTGAGTCCAGCTGTCTCCGCTGCTTTCGTGTTAACGACCGAGTTTCACTTTTCCGCAGCAGCTCCAGTCACCTGAACGCAGCAGCGAACTAGCGGAGGAGGAGTGTCGTGAAACTGGAGCGGAGCCGGTGTTTTGGAATAACTGAGTCCCTTTTAACTGGCGACTGGGTTTCTTTCACGTCCCTTGTTGCTGATAGATGTTAAAAACCAGACAAAAAGTCGTGTCCGACCTTTTATGAGTCTGATTTCAACATCTGCGGCTACTAGCAGCAGCAGCAGGAAGTGCTAAAGGAAGTCGGTCACCAGGTAACAAGGACACCAGTTAATTTGAAACACCGTATTCACGGCTTTATAAAGGTTTTAGTAATGGAACACACACGCGCACGCATGCGCACACACACAGCAAAAAATGCTTAGTTAAAGGACATGTAGCAGCATTTTGAAGCTCTTTTCTGGGGACAACGTGCACGGTCAGCCGCAATGTAATGTCTATCAGAAAAACATCTGTTAAATCTTTGCCAATAAACAAATTAAAGAGAAAACATGATTAAACATGAGAACTTAAAACTTCATTTGAAATATAATAATGAACCAAAAATCAATGTAAAGTGCAACAGCAACATAAAAAGGCTGGTTCAAAAGACCATTAGTAAAATAAAACTCAAAGGTAAACATAAAATGACATCTTCCTTGAAACAAGGAGAATGAAAGAACCTGACCGGTCGGACTGCACAGGGAGAGGCTGCTTAAATGTTGCAGTGTTGCTTCAAATGTGCTCGATGTGTTTCCACTTTCATATGGCTTTTTTATGCCACAGTGCCGACACACACCGTCGCGGTTTTGCTCACTGACCTCTTTCCTTTGTTGTCATATTTGACAGGGAAACCAAAATGCAGGGATTTAAGTGTCACGTGGGGTTCAAGCTCCTCCTTTCTCTTGAACTTTAACTTTTTTTTTTTTTTTTTTTGAAATCGATCCGCAGGTCACGTATGTGCCGAACCGATGGCGTTGAGCCGAACGGATCACGGATCAATGATGATCCGTTGCACCACTATGCCCAATGTGGATTCTGAAATAAAGAAGCAAGTTTGTTGGGTTTCCTCTAATAAAGTATGTGTGTGTGTTTCTCTCTCCCAGGTGTTCATGTCAGTCAGCGCATGACTGGATGTGAATGAGACGATGAAACTGGTGAAGTGAACGGATATTGGCAGTATGGATATGATGGAGAAGATTTCATCTCTTTAGACATGAAGACAGAAACATTCATTGCTCCAGTTCCTCAGGCTGTTCCCTCTAAACACAAGTTGGAAAATGACAAAGCTTTCATAGCAAAGCAGAAGTACCACTACACTAAAGAATGTCCCGACTGGCTGAAGAAGTATGTGGAGTTTGGTCGGAGCTCACTGATGAGAAAAGGTAAAATGTTTGGAGTTTGTCTCTCAGCTTCTCTTCTTTCATGCTGCTCTCAGCATCTCCTCTCCTCTCTCCATCTGGCCTTCCTTCATCCCTCTTTCCATGGCCCGTCTCTTCCTGGCTGCAGTGGCTGACATGAGAGAGAAAGAGTGTAGAGAAGAATCCAGTAAAGTGTGAGGTGTCTTCCTGCTTGTTCTCCAGATCTTCCCTCAGTGTCTCTCCTCCAGAAGACTCCCTCCTCTCCGCTCACCTGCCACGCTACAGGTTTCTACCCCGACAGAGCCGACTTGTTCTGGAAGAAAGACGAGGAGGAGCTCCATGAGGACGTGGTCAAAGGAGAGATCCTCCCCAACCATGACGGGAGCTTCCAGATGAGCGTTGATCTGGATCTTTCAGGGCTCAAAGATGAAGACTGGGGGAGGTACAGCTGTGTGTTTCATCTGGCTGGAGGACAGGAAGTCTCCAAGAGACTGGACAAACGGGACATCAGGACCAACTGGAAGACAAATGATGGAGGTCAGAGACTCTTCATTTCACTCTCATTCTCTCGTTTGTCACTTCAGGAAATCAAGTCCAGCATCATAGAATGTGAAGTTGACTTCAGTCCAGAACTTTCCCTCATTTCCCAGAGATCCAAACCTCCAGAGTTCATCTGGATTGATTTCCACATGTGACTGAGGCCTGGATCCCATCTGTCGGTCTGTGAATGCAGCGTCTTCTTCCTGCTTCCACTGTCCAAAAGCAGATGGGATGTGAGCCTCATGAGAGCAGCAGATCAGAATGTGGAGACGTTCCACTGACAGTGTCAATGCAGCCTCAATGCAGCCACAGTCATCTTGTCAGCAGTCTTTGCCGCTCTCTGCAGGCAGCAGTGCTGATGCAGCTGATCAGGATGCTCTCCATGCTGCAGCTGGAGGAGCTGCTGAGGCTCTTTGGAGACGTCCCACACTTCTCACACTCTGACATCAAATGTCCAAACTCCTCAGAGAGCTGAGCAGCTGTTTCTCTGCAGGGTTTCCCACTGGAGCTGCTGCTGGAGGAGTTGTTGCTGCTCTGCTCCTCCTGACAGGCTGCATCATGGGACTCATCATCTGCTTGAAGAAACCACCTCAAGGTAAAGTAGAAACTCTCCTTTCCTCATCAGGATCATTGATGTGTGTGTGTTGAACCTGAAGGAGGGTTTGGAGTGGAAAAGAGTGGTTGTCATGGTAACCTCCTCCCTCTTTCTCCTGCTGTTTTTCAGGGTTCAGAGCCACTAACAGTGAGTACTTTCCTATTTCCTTTCATCAGGATGTTTCAGTGTTGTTTGATGTTCCTTTCTGTTGTTTCTGCCTTCAAGCTGACTTCTTGCTTTGGAACATGTTTCATGTGTTTCCAACAAGTTTTGCTCTTTGTTTTCCAGCCTCTGAAACTTCATGAGGAGAAGATCCAGCCGTGAAGAAAGTGAGTCCATCAAGTGAAGCATGTCAGAAATCAGCCGTACACCGCAGAAACACTCCTCCTTCAAATGAAACAAATATTCTTCAATTCCATCAAATTTTCTTGTTTTCAGCAGAAATTCTCCCAGTAGTTTCAGCAACATTTGCTTCTCTAGAATTCTTCAAACTATCAAATGAATCAAACTGCTTTGAGCTGAAAACAGACAGAAATGTTCAAAATTCTAGAAAACAGTTCTTCTTCCAAGTAGAGTCCTGGTTGATCTTCAGAAGTGTTCTCAGAATGAGCTCTGTTTCCTTCATCAGGCTGATTAGTTCAGTTTCATTTTGGGACATTTGACTCGTGACGAGGAAAGACTGGATCTATATTTTGAGGACAGAGGATTCTAGATTTCCCTGCCCTTCAGCCAGCAGCAGGAATATGGAACATTCACAACACTCCTTGTTTTATATGTGCAATATGTGTAACTCGGGGCCTGCAGGACAATTTCCATCACTGCAGCAGAATTCCCCTCCCATGATGCCTTGCTGAAGTTCTGATGCTGCTTAACTGATGGTCTTAACTGGACGTTGCCGCCTCTTCCCTCCTCTGGCTCAAACTCACACAGAGACTCTGGAAGCCCCGCCTCCTTCCTGAAGCTACTTCCTGTGTGGGAGGAGCTTATGGAATAATTCCACCTGATTCTGATTTTATAGCTTCCAGAAGCCTCACAGTTCAAGTTTCCGGTCTGTATCTGCTGCAGAGGTCAAATGAGAGCCACAGAGGTCAAAGGTCACAGCAGGCTTCATGTCTCAGCTGGGCCTCAGAGGGGTCATGACCTTTTGGAGCTCCTCTAAAGGACGGTCTGGCTCTAGTCTTCTTCCAAGCCTCACTGCTGAAGAAGAACAAAGAGGCTTTGAGTTCTGGAAGATTTGATCAAGACCACAATGCAGGAGCTTCATGTAGGGACACACACACACACATACACAAGTGTGTGTGCTGTTGGTGTGTGTGAGTCAGGTGTGTGAATGAGCGGCTCCGTCATGAGTGTGTTGTCAGTGTGGCTGTGGGAGTGACGGGGTCAGCTCACAGCTGCTGGCCGCTTTGTGCCAGACTTGGTTCTGAGACGTTGTTGTAATAAAGGAATAAAGCTTGTAACGGAGCGCTGTGGAGTGTGTGTGTCCCCTGTGCTGCACCCAGTCATGGAAGTGATGAAAAGGCAGCTGGAGCCACAACATGACTGTAGAAATCTTCTCCAGTGTTTCATCTTCTTCCTCTTCTCTCCTCCCAGAAGCCCCTAAAAGAAGCCCCCCCTGGACCAGATGTCTGGAGGGTTCCTCACTCCAGGAGCTCCAGAGAAGAGCATGAGGGACAGAGCTGAGCAGCAAACAGTAAAGTCCAGGGGGGGTTCTCTCCTCTGGATGCTGATGTGTTGCAGTGGAGGAAAGAACAGCTGGATCTTCCACTGCTTTCCAAACTGGCCTCCAGCTGCAACAAGTGTCCATCAGAGGAGAGCTGAGCTCAGCTGGTGACAGACAGCAGGAGCAGCACAGCAGTCTGCTTCTTCCTGAACATGTGGACCAGCTGATGCTCCTCCAGGAAAAGCCCACGCTCAGTCATATGAAGTGAAGCCCTCAGTGAGGGAGGATCGCCGACACCGCTGGACTTTTGGCCCCGATCGTCATCAGAGAGCTGTTTCTGTTTGGTGAACTTCTCTAGAAACCACATCAACATGTTGTTTTCCTCACTACCAGGGAGTGAGCAGTGTGGACTGGGCCCTCTGAACAGCTGATCTTCCTGGCTGGGTTCTGTTTCCAGCTGCTGTGTCTGTCAGTCACACTGTAGTTTTTACATTTCTTCCATGTGGAGCAGCTGCAGCTGTTTGCTTTGACTGAACGGATTGATAGATTTGAAATGTCAGATTCTCCTGTCCCTGCTCAGCCAGCAGCAGAGTGTGAGCTCCAGCACAGCAGTCTGGCAGGGAGCAGTGTGAGCAGCACTGGAGGAAGGTATTTCACTGAGCTCATTGCTGAAGCAGGAAACCTTCAGTTCTTCAGTTCAGCTGGAATTATTCTGTCAAACTTTGTTCAATGACAGACGGGGAGCAGCAGCAGGAAAAGGAGCTGAGAAAGGGACTGTTGGTGAACGCTCCATGTGTTTCTCTGCAGCTTTTTATCAAATCGCCTCAATAAATTGTTGAATGTCATTAAAAAAATGTCATGAAGTCAAATGTTTTGTCACTACTGTCCTCCTCTGATCCCCTTCAGAGGAACAGAGCAGAATGTGTCCACACTCTGGATTCCAGAAGAGATGCTGGGTTTGATCTTTTTATTAGAACTTCATATAAAATACAAGCTGTCAATGAGGAGGAAGAACAGACTGACCACAGCTGAGGAGCAGACGTGAAGAAAAACACACACATTAGAAAACAGCTCAACTAAACAGTGTAGAACACACATCAGGAACATCAGGGCCATGAAGGGAGTCAGGAAGCAAGAAGATCACATTCAGAGCAACAGAAAGAAAAACCAGGATCCACTGCAGCAGAGAGCTGACCACTCAGTCTGGCAGCTGAAGACAAGAACATCTGACAGAGGAGAAACTAAGATCTGATTCTTCCCCGTGATCAGGCTCCTGGAACTCTAGAAAAGTCTGGAAACAGTCTAGAATAGTGTTTCTATATCCATGGATCATATAGATCCACACATGCAGACACAGAGACATTCCTCTGATCCTCCATAAATCTCTACGGACACATAGAAACATGGATCCAGACACACCAGCATCAATATGAGCTCAGAGACACAGCGGAGGCACAAACATCACATTCTCATTCAAACTAGACCAGGGGTCGGTGACCTTTAACCCCCAGAGAGCCATTTGGACCCGGTTTCCACGGAAAAGAAAACACTGGGAGCCGCAGATATTTTCTGATTTCTAAAATGAAGATAACACTGTAGATATTGTTTTTTACCTTCAGCTTTGTTCACAGTGGAGAACAGCTGCTCACACACGGATGAGGATCTGAAGGTGGACGGACTCCAGATGCAGATTTCTTCATCTTTCTGTGGTGTCGGGGACGGCAGTCCATGTTTCAGACTCTGGTTTGTCCGGTCTGGGAAGGTTCTCAGTATCACTCCATCTGTGGCTCTGAACCAGAGTGGCCTTCTGATGACAACATCTTCTACATCCTCTGTCAAGCTCTGAATCTGGACTCCCTCATGTCTTTGTCAGCGATGTCAGCAGCTCCAGCTCCAGATCAGGACGACTCACACCTGCAGATGCAGCCACGTTTAACAGGGATGGATGGATGGTCAGGGGGCTGATGGGAAGGACCAGGGGTTTTTTTGGAGTCGCTTCCCAAACGATGAAACACTCTGAATTCATCAGCTTGTGAGCTTGTTTGAACTCCCTGAAAGTAGGGAAGTGAGACAGTGAGCCTCTCTGAACATCTCTGGATAAAACTGCAGCAGAGCGTTTCAGCACCTCTCCTCTGGACAGCGACCTCTGCAGGAGCTCACAGGAAGTGCTCTCCACCTCTTCTTCCGGGTCAAAGGGCTCCTGAGTGTGTTTGTAATGAGTTTCCAGTGAGAAGCTCTCCTCCCAGGCTGCTGGTGTGATGGACAGTGGTAACAGGAAGCTGGAGGCCGGTCCAGTCACATGGTGGACATCAGGGAGCAGATTCTACTGAGAGAGGAGATTACTTTCATTCAGGATCAATCCCCTCATCACCACTGGCTCCTGCTCTGCTTCTGACTCTAAACCACATTTTAAAAAGGATCTAAATTCTCAGCACAAATCCCTCTTTTCACAAAGCCTTCTGATCAGTCTGGCTCCGTTTCATTCATGTGGAGCTGAACCATCAAGGACTTCCAGGGAGTTTTTCACATGGAGCAGGTCGACACCCGACTCTTCATCAGTGATGATCAGTCATTTATGACCTGCAAGTCAATGGCTGAACAACACCGGCCTGTGAAAGTAATATATTACTTTCCCAACACTGATCTTCATGATATTCAATAATCTGATGGATCCAGTGATCAGTCCTACCTGCCCACTCTGGACTGCTGCTTGCTGCTGGATCTTGTTCCTGAGGGGCTAAAAAAACAAGGTTTTCCACTTCTGTAGCGTCACATCAAACTGTTACTGAACTGATTTATCAAGTCAGACGACACAACGCCTCACAGTTCACTGACTGCTGGATTAAACTGAACTGTGGTTAAACTTCTGACCCGTTTCATCGTCCTCATCTGTTGTTCTGACCGTAGTTTCGGTGAAAAACTTGTCTCTGTTAGCATCTGTTTCCAGAGACACTCCGAGCTTCTTCTGGGCCGCCGTTGCTTTTTCTGACCTGTTTCACACACGGCAGACCGAGCGGAGGTCCTGTCAGTGGAGGGAGGAGGCCCGGGACAACCCGGTCCAAGTATCAGACCGGCCCACCGGGAAGAGTCCCAGTCCTCCTGAGGAGCACTCTGGACCGGGCTGAGTGTGTGTGTGTGCGTGTGTGTGTGTGTGTGTGTGTGTGTGTGTACTGATACGTGCACACAGGCGCAGAGTGTGACAAACAAAACGAGAAACTAAAAAAAGAGAACAAAGACTGAGGGATTGTGGAGAACTTTATTCAGAGGCTGAAAAATCAGAATAAATATGACTGAAAGAGCAAAAGCTGAGATGAAAGCAGCTCTAAAAGTCCTCTGAGGAACTGACACCATGAAGGAAAAAGCTCCTGGTTTCTGCTGTCAATATGAAGCAAAGTCCAAAACATTTCACCATCTGAGATCAAATAAAACCAAGAACAGATCAGAAGGAAGTGATGAGAAGCAACAAGTGAATGAAGCAGATCAATAGTTTAGTCAGGAGGAAATCAGTGGAGGAGAGAAACTCGCTCAACACATCAGTTCTAATCCAGACTGTCTTCATGTCCATTGAAGCCCAAAGAGGATTTTCACTGAGTTGTTAGTGTGAGAACTGCTGCAGGAGCCTCCTCCTCCAAATCATCTGATCCAAACACTCAAAGAGCCACAAGCTGCAGCAAGATTCCACCAAAGCAAAGTCAATCCACAGGGAGGAAGGAGCCCCGTCATGTTAACATGCTCTGCATGGCTTCTTCTCCTGATGAAGAGGAAGTTTCAGATTCTAGAAAACAAACAGCAAAACTTGTTGGAAACACATGAAACATGTTCCAAAGCAAGAAGTCAGCTTGAAGGCAGAAACAACAGAAAGGAACATCAAACAACACTGAAACATCCTGATGAAAGGAAATAGGAAAGTACTCACTGCTGGTACTACTGGACCCTGAAAAACAGCAGGAGAAAGAGGGAGGAGGTTACCATGACGACCACTCTTTTCCACTCCAAACCCTCCTTCAGGTTCAACACACACACATCAATGATCCTGATGAGGAAAGGAGAGTTTCTACTTTACCTTGAGGTCGTTTCTTCAAGTAGACCATGAGTCCAACGCCTGCCAGGACGACCAGAACAGCAACAACAACAATTCCAACAACAGCTCCAGTGGGAAACCCTGCAGAGAAACAGCTGCTCAGTGAGGAGTGTCTCTGTTTCCATCATCTAGATTCCAGATGGATTGTCAGAGGTCGTCTCCCCTGATCAATAATCCTCTCCTGCCTCATAGAAACAGCAGAAGTAGTGGATTGTGTTATCAGAGCAGATTGTTCCTTCTTCAGATGAGCTCCTCAGACACAGAGTCACGGAATGATGTGAGCAGAAAACAGGAATTCAGAGAATCAAAACCAAAACAAGCAGAAAAACTGGACGGAGGCGAGAAAAACTTTTCAAGAGAAACTCAGAAAAAGCAGGAAGTTATTGAGCTTCTTGAACTGTTGAGCAGATAAAAACACACTGATAGGAGTGAAGCTGCTGTCAACAAAGAGAAACATCAGAACGGAACAAAAGACACAGGAGAGAATGAGAGTGAAATGAAGAGTCTCTGACCTCCATCGTTTGTCTTCCAGTTGGTCCTGATGTCCCGTTTGTCCAGTCTCTTGGAGACTTCCTGTCCTCCAGCCAGATGAAACACACAGCTGTACCTCCCCCAGTCTTCATCTTTGAGCCCTGAAAGATCCAGATCAACGCTCATCTGGAAGCTCCCGTCATGGTTGGGGAGGATCTCTCCTTTGACCACGTCCTCATGGAGCTCCTCCTCGTCTTTCTTCCAGAACAAGTCGGCTCTGTCGGGGTAGAAACCTGTAGCGTGGCAGGTGAGCGGAGAGGAGGGAGTCTTCTGGAGGAGAGACACTGAGGGAAGATCTGGAGAACAAGCAGGAAGACACCTCACACTTTACTGGATTCTTCTCTACACTCTTTCTCTCTCATGTCAGCCACTGCAGCCAGGAAGAGACGGGCCATGGAAAGAGGGATGAAGGAAGGCCAGATGGAGAGAGGAGAGGAGATGCTGAGAGCAGCATGAAAGAAGAGAAGCTGAGAGACAAACTCCAAACATTTTACCTTTTCTCATCAGTGAGCTCCGACCAAACTTCACATACTTCTTCAGCCAATCAACACATTCTGTGGTGTAGTAGTGTTTGTACCGAGCCAACATGGCTTTGTCATTTTCCCACTGCTGTTTTGTGGGAACAGCCTGTTGAACTGGAGCGATCCATGTTTCTGTCTTCAGGTCCAGAACAAGGAAATCTTCTCCATCAAAGCCGTCTTGCCAATATCCGTTCACCACTTCATCAGTTTCATCGTCCCATTCACAACCATACATCCACTGATAAACGTGAACACCTGAGAGAGAGGAACACACACACACACACACACACACACATACAGGTTCGTATTTCTATCCTTATGGGGACCTTCCATTGACTCCTATTCATGTCGAACTCCTAACCCTGACCCTTATCCTAACCCAAACCACAACAATGCCTGGCCCTAAAGAAACATTTTTGCATTTTTACTTTTTTCAGTAACAACAACATGGTCAAGAAAACACTGTTTCCCCTCATTAGGACCGGAAAAAGGTCCCCACAAGACACGTCGTGCCAGGTTTTCCTATCCTTGTGGGGACATTTGGTCCCCACAAGGATAGAAAAACGAGTACACAGACACACACACACACGCACGCACGCACGCACGCACGCACGCACGCACGCACACACACCACACACACACACACACACACACACACACACACACACACACACACACACACACACACACACACACACACACACACACACACACACAGTGAGTGAGTGTTGGTGTGTGATCAGGACTCTGACTTGATGGATTTCTTCTGGATTCAGCTCCATGTTGACGCGTCGCAGCTTTTTCATCATCAATCAGTGGTTTGGATTCATTCAGCAACTTTGTTCAGTGGAACTGAAGACAAAGGCAATGAAGTGAGGTTCTGAATGGCTGCAGTCACATGTTTGGACACTTTGTTGAAAAGTCTTGAAGTGAGATTCACATTGATGTGAGGAAGCAACAGAAACTCTGGATTTCCTCCAGTCTGAGCCCGACTTCACAACGCTCTCATGTGACTGGAATGTGTCGTCTTCATTCTTCTCCTCGTCGTCTCATTGGGACTGGAGGAAACTTTTCACTTGATCAGCCTGTGAGCAGAGCAGCAGCTCATGGCCGCTGATCTGGAGCCTCATTTAGAAACGCTGCCGACGCTCCAGACGGAGCCTGAAAGAGGCCGACTCCACCTCCTACGCCAACGTGAAGATTGAAAGAAATGAAGTGGAGGTGAGAATAGGGATGGGAATTGTTAAGAATTTAACTATTCCGATTCCATTATCAATACTGCTTATCGATATGATTCCTTATCGATTCTCCTATTGACTCTCACTGACAACACAGATTTTATTTTAAAATCTCTTATTTAGGAACACATATCTACTTTCCTTCTGGCACCCAACTTGCTTCTGTTTGGATTGATGTGGTAGGGCTCTGGAGTGTGGAAAAATAGGATCCTTGCTGAAAGTTTCCGGACCGCGACTCTCTCACGGTGTCAGAGCGAACCACAGCCGTACCATGTAGGCCGCAAGGTGAACCACGAAAAGTCTTTCAGAAATTGAATTCCGCTCCGACGAAGGCGATCGGCGAACTACACAATCTTTAGCTCATAAAAATAAATACTTCTGATAAACTTACAGCAAAAAGTTCGTCGCAAAAAATCCTGCCGATTATTTATTACGAGGCATTTTCTACGGAACTAGGTTCTTCAGCGCGTAATAACATTTTGTTCCGCGAGCGGTGGTGCGACTCGTCACGTGATCCTGCTAGACCAATCGCATAGCTGGATTCGGTAAACACAAAGCCAAGATGGCCGCGAGCATGGTTGTATCAACTCGTTCGGAAGAAGAGGAAAACTCGCCAGAAAGTGAGAAAAAGCTGAAATCTTTGTCGCATAAACGGTGCTGTCTGCATATTGCTTCAGTGAAGCATGAGAAAAGGCAGGATTTCACAGTCGCACGGTGGAATACGTATAAGAACAGCCGACGACAGTGGAGTTGAGGGGTGAGTGCCGCAACGTAGCTGAAAACTACAAACACTGCCTTGATTTGGAGTTTGAAAACATCCCCGAGGACGCTGCCTTCCAGCCCACGTGTTATCAGAGGTTTATTGACAAGAGCGCTATTGGCAAAGCGGAAAGACGTCTCGTCCGTGAGAGAGAGAAAGGAGATGATAAGGAAAGCTCCTCAATAGGCGAGGCCATCCCATCAACATCGAGCAGAACGACACCGAGTCCAACAAATCTGACGAAGAAACTGCGATCAAGCTCAGGCCTGCCCGTCTCCAGCTCTGGGCCCGTCCTTCCTGCTCTGTGCATTATATGTAAGAAGAAGGAAAAATACACAGTCAAGGCAGGAAGACTACAAGTGATGCCCTCCATCAGCGCTGCAAAGGGGCAAATTATCAGGCTGCTATCATGAGGTCTTGTGTGAAACAAAACATAGGTGCAGCATCAGCTGCTGGATACGGTTGGCATCTGGAAGATGGAGACCTACGAGTCACATGGATGACAAGGAATCCAGCACCTCACAGTGTTTTGCATGTGATACACTGTGTTGCAAGAGAGTGCCTGTGAGACAGGCAGATGTTCATGTGTCTCTGCAGGACTCTGTTGCACAGATCTGTGCAGGTGTTGCAACTGTACAAACACTAAGGAAATCGAGGAGAGGGAAGATGACAACTGTCCTGATACAGACAGTGAGGAATAGCATGTTGTGTATTGCTGGAGGATTGTATTTTCGGCCTATATATTGTAAATATGTAAATATGTTTTCCATGCAGATTTTGTGTTTGATCACTGTTGTTTTCAGTTATGAATGAATAAATGAACCACTGCATAAATGAATAGTCATTGTCATAACTATTGCCTTTTATTGAACAAATTGACATGAACATTAAAATTTCACCTTATTTGCTTCAACCCAGTGAAAGTGAAAAATTCAGTCACCTCCCTCAATTGTGCACTCCACTTTTAAGGAAATATACACTCAAAGACACGATTCCGAAATCTTACTTTGTCTACATCATCAAGAGGAACACCACTCCCCCCCCCCCCCCCCCCCCCCCCCCCCCCCCCCCAGAAGGGGATCCAGCCTTTGGCCGGCCTCTGGATAGGTCGCTCATTTCGGCTGTATTTTTTCATCCATGGCCAGTGTTATAAAGTCAGCTGACCCCCCTGAAAACGGTCGACAAGCTGAAAGTTTTCACTAACTGAGCCACAATTAGCTCGGATGGGAACGTTGCGGAGCTCCTCTCCCTAGGAAAGAGGCACTTTGGCTCGACCTCGGCTGTCACGGCGCCTGGGTGCCTGACTTCCAGGGGCCGAGTTGGGGC
Organism: Salarias fasciatus; assembly: GCF_902148845.1. Classification (NCBI taxonomy): domain Eukaryota; kingdom Metazoa; phylum Chordata; class Actinopteri; order Blenniiformes; family Blenniidae; genus Salarias; species Salarias fasciatus. The sequence continues at coordinate 9,868,594 of NC_043765.1, read as the reverse complement.
CGAGTGGGTAAATGGCCCGGAGCTCCACGGAGGCTCCGGAGATCCCGAAGCCGGCGGAGGCGCACTGCGCACGGGCCGCGGGGCACGCGGGGACCCGCCGCGTTCCTCCTGGAGCTCTCTCCTCACCAGGAGGCTCCGGATCCAGATTAGCTGACCCACCTGAAGACGTTAGACGGTAGATGATAACACTGGCGATGGATGAAAAACAACAGCCGAAATGAGCGATGTCTGTCTGAGTGAGTACAGGAACATGCACACACCTATAAATACGATCCAGCTGTCAAAAACCTGGAGTTGCCCTTTAAGCTGAAATGGTCGAGGGGATGTGCCTCTGACTGTACCCCCACCGTGTGTGAGAGAGTGGGCGTGGCCAGATGCATTCAAGTGCATCCCGGAAAGTAGGCTGTGAAAAACAGGCTGTTCTGAGGAGGGCTCCTCAGAGCCACTTTTTAGACCGCTCAAACTCCGAACATAGGATCAATTTCGGGTGAACAAACTTATATACTATGTTTTTGGGCTTCTGTGACCTATATGACGTGACTGAAAAATAGCATAATATGACTCCTTTAATCACTCTTCACATTCTTCCTGTGTACTTAGTTACCTTGTTTTCCTGTGGTGGGTTAGACTAATGGTGATCTATAGAAGGCCTCTCCTGATGCTCCGGGGCAATTTCATTCTCGATTTCTCAGTTTGCACGCCCACAGTTCACTACTAGTTATATTCTCCGAACAAAAAAAAAAAGTCTTTGTGTTAGCTATTGATTTTGGTTCTGTCAGTCTCTCTGTTACTTATCGGTGCTGTGGTGTCGGATTGTTCTCTGTTACATGTGAGATGTCATATTGTGAATTTACAGGTCCTTCTCAAAAAATTAGAATATCGTGACAAAGTGCATTATTTTCTGTAATGTACTGATAAACATTAGACTTTCATGTATGTTATATTCATTACACACAACTGGAGTAGTTCAAGCCTTTTATTGTTTTAATATTGATGATTTTGGCCAACAAGTAAAGAAAAAACAAAAATCCCTATCTCAGAAAATTTGCATATTCCATCCGACCAATAATAGAAAAGTGTTTTTAATACAAAAAAAGTGAACCGTCAAATGATTATGTTCACTTATGCACTCGATACTTGGTCGGGAATCCTTTTGCAGAAATGACTGCCTCAATGTGGCGTGGCATGGAGACAATCAGGCTGTGGCACTGCTGAGGTGTTCTGGAGGCCCAGGATGCTTCAATAGCGGCCTTAAGCTCATCCACAGTGGGGGGTCTGGTGACTCTCAACTTCCTCTTCACAATATCCCACAGATTCTCTCTGGGGTTCAGGTCAGGAGAGTTGGCAGGCCAATTGAGCACAGCAATACCATGGTCAGTAAACCATTTACCAGTGGTTTTGGCACTGTGAGCAGGTGCCAGGTCGCGCTGAAAAATGAAATCTTCATCTCCATAAAGCTTTTCAGCAGATGCAAGCATAAAGTGCTCCGAAATCTCCTGATAGCCAGCTGCATTGACCCTGCCCTTGATAAACACAGTGGACCACCACCAGCAGCTGACATGGCTCCCAGACCATCACTGATTGTGGGGACTTGACACTGGACTTCAGGCATTTTGGCATTTCCTTCTCCCCAGTCTTCCTCCAGACTCTGGCACCTTGATTTCCGAATGACATGCAAAATTTGCTTTCATCCAAAAAAAGTACTTTGGACCACAGAGCATCAGTCCAGTGCTGCTTCTCTGTAGCCCAGGTCAGGCGCTTCTGCCACTGTTTCTGGTTCAAAAGTGGCTTGACCTGGGGAATGCGGCACCTGTAGCCCATTTCCTGCACACGCCTGTGCACGGTGGCTCTGGATGTTTCCACTCCAGACTCAGTCCACTGCTTCCGCAGGTCCCCCAAGGTCTGGAATCGACCCTTCTCCACAATCTTCCTCAGGGTTCGTCACCTTTTCTGGTTGTGCAGCGTTTTCTGCCACACTTTTTCCTTCCCACAGACTTCTTACTGAGGTGCCTTGATAAAGCACTCTGGGAACAGTCTATTCGCTCAGAAATTTCTTTCTGTGTCTTCCCCTCTTTCTTGAGCGTGTCAATGACGGCCTTCTGGACAGCAGTCAGGTCGGCAGTCTTACCCATGATTGCGGTTTTGAGTAATGAACCAGGTTAGGAGTTTTTAAAGGCCTCAGGAATCTTTTGCAGGTGTTTAGAGTTAACTCGTTGATTCAGATGATTAGGCTAATAGCTCGTTTAGAGGACCTTTTTATAATATGCTATTTTTTTGAGAGAGGGATTGTTGATTTTTCTTTACTTTTTGGCCAATATCATCAATATTAAAACAATAAAAGGCTTGAACTACTTCGGTTGTGTGTAATGAATATAACATATATGAAAGTCTAATGTTTATCAGTACATTACAGAAAATACTGAACTTTATCACAATATGCTAAATTTTTTTTTGAAGGACTTGTATATATATATATATATATATATATATATATATATATATATATATATATATATATGTGTGTGTGTGTGTGTGTGTAACAGTGGTGGGCTGTCAGGGCCTGCAAAGCCTTCTCTGCTGGCCTAAAAAGTTTCTGAATTACAGACTGGTGTAAATTATATTTTGTCCATAAATAATTAATAAATGATTCCAAACGGTATGTTCCAGTTCCTTTTCCCGTGGTTGCGCTGCTTCCAGACATGTTTTTTTTCATACTAAATCATTTAACCAATCAGATTTCAGGCATCATCTGTTGCTAGGGTCAAAGAAATCTACCCGAAGCCTTCATTGTCCGTTCCTGATGGCGCAGTAAAGCAAAGTGAAGCATCAAACAGACAGCTGCTTCAGCCAATCAGATTTTGAGTTGGTGACTCAGCGCCTTCTAGCTAGCATACACTAACAACAGCAGATCCAGGCCTTCTGATTTACATTCACCAAGAGATACAGTAGGTGGCGGTATGCACCTAAGTTGTTGGTTGCCTACCGCAATTATTCCAGAGAAGAAGAAGAAGAAGAAGAAGAAGAAGAAGAAGAAGAAGAAGAAGAAGAAGAAGACCTGAAGAGAATTAAAACTTAGGTCAGAAATACCACAGGGCAAGCTGGACTTTCAGTCCTGGCTTTATGGAACTGAAACGCACGGATAATCTATATGACAGAACAGTTGAACTCTTTTTGAGGAAGGAAAGGAGGATGTATTTTGTCTACAAATAATGGGGATTTTGGTGAGTAAAATGTTCCTCTTTTCCTAAATAATATTGCTGTTTTATTAAGTTGTTGATGCTTATTGTATGTGCACAGATGTAGTAGGAGACTTGTGCACTTCAGCAAAGACATTTATTCTGGCTGCACAAGTATCTATCTGCTGTGCAACAACTCTTTATATGCATATCTGCCCAATAAGAGTTTTTTTTTTTTTTTTTACAGACATAAAATAGTGTTGAGAGAGAGGTGGATTGGTTCAGGCGGATCTGTTCTGAAGGCCTTAGTGTGAAATGCACGGTCCGCCACTGATGTGTAATGTACGGAGAATCAGTCTCTTCCTGCTGCTAAGATTAAAATCTGTTCGTACAGTAAAAGGCTTCAATTGTACAATATTGCACGCCCCAGCTGCTGAACAGGACAAGGGAAAAATAAATAAATAAATAATAAACAGAAGATCTTCTGGACGGTAGAAAAAAACCCGTACAAGCACCACGACTTGACAAAAGATGTCAGAGCACTGCTGAAGTTTCAGCACGCACACATCTAAACTCTTAATTAGGGATATGCGAGTACCGATACCAGGTATCGGTATCGGGCCGATACTGGCCTTATTTCAAGGTATCGGGTACTCGTGAAGGCTACCGACACCAGCCGCCGATACTCAAGGCAAGAAAACCCCACACGTAGTAAGCCCTCCTCACCAGCAGTTGGCGGTAGTGAAACCAAATGGGGTGCAAGCTGCCGTTAAACATGAAAGAGGAAGAAGCTCCTCTCTGGAGTCGCTGACAGGCGCAGGGCTCCACTGCAGCGGGCTGACTTCTCCATGAGTCTCATCCAGAGCAGAGACAACAGGATGAATCCAGAACGGCTGCTCGTCTCACCAGAACTTCGCCGGTGTGGAAATTCTTTTTTATAACTGTAAACGAGCCGAGCTTTGCAGAATGCTAACTCTGCAATGCCAAAATTGGTAAAGGAGGTGCACGATCTTGTTAATTTACCACAAGTAATTTTTTGAAACACCTCAGGGCGAAGCTTGTGGACGAGAGTCTGACGCTGTTGTGCTGGAAAGAAAAAAAAAAACCCTGCAGCCAACTCGACGGCAAACTCTGCAGAAGTCTGAGAAAGTGAAGAGAACCGATCCGAGAGCAGCACAAATAACACGAGCTACTCTTAGCAACTCTTTAAACTCAGGGGTTGTTCTATCTTTAACTTTAGTTCATAAAAAAATCATTAAAATTAGTACATTTAAAATTTTTAGTCATATAAAGTGTAAAACTCAGAGAAAACTGTTTTATCTTGCACTTTAGTTCATTTGTAAAATCAAATCAAATCAAACTTTCTTTGTAGAGCACTTTTTCATATTAATAAAAACATTGCAAAGTGCTGAACAGTAAAAACGGTCATAAAAACAAAAGAATGAAAACCGCACCATCAATAAGTATACACCACACACACACACACACACACACACACACACACACACACACACACACACACACACACACACACACACACACACACACACACACACACACATACATACACACTCTGAATTATTTGCACACAGCAGAGGAGACATGGCATGGCACTAAGCATCATGGGAAAACACCACCAGTGGGGCCGTCCACACCAGGAGAAGGCGAAGGTCATTAATACTGGGGCCCCAGCGCTCGACCTCCGACCCCGCCCGACCAAGGGGAACCCGCACACCGAGGTGTGGAGCCCCCCAGGCCAGCCAGGACCAGAGGACTCGAGCACAGTGACCCCAGCAGAGGACCAGGACCAACTCCCGGTGTGAAGAACCCCCATGAAGGAAACACTGGAGTTAAAACAGCTAAAAACATAAAAAGACATGATACAAAGCTAATAGTAAGATAAGATTATAAAGTAAAAAATTAAAATAAGTTAGAAGTACATAATAAAAATAGGACGAATAAATAGGATAAATAGATTACAATAAAAATGCTGGTAGAAATAAAATATAAAAAATAAAAGAATAAAAAATAAAAATGATGCAGATAAGAACTATAAAAGGTTAATTAAAAGCCAGATTAAAAAGGTGTGTTTTTAACCTCCCTTTAAAATGTTGAAATAAGTTAATTTAAAAAAGAATAAACAATCTTATGAAGTTATTTTGATGAGACAAAGCAACACAAGATACATGAAATGTAACATGAACATGAAAACCCTGAGTAGCTTTAAAGTGTTTAACACATAATTTTAGACATTGTTCAAGTTTTTATTTATGACTGGGTCATAAGATTCAAAATTAACAGAGTAAGAATGTTAAACTAAGAGTTTTCAGAAAAACAATCAGCTGTTCACAGGAAACGTCACACCGAAGACAACAAATGCTGAAACACGTGGTTTTTGGCGCTATCTCGTGGTGCGTTCAGGAACAACATGTCAAAAAAGTTTTCTGCGAGAAGCAACAGTTTGTATAAAAGAGAAAATAGAGGCGAGACCACTAAAGTTCTTCATGAATAATTTATGAAAATTATGGAACAAAAGGAAAAACTACATTGAATTCATACTTTAAGTTCATTACACAAACTTAGAATCAGTGGATTCAAACCTGCTGGTTATATGATCACTTCTTTAATAATTTAGAGTTGTTTGTTTACATCTTGTACTTCAGTTCATTTAAAAAAAAACCTAAAACTCAGAGAAATTGTTTTATCTTGCATTTAAAAAAGTGTACAACTCAAATAATTGTTTGTTTTATTTGTCAAGACTATTATTTTGGACTTAAACATAGTGGCTGTGCTGCCATTTTTTAGAAATAAAAGTCATTTTTCAAAAAAATGATCTGCCGTTGCATTTTAAATTTTATGTATCAAATGTATCGGTATGAGTATCGGTATCGGTGAGTACTGAAGATGAAGTACTCGTACTTGGTATCAGTCTGAAAACATGTGGTATCCAACATCCCTACTCTTAAAGCTATAGTGTGTAACTTTTAAATGTCTATGAACGTCCGTTTTAGCCAAGCCACTGCTAGTGGAGATGACAAAATGCAGATTAAGCCGATCGGCTCCTCTAAGATATCACGGGATTTTTCAATATATATAATTCTTGCTTTGCGTGTCAACTGGCGACATTCCTGCGCTGGCGAGCAGGAAATTACGCATTTTACGTCACAACAAGAAGGGAGGGGGAGGACAGGCAGGAGCTCAGGCAGAATGAGGAAGCGGCATGGCGGATAATCCAAAGAAACGGCCGAGAAAGAGTCCTGGAGTGGATCCTACCACCAAAAAAAAAGCCTGGACGGTTGGGAGAAGGAAAGTGACGGAGAAGGCAAACTTGTCAGGTACAAATTAGCAGGCACTTTGTCTCCCGTTTGTAATAAGCTATTTGCGTTTCTGTGGCAAAAAAAAAAAAGGAAAACCATAATTACCTCTTCAGGAGAGTCCATCTTTTTTTCACCAGCTGTCCTGATTCACACAGAATAAAAACCGTTTCCAACCGATGATTCGCACTGTGGAAACGCGAATCACTGTGGCAGTGGCTGGGGGGAGAGGGGGAGGGGGGGACACCGTGGTGTATGTCATGTGGAAGCGCCGGCTTTATTGTTGTAAGAACGCAGAATTCCGCTAGAGGGCGACCGAAGTTACGCACTATAGCTTTAAAGGTGAAATATAGGATGTTCCATTTGCCTTGAGTTCCGGGTGGATCATCAAAATAACCGGTGGGTCTCTTTGTCAATCATTCTGACGAGCTGCTTTCGTCAAGCCGTTGTGTGCTCGCTCCCAATCAGGTTACGTATTGCGCATGCGCATTCAGAGTGTTTATGTAGCCGTTCCAGCTAGTACTTACCGATGGCAAATCTGACCTAATGAAACTGTAACTGTTTCGGAAAATAAGCTTTATGAGCGAGGCCGATCGCAGAAACTGTAAACAGAGCCGTGCACGCCCGGAGAAGATGAGCCATTGATAGGCGTTTCCTCTGGAGAAGCTGTCGAGCAGGTAGGATGGTCTGGCGTAGGGCTGTCGCGGTAAACCGTTATTGACGATAATCGTGGTATTAAAAAAATGAAATTTCAATATCGTCTTCAAAATGCGCACATGATAATATCGTATAGAGGATCTAGTGCCGCTTGAAACGTGTTGAAGTGTATTTTCAAAATCCGCTCCTGTTCTTCCGTCCTGCTTCGTCTCCCTCCTGCAGCACTCCAGCCTCTCCCCCTCCCCTCACATGTAAACACAGCAGAGCAGCGGTAGCGGCACAGCTCCTAGCTAGCTAGCTCCAGGTTAGCGAGCGTCACGAGTGAACTAAACATGTCGGCGGTGGCCGACAACGACAGCGAGACGCTCTATCCTCACCCGAAAAAAGTGTGTTTAGCAACACGGACTGCACTTCGCCGGGTAGTCGTGGGGCCCCATTAGGTAGGTTCCAGACGTGTCATTGTAATGTGTCCGGGCGGTTTCAAGTTGTGTCGCTGATATCCGCCGTCTTCTCCGCCGGCCCCCTTCTAGCAACTAACCAGTGAGTACTCGGAAAAGGGCCCCGTACGGGGGATTTTTGACACGTTGTCGTTGCAGCGTCTAGCGTAGCGCCTTAAATTTGTCATTGAAATTGACTGATGTCAGCCGTTCCTCGGGACCCCCTTCAGCTCGGGGCCCTAGCCAGTAGCGGCGCCTCTGGCTGGAGAGAAGCAGCTGCTGCTCATTCCGCCTCCGATTTAAGCAAACAAACAAACAAACATAAATCCTCGGCAGTGTGGTGGTGGTACAGGATTTCACCCCAACAGGGCCCGTGGGTTTTCATAACCCACCAACCCGACGTACATTACGCCTCTGCTGTGGATCCTCTGTTAATCAGTTCATCAGATTTTAATTAGTTGAGTGTAACTACACTTTTGGTATGCAGTTGTACAGTTACTGTTCTCATATTGTTTCAACACCTCATTTGACAGGTATTCTGAATGTAATTCATCTGGGAAAAGAGATAAAACAAACAAAATAAAATCAAAGATGAATCTGAATGTTTGTACTATTATTAGTTAAATTTTTGCTGATATCGTGATAATATCGTTATTGTGATATTTTTTGCCCATGATAATCGTGAAGAGAAAATTTGATATTGTGACAGCCCTAGTCTGGCGCATGCGTGTTTTTCAAAAAGCGAGTAACAGACGTTTGGCTTCGTCTTTTCGAGAAAGTCCTGTATTACACCTTTAATCTTAGTGACTCCTTTGACAAGACCGTTGAGTTGTTGAGTTTTCCAACCAGTAATCTCTGCACTGCAAAATTATGGCTATAACATTTATTCAAGGCTTCCCAAGCCTGAGTGTAGGCTTCCTCATTGTCATGGTAGAAAGACACAGCACACCAAGAGCTTCTCTACTTATGTATCTTTTCAGATTGGTCAGTCTGTAACAACTCACCTGTCTTTTCCAAAGCAATGCTGCCACTACGCTCTATATGGTCACGGGCGGACAAACACCTAACAGCAGGAGTGACAGACCAAAAACATAAAAGTGAGTCCAAACCCAGCATTTATTTTACCAAGAAACCCCTCAACAGAAAACCAGACACTGGTCGCTCGAGCAAACCTCCTAATAACTTTATAAAACTGCTGCACAATGCGGAAAGTCATGAAATAAACCTCAAATGTTCCTCAATGTCCAAACTTTCCCAAAGTTCAAAGTGCACGTTCCTGCAGGAGACCTACTGAGTGGGCCGATGGCAGATAATTACTCACGGCCCGTAAACATCCCCAGTCCTCTGATCACCGCTGCGTCTCCTCTCCAGCCCGGCAGCTTTGTGGAAAAGTAATCCAGTGATTCCAAAAGCGCAACAAAGTTATAATCCCTGAGGCACAGATCCCACGAGCAAACATTCCACGGCTGTTACCTGGTAGTAGCCTGCAAACAGCCCGTGCGACTGACTTTTAAACCCAAGATTATTTGCGGCAGTGACGTCACATTTCCCATCTCTATAAGGATCCATTTTCACATTCAGAGGGTTGAATGGAGCTGCTGGCTGCTCAACAAGGGAGCTAACGGGCTGCTGACGCTGACTCAGGATCAGTGGGACATATTGATCTGCTTCCTGTCAACAATCAGCAGCCTGAATGGAGTGTGTGAGCATCACACTGAGCTGGGAGAAAGTCTGAGGAGAGAAAGGAATCCAACCCAGGTCCTCCTGCTGTGAGGGGACAGTGCTAACCACTTCACCCCTGCTGCTGCTGCTGCTGCTGCTGCTGCTGCCTCAAAGCTCAAAGAACAAGAGACAAACTGGGAGTTTTCATTCAAACTCTGTTTGAAAAAGTTTTAAAAAGTGTTTTAAAAAATTTTCTTTGAATTTCACACATTTCTGTGTGTGTGTGTGTGTGCGTGTGTGTGTGTGTGTGTGTGTGTGTGTGTGTGTGTGTGTGTGTGTGTGTGTGTGTGTGTGTGTTCTCGTATTTCTATCCTTGTTGGGGCCAAATGTCCCCACAAGGATAGCAAAACGTGGAACGACGTGCCTTGTGGGGACCTTTTTCCGGTCCTAAGTAGGAGAAACAGTGTTTTCTTGACCATGTTGTTGTTACTGAAAAAAGTAAAAGTGCAAAAACATTTCTTTAGGGTTAGGCTTTGTTGTGGTGTGGGTTAGGGTTAGGGTAAGGGTCAGGGTCAGTTAGACATGAATGGGGGTCAATGGAAGGTCCCCACGAGGATATAAATACAAACATGTGCGTGTGTGTGTGTGTGTGTGTGTGTTTGTGTGTGTGTGTGTGTGTGTGTGTGTGTGTGCGTGTGTGTGTGTGTGCGTGCGTGCGTGCGTGCGTGCGTGCGTGCGTGTGCGCGCGCGCGCGTGTGTGTGAGTGTGTGTGTGTGTGTGGACTCAGTGAAGACAGGATCAGGAAAAAAGACAAAGTTCAATCAAACCTCCAGTTTGGTTCAAACGCTGCTTCAAGATCTCAATGTTTCCTTTGAACCACTGCTGAGTTCCACGAGCGATCTGAGTGTATCTGTCCCAGTATGTTGGATCATCTTCTGTCATTCTGTTCGCCCAGTCCTGTTTGGGGACATATCTCCTGGTGTTGCTGTCGTAGTGCTCAACCTGAAGTTCATCCATTAAACCAACGATCACAAACTCTGGAAAGTTTGGAACTTGAGAGACTCCAGTGTAGAAATGCTTCAGAGAGTGAATGTCTGGAAGAAAGAGAAGAGAGTAAATTAATCAATAACACTGACAGTCCAGCCTGATTGGACATTTGCTGTTTCCCTCTGATCTGGCTGCTTCTTCCTTTTCTTGTGTAAAGTGTTGAGCTGCTTTAAAGCCTGAATCCATGAGATTCAAAGAGCATCTCTTCACTCTTTTCTTCACTTCCTCTGATTGGAAACACTTGATGAGACCAATCAAAGCTCACTTTCTTCTCGTTGATCAATTAATGATTGAAAAGCTCTTTGGAGGACTTCCGATATGACGGAGAAGCGAGTAACAGCATAATTTGTAAGCTACCAGGCGGTCTTATTCCCCCTGAAAAATTATACATCTTTTTGATAAGCTGGCCGTGACAGATATCATGAAAGGGGGGAATAAACAGAAAGCAAAAGGAAAATCTCGGCAAAAAGTGGAAACGAGTGATTTTTCACCGAGTGACAGTGTGGAATTGGGTTGCGGTGCAAATGAAGCTAATGTGCACATCGACATGGAGGCTATTCAAGCTAACATCATTGCTGAAATACAGGCGGGCTGAGTGGATGTGAAGAAAGAACTGACAGAAAACATTGGACAACTGAAAAGTGAACTGAGCGATTTCAGAGGAGAGTTTAGTGTGAAGCTAAACACTCTTGCCACCGACCTAAAAAACATAACGGATCGAGTCAAGCAGGCGGAGCAGAGATTAGCCGAGGTGGAAGAGTGGCGCACCGAAGCTAAAGAGATGCTGATCCATGCCTTGGAACACCAAGATTCTCTACAAGCAAAACTGATGGGCCTGGAGGCATGTTCGCGCAAAAATAATATACGTATCCATGGCATTCCTGAAGACGCCGGGGGTTAAAATATCCAGGATTTTATCACAAACTTCCTGAAAACCGAGCTACGCCTTCCTGACGCCTCTCTCGGCATCCAACGCTACCACCGGTCCCTTGGAGCCAAACCCCCCGCGGGCTCCAGTCCAAGGTCGATCCTTATCTATTTTTTGGAGTATAAAACTAAAGAGATGATACTCCATGATGCTTGGAAAAAAAGAGAAATCTTTTATGACGGCAAACGAGTGTTTTTCAAGCAAGATTACCCAACCGAAATAATAATGAAAAGAAAGGTGTACACTACCATCAGAAAAACATTAACACAAAAGACTCTCCGGTTCCAGACTCTCCACTCAGCCCGACTCAGAGTTCATTGCGAAACCGGCCCAGTTGTTTACAACAACGCGTCAGAGACAAGAGCTGACTGGATAAAAAGAGGACGACTCCCAGAGACCACCGGAGAACGTCTCCCTACTGATGATGCACCCGTGACAAAAGCCAGACAGCCGCCTTGGGAAAGTGCAGGTGCAGCCTCACGCCGACACTGGGACAGCTGACTGAGAGACATCCAGGAAAAACTGAAAGGACTTCGGCACAACACTAGCACTTCGTAAGAACTTTCCCATGTTATAAAGGAATGAGGGATCACTCATATTACATGAGTATGTGAAGTGTGAAACACAAAGGTAAAGTCATATTTCCTGTTAAGATAATATAATGTTTAAAGGAGGGGTGTTACGTGTTTTTTTTAACCCTTTAGTATCAATCTACAGCACACTCAAGCAACAGCTTTGCCCAAACTTGGATAGTGAAAGCTGCATTTATCAAAAACAACTTAAAGGTGCATTAAGGAGTTTTACAACCTTAAAAATACTTATTTTCCAATATAAATATGTTACACATTTTTAATGATGTGTACAATGTGCCCTGACATATTCATTACAAGTACCTGTAACAGCGCTAAATTGTCACTTGAAAGTTGCAGTGCCGGTCCGGCACCAGAGTTTTTTTGGGGAGAATTTGAAAGGAATGACGTAATGCGCGCTCCGGCTGGTTAGGTTTCATTACTCCACCAGATGCTTAGTGAGCAACAACTGAGCAGGAGCTTCCAGAAAGTAAGAACAGACTGGCTTCTAGCACTGCCACAGCTCCACACAGACTCCACCAGGTAAAAGAAACTTAAATCTTACTTGAGCGCTTCTAAACGAACGAAGACGGAGTCCCCCTCTTCCGTGCACGGGAGCCACAGGGACGAGTTTTTCACTAAGCTGTGTTACGCCCAATGCCTGCGGGGGGCGCTGTTTCACATAAAACGTGCAAACTCCTTAAGGCACCTTTAAATCATATTTGCCTCTGCATCATGTCTGCCTCAAAGGACTGGAGATGAGTCCCTGTCTCTTTAAGAATGTCCTCAGCTTCACAACACGCCCCCTTCAGAGCATCCATCTCGGCTATTTGCGGCGTATTTCCCCCAGGGGAGTGCGAGCTGTGCAGGAGGAGCTGTGCAGACTACGTCAGAGCTGGGGCGGAGCTGTGCATTATGGGCGGAGCTGTGCAGAACCGAGTGTTTCAGCGCTCAACATGGCTGCCAGGGGGAGAGTCAGGGATTGCTCAAATATGCATGAATGGTTCAGGAAACAGCTCCACGCATCTTTTTAATGGGGAAATGACACTATAGCATTCTACAAAGATCAAAAAAGTGGGTTTTGCATAATACCCCTCCTTTAAAACTGACCACCTTGGGGTCTGTACTCTGAATCAATAATGTGCACTGCTCCATTTCTGTTTTGTGGGAGATGGCAGTCTGCACTTGGAGGGGACCCTTCTAATTTGAGGGCTTCCACCTCTAAAATAGAAGTTGAAACCATACTTCACAAATGGAAGTTTGTTCTGATTTCTTCTCATTCAAGATTTATGTTTATGTACAGACAGATGTTTTTTTGGTTCAGGTCATCGCAGGGAATCCAGAGATGTTTTTGGAGTTCTAGTTATTACTGATTTTGATGCAGAATGAAGGATATAAAATTGTCATGCTTAGCGTGAACGGGTTACATAATCCTATGAAAAGAAAAAAAACACAATTGGTAAAATGAAACGAGAAAAACAAGATATTATTTTTCTGCAAGAAACACACCTTCCCCAGTTAGAACAAACTTTTTTTTTTTTAAATTAGGATTTAGAAACACATATTTTTCATCTTTTCAAAAAGAAAATACGAGAGGTGTCGCAATCCTAATATCAAATAGAGTAAACTTTCAGTTCATATCTCAAATAACAGATAAAGAGGGACAGTACTTACTGGTCAAATGTTTCATTGATCATAAAGAGGTCACACTCTTGAATGTTTATAGACCACCTGGTTACAATAAACAATTGATAAAAAAAGATCTTCAATTTAATACTGGAGGAAGCTTCAGGAGTTCTAATCTGTGGAGGTGACTGGAATGTTTGCTTGAACCCGTCTTTGGACTACTCAAACCAGACAAAAAAATGCAGCTGGAATGCATATGTCAGAAAACAATTAAAAGAAAAAGGAATGATTAATATATGGAGAGCGGCACTTCCACATGAAAAGTGTTTTACTTTTTTCTCCTCCCATACAAGGTTTACTAACTAATAGACTATTTGTTTATGTTTGATATAGACAGACAGAGTTATAAAATGTGACATTAAAGTAAAAGATATATCTGACCACGCTGGGGGGTATTTGACACTTAATTTCAGCAACAAACCGAAAGACACCTGATGGAGACTGAACACAGGCTGACTTAATGATACCAACTTTCAGACGTTTATGGCGAACAAATTTAAAGAATATATGACCAATCATGATAATGGAGCTGTCACTCCAAGCCTTCTGTCGGATGCTGCTAAAGCTGTCCTTATGGGCAAGTTCATTATGTGGTCAACCCGCAAGAAAAGGGAAAAGGAGAAACAAATTAAAGACCTGACCATGAGGCTTAAATCTTTGGAGAGAAAGCACATGGAATGTAAAGATACTAATACCTTAAATCGAACAGAAAAAAAACAAAAACAAACGTTAAACGATATCTATGATAAATACAGAATGAAGCAAAGTTTATAAAACAGAGCTACTATGAAAATAGCCCAAAATCTAAAAAACTTCTGGCTTGGAGAATCAGAAGACAACAGGCGGACAGACTGATAGCTAGGAGTCAAGATGGCGCCGCTGTGTCTGACATGCCGCTTCCTCCTCTGTGTCCTGCTGTCTTATGGATTTGTAGTTGTGTCATCAGCTGTTACATATGATCTAGCTACGCTTCTTGAACTGCGTTTTCCGTTTAATCATCCTGTTAATGGGAAATTCTACAAACCTCCGCCACCACTGCTGTCATCAATTCCTGCCTTCCTCAGTCGCCCTGCCTGCCGGCTTCCAGGCACTAAGCGCCGCAGAAGATGTGGTCAGAGAGGAGGGCTACATGTCAAGCTTCGGTCCTACCTGAACTTGCCTTGGATTAGGAGTAGTGATCTGATTGGACCTGCCTGTGCCGTCCCCAGTAGAGCTCGGGAATGCTACCGCTGGCTTCGTCCTGTTGGCCCGGACACCGACATCTCTTCTCCAAGTTGGTGTTGGTGGGAGAAATCCTCGCGCGGCCGTGTCCTGGAAAACCTCCGCCCGATTACTCGTGTGACAGCGTTGCCTGCCGCCTCGTCCTCGCTCCGCATGGGATTTTGCAACGCCAGATCGATCAACAAGAAAACGTTTGTCTTCAATGATATCATCTCCTCCCGCAATCTGGATTTCCTCTTCCTCGTGGAAACGTGGCTGCCACCAGGTGATGTCAGTCTGCTCTCGGAGCTCCTCCCCTCCGGCTACCGGTTCCTAAACTCCCCGAGACAAACGGGAAGGGCTGGGGGGATAGCCACCGCATACAAGCAGTCTTGAACTGCCGCCAACTGTCCCCCAGGGGGTTCTCCAGCTTTGAGCTCCAAGTATTTGTATTGACTCTGCCCTGTCCCATTCTGTGTGCTGTCGTCTATCGGCCACCTAAACTGAAAAAGGATTTCCTGAGTGAGTTTCCCGAGTTTCTAGTGGAGTTTATGCCAAAGTTTGATAATATTCTAATCTGTGGGGACTTTAACATCCATGTTTGCTGCTCCTCAGATGAGCTGGCCAATAACTTTAAATCTCTCTTA
The DNA here is from genome assembly GCF_902148845.1 of Salarias fasciatus. Taxonomy (NCBI): domain Eukaryota; kingdom Metazoa; phylum Chordata; class Actinopteri; order Blenniiformes; family Blenniidae; genus Salarias; species Salarias fasciatus. The sequence continues at coordinate 9,853,271 of NC_043765.1, read as the reverse complement.
GACTCTCTGGATCTCACACAGTCTATATCTGGTCTCACTCACAGGTTAGGTCATACATTAGACTTAATCATTTCTCGGGGGATCACAGTGTCCATCTGTGAGTTGTCAGCTCTTCCCATCACTGATCACTCTCTTATACAGTTTGGCATCTGCGCTGTTCCACCTGCGCCCATGCCTACTGCCCCCCAACGTCGCCGCATCTTTACCTCATCTGTAGTAAAGGACTTTTCGGCTGCCTTTTCTGCTCCTGGCCTTTGCTCTGCTCCTGAACTGACCTCTCCTTTATGTCCAGACCGCTTCCTTTCCACCTTCCACTCCACCTACTCCCAGATCCTGGACTCTGTAGCACCTTTTAAGACTGTGACTACTAGAACTCCCTCTGTCCCATGGCTCAATGACACAACTCGAGCCCTGAGACATCGGTGTAGACAAGAGGAACGCAAATGGAAGAAGGACAGGTTACAGGTGTCACTGGACATTTTTAGGGACAGCCTCACCGCCTTTCAGAGGGCAGTAGGGGATGCTAAAGGGCAGTACCTCTCCAATCTCATCAGGAACAATAGCCACCGCCCTGGAGTACTGTTCAAAACCATTAATTCTGTAATTAACCCTTTGTCTGTTTCTTTGAACGATGTTTCTGAACAAACCTGCAATGCTTTTAAGCAATATTTTTTGGACAAAGTTGTGTCTGTTAGGCAAGCTATTACACCTGTTCCTACAGCTTTTACATCCACTCCTGCTGCACAATGTGTGCTTGAGAATTTTGACCTTGTTACTCTTGTGGACCTCAAAATAGCTGTCCAGGGGTTGAAGTCTACAACCTGTGCGCGAGACACTGTTCCCGTTCGTATTATGAAGGAGGCCGTTGACATCTTAGGCCCATGCCTTGTTTCCTTCATAAACAGCTGTTTTAGTTTGGGCACTGTGCCAGCTGCTCTCAAGCACGCCATTGTTAAACCATTGCTTAAAAAAAAAAAACCCGGTCTGGATCCCTCCCTTTTATCTAATTTCCGTCCTATCTCTCACCTGCCTTTTTTGTCCAAACTGATGGAGAAGCTTGTTTTTTCACAGCTTCTCTCTCACCTTAATTCTAATGGCATTGTGGACAAATTTCAATCAGGCTTCAGGTCGAGACAGAGCACCGAGTCTGCACTGTTGAGGGTCTATAATGATATCTTGGCAGCTCTAGACAACAGAAGTTCTGTTGTCTTGGTGTTACTAGATCTAACAGTGGCCTTTGATACTGTGGATCATACCATCCTCATTTCCCGACTTCAACACACTGTAGGCCTGCAGGGTGCAGTTCTCAACTGGTTTTCCTCTTATCTCTCAAACAGATCTTTTGCAGTACATATAAATGAGTTTGCGTCTTCTGTTGCTCCTCTCTCGTCTGGAGTGCCTCAAGGCTCTATTCTTGGTCCCATTCTGTTTTCATTATATATGCTGCAGCTTGGTCAACTTATCTCCAGTCACAACATCCAATTTCATTTTTATGTGGACGATCTCCAGATTCATCTTTCAGTTATCCATAGGGATGGGACGAGATCTCGTGTCACGAGATCTCGCGAGATCGCAATGCTGCGAGATCTTGCGAGATCGAATGCCGCGAGATTAAGTACGTTTATATAAAGGCAAAAACTCTTTATTAACTGGAATATTGACGGAACAATACATTACATGGCGCACAGCCATATAAACACGTGCAAAACCCTGAATGTGCTCATATTCATATTTAAAAACTCGGTCGAAAAGGACATGAAATACTGTTCTGCGCATTTTCTATCTGCAAGGAATCTTGGTCTTTTGAGTCCACAAACTACTTGTGATACAGTTTAATTGATATGATGTAAAGAAAATGTGCGGAAACGGTCGTTCAGTTCTTCTCTTTTACTGAAAAAACGGTGCATCGCATCAATGAACATTTTACCACGTTTTACCACGTCTTACCCCCCCCCCGGTCTCGTGTCGTCTGGATCTCGTGGACTCAATCTCGCGAGACACCTCGCCCCCAGTTATCCATAATGATCGCTCTACGCTAGACTCTCTCAATAACTGTCTCCACACCATCAAAAGGTGGTTGTCACAGAATTTCCTTCATTTGAATGAGGACAAGACTGAATATATCCTCTTCAGTCCTGATCCAAACCGCAGTTCCCCAGATTTTGGTTCATCCACTCCGCAATTTGCTTCTGCTGTTAGGAATCTGGGTGTGATTTTTGACAATGGACTTAACTTTGAAGAGCAGATCAGTTGAGTTGTGAGGGCGGGCTTTTTCCAACTGAGGCTTCTGAGCAGAGTGAAGCCCTTCCTGTCCCGGGCAGATTTAGAGAAGGCCGCTCATGCTTTCTTCAGCTCAAGGCTTGACTATTGTAACGCCCTTTACGCTGGACTGAATCTCTCACTCCTCCATGAACTTCAGTTGGTTCAGAACGCAGCAGCTCGTCTCATCTCCAACTCCTCAAAATACTCACACATGACTCCGGTCCTTCAAGCTCTCCACTGGCTTCCGATGCGGTTTCGAGTCCAATACAAGATCCCGGTGTTTGTGTTTATGGCTATAAATGGGCAGCTGCCGCCCCCCCCCCCCCCCCCCCCCCCCCCCCCCCCACATTAGACAGGAGAGGGAGGGACAAAGAAGGAGAGACTCCGTTATCCTGGAGACAGGCAGTCATCTCAATAATTCCTAAACCCGGTAAAGACAAGACTGAATGTAACTCATACAAACCTATATCTGTTTTGAAAATAGATTATAGATTATATGCTTCAATCCCAGCAAAACGGATGGAAGATATCATTCCTGACTTGACCGACACAGACCAGACAGGTTTTGTGAAGAATAAACAGACGCAGGATAATGTTCAGCGGGCACTCCTTGTAATTATATAAAAAATACTAATTGTAAATCAGCAGTTATCAGTCTGGATGCCGAAAAGGCTTTTGACTCAGTCCGATGGCAGTACTTATATCTTGTTCTTCAGAGATTTGGCTTTAATACTCAGGTGGTGAACTATTTTAAATCTTTATACAGTTCACCAATAGCCAGGATTAAAATCAATGGTAATACATCCAAAACTGTATCCATTTAAAGATGATGCAGACAGGGGTGTCCCTTCAGCCCCACCCTATTTACCATATTTATAGAACCTCTGAAACAGGCCATCAGAGAAGACAAAGGCATGACAGGAGTTGCAATTGGAGATGAGCAGCATAAGATATGTGCCTACACTGATGATATTCTTTTAACACTCACTGTTCCAAATAAATCTCTGCCTAAATTATTAGGCTTACCTGAAACATTTGGTTTGTACTCCAGGTACAAATTAAATTTGCATGAAACTCTAACCCTCTCCTTCAACTACCTCTCACCCAAAAACATTCAAAAAATGAGTACATTTATTTGGAAAAACTCAGTTATTAAATATCTAGGCATAAACATACCTAAAGATCTATTGCAGGTCTGTGTTCATAATTACCCACCCTTAAAGCGATACTTCAACATTTTGGCAAATTGGCCCATCGAGGGCAATTCCCCAGTCATTTAGAACAGCCTACTTTCTTTTTTGTGAGGGCGAGCTGTTGTTTATTCATTATAACGTGTCCACCAAAGTGTTTTGGGGTTGTTGGATTGTGTATTTGATGAGTTTGATGAGGGAAGCAAACATACCGTCCACTTTCATTATGTCCGCCGTGAAGCTCTCCTCAGATGCATAAACAATAAACAACAGCTCGCCCTCACAAAAAAAGTAAGTATGCTGTTCTAAATGACTAGGGAATTGCCCTAGATGGGCCAATTTGCCAAAATGTTGAAGTATCGCTTTAACGATTGATATTAAAAATGATCTAAACCGCTGGTCATTACTTCCTATGAATATATACAATCGAAGAGAAATTATCAAAATGAATATACTACCCAGATTATTCTTTCTCTTTCAGGCTTTACCTGTGGAGATACCTGCTAAACAGTTCACTGAATGGAACAGATTAATCTCAGATTTTATTTGGGAAAGTGAGAGTAAAGTTACAGACATTGCAGCTTCCTCAGGACAAAGGTGGGATGGCACTGCCATGCTTGAAGATTATTACAGAGCTGCACAGCTGCGCTCATTAGTCTGCTGGTGTGATCCAAACATTGAAGCAAAATGGAAAGATTTGGAGCAAACCCAAATAGAAGAACCACTATCATCTATTCCAGGAGACAAGAACCTTCAAAAGATAGACCCTAGATAAACTTCCCAATTGGAGTACTGCCCCATTAAACGTTTGGCATCAAAAATGTAAAGATCAAAAATTTGAAGAATCAACAAAAATACTACGCTGGATTGCTTAGGATTCTGATTTTGAATCAGATGAATTGGACAGTAGATTTAAGCAATTTATCAGCAGAGGGATCACGTCTTACTGTACTATTTCCAACAAGGCGGATCTGAAGACTTTTCAACAACTGATACACAATTATAACTTGGAGAAGCAAGACTTCTACAGATATCTACAGTTAAGATCTTACTTTGACAAACATATTAAAAATACTAGTAGTAAAAAAGCAATCACAAAAAATGGCTGAATAAAGAGTCTCCAACAATCACCGAATGGAAAAAAAATAATTCAGGACATTCATAGTATGGAACAAATGACATTTTCTTTAAGATACGCCACCAAAAAGGGAGAAAAATAATGGAAAACCTGGATGTCATATTTCAACCAGGAGCAATGTTGATGTTCCTCCTCTGGTTTACATCACCTGTGTTTATAAAGACTCGTTCTCCCCCCCCCCCCCCCCATGTATTTTGATTACTTTATCTATTACTATTTGTTCTCTGGACTTAAATGGTCATGAAAGACTCAAATGAAATGACCTGAAAGAAATATGGTTTTGTATGCCCTGATCTTGATGTCACCCACTTCATTTTCCATTTATATATTGTTTAGTACCTCTGTAAGCTTAATTTTACATGCTGGTAAACTCCCTGAATGTTATGATGACCCTATCTGTCTGGTGTTAAATGTTCAATTTCTGTTGTTTTTGTATTGTAAAAGCAAAAATATAAAAATAAAGTTAAAAAAAAAGAAAAGCTCTTTGGAATTTCTTCAGCTGCTTTCATTCTGACAGGAGGAAACATTTAGATGACTTTGAAGAGACACAAGAGCACAGGAGGTTTACAAAAAAAAAAAGCAAAAATGTGTCCAGATGTTTAACAGTCTTGAACAATCTGATTATTAGGTAAAACTAGTGAATTCTTTCCAGTGAGATTTCTCTATCTCTGCTGGTGAACAGGTATGGGTTGGTCAGAGCCGGGCCTTTCTCCACATCATGTGTTCCACAGACTGATTCCAGCAGGGACCACATGTGGAGCTGTGAAGACGTCTGTTTGAAACAGGGATCTGATCACTTTACTGTTCTGACCACTGCTGACAGAGAAACAGAGCCGAGCAGCTGGAGGATCAGTCACAGAGAACAAGGTTAGTTGTTGAGGATCCACTCTTGGTTGAGCTCTAAATAACATGCAAGCAGCAGAAGAGAGACTTTTGCATCACCTCCAGGTGACCCAGGGATCCTGGATTCTTCTAGAAACTCCTTCTTGGAGTAGAGATGAGCAGCTCGGTTCAATCACTGATCAACCAGTAGAATCTTACTGTTAAACCAGGATTCAATCAGTACACATTTGTCTTCAAACGGTCTGTCTTTGTTGTTCCAAATATCATATTTATTGGGTGAAAATTGATGTTCAAAAGGAGAGACCATGAGAGGAAGGCCTGGCGAGGAAAAGATGAGCTTTTCACCAGGAGACGGACGAAAGAGTTGAGCTGGGTGTTGTTTATTCGCAGCACACAGGTGACAGCAGTCATTCCGGGAAGCAACCACATGACAGATCATTCCTGCCATTTTAACCCCAGCAACCGTGCACCACACCTCCTCACGTGGCTAAACCCCCTTCTAATGTGAGGAACCACCCTCTCCCAGCAGCCCCCCCGAACATTCAGAAGTGACCAAACGCCCCAAGGGAGAATGAACAAACAACTCCAACAAAAACATCAGTCAAAGTCTCTTAAGGGAGGCCTAATCACACGGCCATACCGACTGTGCACCTCCACAACGGCAGGAGCAGGACCCGCCGGCGGGGCAACAGGGGCTGGAGCTCCCATGGCAGCAGTCGACTTGGGGGGACGTCCCCGTCTCGGAGGCTGTGCCACCTCCACCGGCTCCTCCGGCAGAACATGCGCAGGCTTCAGGCGATCCACCGAAACCCGGACCACCCTACCACCCATGTACAACGCAAACGTCTTGGGCTCCGTCTCCAGAACGCGGAACGAGCCATCATAAGGAGGCTGCAACGGGGCACAGTGGGCGTCATGGCAAAGAAACACATACCGAGCCACCATCAAAGTCCTCAGAACATAGGAGCGGGGGAGGCAGTGGTGAGCAGGAACTGGGGCCGAACTCCGACCCGGCTCCACGCAACTGGGCCACTGGGGGGCCGCCAACAACCAGGGCGCTGAAGGATCCGGGAGGAATTCACCGGGGACCCACAGTGGCTGACCCAGGACAAGCTCAGCAGACCATGCCTGCAGATCCTCCTTTGGGGCTGAACGCAGGCCCAGCATGACCCACGGCAGGCGGTCCACCCAGTTGCAGTCCGTGAGGGCAGCACGGAGGGCAGCCTTCATAGAGCGGTGGAAGTACTCGCGCAGCCCATTAGCCTGGGGCTTGAATGCCGTGGTGCGGCGCAACTTCATCCCGAGGCTCCTTGCTACTGCAGTCCAGAGCTCGGAGGTGAACTGGGGGCCTCTGTCAGATTCGACATCCAGTTGCGTGCCAAAACGGGCCACCCAGGTGGAAATGAAGGCCCGTGCCACCTCTACTGCCTCTACTGAAACCAGCAGAACCACCTCCGGCCAGCTGGTGGTCCGGTCCACCATAGTCAGGAGGTGAGTAAAGCCGTGGGAGGGGGGCAGCGGACCAACCAAGTCCAGGTGGACGTAGTCGAACCTCCTCTCAGGCACAGAGAACGGCTCCAGTGGGGCCCTGGTGTGGCGGTGAACCTTGGACCACCGACATGCCACGCAGGAAGCTGCCCAGCTTCTGACGTCCTTCCTGAGCATTTCCACGGGAAGTAGGGGTGCTGCACCACCCCTACCGCGGGAAGTAGGGGTGCTGAGGGTGCTGCAGCACCCGGTCTTTTGTCACGCTGTCACGCCACATACTGTATTTCTCACGATGAAAAAATAATCCCTTTAAACTTGTCTGGTGCGCCATTGGTGCGCTGCTGGTTGGATGAGGGTGCCCGTGCGACGCTCGTCCGTTCCCTTCCCCCCCCCTGCCGTTGGATGAAAGCGCTCATCTCGGGCGCTGAGCCCTTTTTTCTCTCAGCACCCCCTGTTGAGAATACGTTCCCGCGGCTGTGTTCGTGAGGTCCGGCCTGACAAACTTCACCCCAACCAGCTTCATTGATGCCCTCACCCGAGGATGTGACAGTGTGTGGATGGCATTGAACACCTGGCGACGCCAGCCCGCAGGTACCATAGGGCGGGGCTGACCTGTGGAGACATCGCAGAGGAGCAACACGTTGCAGCCCTGAAACGCTACATCCTGCAGCTGCAACTCCGTAGCGGCTGTCCTATACGCCTGGACCTCTGCATCAGCCTGCTGGTCGGCGGCCATTGAAGCATAATCCACCCCCAGCTGCACAGATTTCTCATTTGCCCGGGAGAGACAGTCAGCGACAGCATTGCTCTTACCAGCAACATGCCATATGTCTGTGGTGAACTCCGAGATGGCCGAGAGGTGGCGCTGCTGCCTGGCAGACCATGGCTCTGTGGTCATAGCCATGGTGAAAGTGAGGGGTTTGTGGTCCACAAAAGCGGTGAACCGCTGCCCCTCCAGCAGGAACCGAAAATGGCGTGTGGCGAGGAAAAGAGCCAACAGCTCCCGGTCAAATGCGCTATATATCCTCTCGCTGTCCCGCAGCTGCTTGTTGAAAAATGCGAGAAGCTGCCAGGCACCATCCACTCACTGCTCACAGACCGCACCCACTGCATAATCCTAAGCATCAGTGGTGAGTGTGACCGGTGCTGTCGGGGAGGGATGCGCCAGCATGGCGATGTTGGAGAGCGTGGCCTTGACCCTCTGAAATGCCAGGATTCTCTCAGGTGTCCAGTCCATGTCCTGCTTAGGCGTTGCACCCCTCAGCACCTCATACAGGGGGCGCATCAGGTGAGCCACATGTACGATAAAGCAGTTGTAGAAGTTCACCATGCCAAGGAACTCCTGCAGGGACTTGATGGTTCGAGGACGCAGAAAAATGGCGATCGCCTCCAGTTTAGCGGGTAATGGTACCACCCCATGCGAAGAGACATGATGACCCAGGAACTCGACCTCTGAGAGTCCGAACCAGCATTTGGCCGGATGAATCATCAGTCCGTGCTCAGTAAGCCTCCCGAAGAGCTGTCGCAAGTGTAACAGGTGCTCCTCGGCCGAGGCGCTGGCCATCAGGATGTCATCCAGGTACACAAACAGGAACGGCAACCTCCGTAACACAGAGTCGATCAGCCGCTGGAAGGTCTGCGCTGCACCTTTAAGTCCAAATGGCATCTGCAGGAACTCGAACAGCCCAAACGGAGTGATCACCACAGTCTTGGGCACGTTCTGGGGGTGGACCGGGACCTGGTGGTAGCCTTTCACCAAATCTACCTTGGAAAAGATAACTTTCACCGCCACGTGGACTGAGAAATCCTGCATGTGTGGAATGGAGTACCGATCATGCTTGGTGATGTTACTCAGTTGCCGAAAATCACCACACGGCCTGCAGCTGCCATTCGATTTTGGGACCATGTGCAGGGATGAGGCCCACAGGCTGTCAGAGTGCCGCACAATACCCAGACGCTCCATAGTGGCAAACACCTCCCTGGCAATCCCCAGTTTAGCCGCATCCAGCTGGCGAGGGCGCACATAAACCGGCGGCCCAGCCGTGGGGATGTAATGTTCCACTCCGTGTTTGACGAGGGAGGCCGAGAAGGTGGGGACTGTGAGATCCGGGAACTTGGCCAGGAGCTGCTGGTACACATCCCTGGTGGGCAGACTATTAGTCAGAGACAGCAATCCACCCCTCCCCAAGGTGTACGAATAGGAGGACAAGGAGAGCGCGTCCACCAAGTGGCGGTTTGTAATATCCACTCATAATCCATGTGCACACAGGAAATCAGCCCCAAGGATCGGCACGGCTACATCAGTCATCACAAAGTCCCAGCCGAACTGCTGACCGTCAAAACACACAGTCACATACCTGGTGCCGAATCTGCGGATAGCAATTCCGTTTGCGGCATCCAGCTGTGGACCATGTTCACCGCTGGCTATGTCAGTGCTGTAAGCCAGTAAATTGCTCCGTTGTGCACCCGTGTCCACTAGAAAATGCCTCCCGGACACAGTCTTTAATAAACAGCAGTTTGTTGGTATCCTCAGCGCTGACAGCTGCCACCGAGCGCTGAGGCAGCCATTTCCCTGCACCAGGAATGCGCACGGCGGCGTACAGCCCTTCTCCCGGGACCCGAAACGCCGGTGGAAAAAACACAGCGCGCCGTCGTCCTTACGCCGCTTCCTCACTGCAGCGACTGCAGCATGTATGTCCCCGTCTGGTTGGCGTTGCGGCTCCGGCAGGCAGGTAGCATGGACTCCGAGTGGTCGTGACGCGAGCAAGATTCTGTCGGCCTCCTCCACCAGACCCCAGTAGTCCATAGTCTGCACCAGCGACGAGGTAGCCAAGGCCGTGCAGACCAGAAGAGGCAGCTGGCGCTGGAACAGCTGTATGAAGAGGAAGGAGGCATGCCCCGATCTAAGCAGCGCCAGCATGTTCTCCATCAGTTCTGTGTGCGTGCTGTCTCCCAAGCCGTGAAGGGACAGCAGCCGCTCTGCACGCTCCACATCTGACAACTGAAAGAGCCGGAGGAGCTGCGCCGGAGGAGCTGCGCCGGAGGAGCTGCGCCCTCAGGGCGGCGTACCTGTCCTGCGCCGGTGGGTCGCACAGGAAACCCATGACACGGTGGATGGTCGCTGAATCCAGAGCTGCCACCACATGGTAATACCGTGTCTGGTCCGCCATGATGCCCCTCAGCCCAAACTGCGCCTCCACGTGCTGGAACCATGGCTCCGGATCCTTTTGCCAAAAGTCAGGCAGCTTGATCGCCGCGGCATAAACAGTGGTAACGCCCTGCTCTCCTACGCCGTTGCTTGACTCCACAGACATGTCCAGCGTCAGGGTCACCAATGTGGCAGTCGCACAAGGAGGAGACGGACGAGAGAGTTGACCTGGGTTTTGTTAATTCGCAGCACACAGGTGACAGCAGTCATTCCAGGAAGCAACATCATGACAGATCATTCCTGCCCTTTTAACCCCACCAACAGTGCACCACACCTCCTCATGTGACGAAACCCCGCCCCTTCTAATGTGAGGAACCACCCTCTCCCAGCAGACACCACAGGATCAATATTGTAGCTACAGGTTCAGAAAACGTTGAATCCACCCAGTTTGGACTAAATATGGAAAAGTCTGACATTCCATAGAGTTCAGCTTTTTAAAGAAGAGTTTCCAGCAGGTTATTTTAAAGGAGTTATTTAAAGTAGAGATTTCTCCTGAAGTAAGTCCAGCGTCTTCATCAGTGAGAACATTCTTCACAGGATGAGTTCTATCCTTCCACAACTAGCTGACAGCTGGTTAGTCAGTCTCAGGAACTAGTTAGTTGATCACCAACAGAGAGAGAGCTGGAGATGTTAAGCGTGACGTCATCTGCCGTTCATCACGTGACCACTGACAGCTTCCTCTGTGAGAGTTCCTTTAGGTGGACACTAGATGGCGCTGATGGCCTCTGTTCATGTTTCTCTTCAGCATTGACAGTTCTTCTACTAACAGAACAGGAGGAGATGAGTTCCTTTTCCTCTTTCTGGCTGTTTAAACACACCTCACACATTATTAAAGAGCAACACACAGCTGGAACTAGATCCCAGTGATGGGATCAACGGGATCCATCATGTGAATGGATCAGTGAAGCCTCGGTCTCCTCCACACTCCATATGGGATCAATAGTCTGGAGCTCCACTACTGATCCAGGATCAGACTGAGATCAGGATCAACACACAACCAACTGTTCCACATTCAACATGAACATGAGGCCCACTGATTTCTCCAATGAGGCTTCAAATGTTTCCAGACAGAAGAAAAGAAGGAAAAAGAGATTTTCCTCAGAAGAAGAGAAGCTTGTCAGTCAGAGGAGATGTGGAGAAAAAGCTGGAATCCTACCTGGAGCCCCGCTGGGGATTCCCAGCAGGAAGAAGAGAGCCAGGAGGAGCTGCATGTTCACCTGTCCTCTCTTTCTTCTCTCACTTCTCTTTCTTGTCACAACAATAAAAATGAACTTGTGCATAGCCCATCTCCAGTGGAGCAGAGACAAACTACAAAGTTCTGCGCTGCTTGTTTGACAACCTCGGGAACTCACATCTGATTGGCTCTGGAACCAGGAAGTCGTGACCATCTCGCCCCGCCCACTGAAGTTGTTTTTCCAAACCTCTCAGTTTGGAAGGAATTCAACTTTGAAATTCTGACTCTTTGAAGGGGGTTTCGTGAGGAGCTGTTTGTTTGAAAGAGCCGCTCAAAAGACTGGCTCCTTTATGGGGGGGTGGGGCAGTATTTCAAATTTGATTAAGTTTTCATTTGTGGAATAACAAAAAAAAAAAAAAAAAAACAGAACTAAAAAACAAGAAGACAGAGGTTTTTGAAGGAAAAATGAGAAAAAAAGAAAATGGGCAGGTCAGCAGGTGATTAAACATTTTTCTATATATGCACAGACATACTTCTCTATGAAGGGCAGTCCATGGACTAACCCTAACCCTAACCACAACCTCCAAAAACGTGAGCTGAAATGCTTGATTATGCAAATAAATATCTGGTGTTTTATGCCATTTTATGCAGTAAGATTGCAGACAGTTGTGAAGTGTGCTGTGAAATATGCAAAAACATGCCAGATATGTAGGTTACCCATATATACACATTCTCTCTCGCACGCGCGCGCACGCACGCACACACACCTCTGTCACATTCATTTTAATATTAGTTTATTTATCTTAAATTGTTACTCACCAATGCTCACCAATACTCTCACACACACACAGTGTGTGTGTGTGTGTGTGTGTGTGTGTGTGTGTGTGTGTTCCATTGCTAAAACCTGTGATAAACAACACGGTGCTTGGTTTCCTTGCTTACTGGTGACCGATGTTCTTTAGCACTTCCTGCTGCTGCTGCTCGTAGCAGCGGATGTTGAAATCAGACTCATTAAAGGTCTGAACGGCTTTTTGTCTGGTTTTTAACATCTATCAGCAACAAAGGACGTGAAAGAAAACCAGTCGCCAGTTAATAAGGAAACCAGATCTTCCAAAACACCGGCTCCTCTCCGGTTTCTGGACACTTCTTCTCCACTAGTTAGCTGCTGCATTCAGGTGAGTGGAGCTGCTGGGAAAACTGAAACTCCGTCATTCACATGAAGGCAGCGGAGACAGCTGGACTCAGGAGACACTCAGGAGACACTCAGGAGACACGTGAAGGAAACATGGACAATTTGCTCTAAGGAACGGCTCTCAGACAGCTGTGAACCGGCTCTCCTCGTTCACTTAAAAGAGCCGTTCAAACGAGTGACTCGTTCATTAAACGTCACAGCACTTCAAGCTAGACCATTTCTCTTTTTTTTTTCGCGGTAAATGTGAGATTATTGCGGGGATTATGCGCCCTTTTGGATAATTTGTGGCTTCCGTATAATCAGCTGCAAAAGGGTGATTTATGCGTGAATTCATGCGATCGCATAATCGCCTTTTTCTGGAGGGTCAACCTAACCCATGATCCCGGGTACAGCACAGGCATTGATGCAGCACAGGAAGGAGAACAGGAGCTAACTGGAGGTACAGGTCCAGGCTGACTACCACAGTCCACATAATGTGTGTCGTTCCGCTCTGCTGTCTGCAGTAAATACGTTGCCTTTTTAATCAATCAGTATCGTTACACATCCTCTGCGCTGCACTTTCTGTATGAACCGTGCAGCCGCGGTAGTCGGGAGCCTGCAGTGTGGTCGATGGTAACATAAAGAGGATTACTGTCAGGTCAGCAGCCAAGTCAGCCCAGGCCATCTCGGCCCCGCCTCCGGGATACAGTCAAGTCAGTATCAAGCCAAGTCGGCCTCGCAGGGGGGGTGGGGGGGCTCTCAAGTGGCCGAGTTGGTCGGTGCCGACCTGACTGTAAGCTGCTTACCAACTCGGCCAAAAGCCTCTTTTTTGTTTTAATCACGATGCGGCTGCGGCGCGACGATTTGCACAGTTTTTTTTTTTTTTTCGTGCCGGCTGCGCCGCTTCTCCTCACATAGCAGGCGGGGGACTGGAGGACAAACTGTGTGATTATGGTGAATGACAGGTTAGAGGTGGAGAATGGACCTGGAGCTTCATGTTTGACATCTTGTTTGAACGAGTAGCTTAGCTACGAGCGCGCAGCGCGAGCGGCTGTCTGGTCATGTGACCAGATGGGAGCGTACCTGTTCCCCGCTTTGTATGGACCGGGGAACATAGGATCTTTTTCTAAATAAGGGTCCTCTGCTCCCCGCCGTGCACTGAAAGTGTCTGTCTTGTACAGCGCAGAACCTGCAGTGGAGCATGAAGCGCTACGCGTCACCTCCAGGTATAGAGAATTACTGTAGGCTGCTGTCAGTTTACAACTAAATTATAATAACATAAATGGTGTGAAAAAAAAATAAATAAACCAATGTAATCTCAACACAACAGTGAACACGGTATTGACAGCAGGAGCACTGCAGCGTCTCCAGAGGGGCCAGTTACAGATTCAGCTCAAATATTCTATCCTCCATCAAAGCACAGCAAACCAAGTGTTTTTCGTTTCCACAAATGAATTTTAGAAGGAACATATTTTCTGAATGAATCCCTTTGTCCTGTGGAGCCTGCAGTCCCAGAACCCAATGAGCAGGGTGAGGACGGACCGTGTGCAGGTGTCCGTCCTGCTGCAGCCGGGGAGACTGATTTTACTCATTTTAATATGTTCCTGATTATTATTGACGGTTAATGATACAACTATTGTGTGTGTGTTGGTGTGTGTGTGCGTGTTTATCAGGGAAACCAGTGCGTGGAGTGTGAGTGAGAGGTGACGCTGCTGAAATGCACACCGTAAAAATTAAATTTTAAAATCTGATTTGAGGCATTAATAAAGCAGACATGAGGCATTAAAAGGTTTGCTGATCCTCTTGACTTAATATTAATATTTTGTTTATTTATCTTAATTTCTAATACATCAGATTACAGAAAAACAACCTGTTGTTGTGCTCCTGCGCAAAAACACTGCAACATGTATGACGGTCTGGCTGAGCGCTGCGGCCTTTGGAGGGGGGGTAAGAATGCTGGCAGTTCTAGTGTTCATCATTTTAGTTCTAGTGTTATTCATTATTTCCCTCCATTCCGATATTGACGTTCATCTCCACTATTAGGAATAAGCGCAGAGCTCATTCCCTCAGGTCATTCAGTTATTTCAGCATCTCCGTCAGCGTGAACCCCAACCCCTCTCTCGTGCACGCAGCAGACTGTGAGGACTGTGAAGAGCCTGTCAGAAAAATGAAGTTGTACAGTACGGAGGAGGGAAACATAGTTCAATGTCTTAGAATTTGACCTCCGCATTTGATAATCAGACAGCTTATTCATGTGTGTGTTTTTTCTGTTGTGTGTTTTTTTTTCTTTTGAGCGGATAGTGTGACAAACACTTTAAATCACTAAATATCTTAAATCATTATTTTTGTCCACAGATTGGATTTACACCGGAATAAACTGGGTTGGTGCAAATGCAAATCTGCGCTCTCACCGCGGCAAAAAACAAACAACTAAAAAACCTACATCCGAGTGCATCGTCAAAAAACTGTGCAAATCGTCGCGCCGCAGCCGCATCGTGATTAAAAAAAAAAGAGGCTTTTGGCCGAGTTGGTAAGCAGCTTACAGTCAAGTTGGCATCGACCAACTCGGCCACTCGAGAGCCCCCCCCGCGAGGCCGACTTGGATTGGTGCCGACCTGACTGTATCCCCTTTAAAATATGCCAACAGTAGTTTGTCATCGTCCAACATTTCTTTGATGACATCAGCCTGTTGATTTAGAGCGATCCAGGTGTGTGTCTGCAGGTCTCAATATATGAAATCGGTAACACTTTACTTGAAGCACCCAGTATAACACATTATAAGTGGTGAGAAACACTCATAAATGATCACAATGCTTTATAACCCACTATACAGCATAGGATTAGGATTAGGGTTAGGATTAGGTCCTGGCTTTGTGATCATTCATGAGTGTTTATAACTATAGCTACATGTGCTATAATGGCATTAAAATGCTTTATAAATGTACTTATAATGTGTTATACCGGGCGCTTCAAGTAAAGCGTTACCAAACTAATATTTACAAACAGTGACTGAAGACAGTGTCAGGAAAAAAGAGAAAGTTCAAACAAACCCAGTGTGCTGTTTAACCGCTGCAATGCAGGCTCAGCGACTGCTGTGAAGGATTGATGAGTTCCCTTCATCCTCTCTGTTCTAATCGCCCAGTATTTTGGGTCATCTTCTGTAACTTTTTTCATCCAGTTTTTTTTTGGCAGTGAAAAACAGTGAATGGTCTGAACGTCATCGACCACATAAACAGCCACAAACTCTGGCACGTTTGGGAAGCCAAATATTAAAGTGAAGGAAACCTTCCGATTGTGCAGCACTGTAAGAAAAAGATGAAGTACAGATTTAAAATCACTGAGCAACATTTACTCTCAAATATGATTACAATCACAAATAAGACACTTTATTTCTCAAAATGTTCACTGATGTTTGCTTTAAATCTTGTCACATATCAAGCAAAGTTCATCTATTAACTGTTCTGCAGCTCCCCAGACAGCAAGACCACACTGAATAAACACTGATATTTCATCAGAACCGTCAGAATGGTTGATATCGATTTTTCAACCATAAATAAACATTGAATCATCATTGCAATATAGCTGGTACCTGATGTTGAGGACTATGACATGGAAACAATGTTGATTTATGATGGCCGACTGTGGTTGATTTAGCATCTATATCTGGTTGATCCTGTGATGACACCAGTGTTGATAAACGGTTGAAGAATGGTTGACCTCAAAAATACATTGATTGAAAAACCATCGATTTATGGTTGACCGGGAAACGATAAGCTTGTCCGGGAAATATGATCGAAAAATAGATTGTTGACCGGGAGATCATCGCCTGGACGCCGAAGCCAAAGCACCCGGTAAGCAGACATTCTTCCATCTATTGTCAAAAATCTGGGAATTTCTATGCATACGCCGAGGTTATTGTAACAAATCTGTGATCCAGTTTTGATTTAATTTGTAAACTGTGCAATGCGAGGCAAACTGTAGGAGTACGGAGACTCTGTGCCGATAACAGTCCGCCGGCAGCTGTCGGGAGTCCGACTTGGCAGCGGGGCATTCGGGGGACCCGGTCCCGCTCCCCATTCGGGACCGGCCCGAATGGCGAGCGGGACCGGGTCACCTGATCGCCCCGCTGCGAAGTCGGGCCGTGGCTGCTGGCTCGGCTGTCTTAAATCCAACATCAGTTGTGGTGCTCTGATGATCTTAGCTTGTTCCATGTCCACCAGCATATCTGGCTCCGTCCGAAATCTTTGCTTGATCTTGCTTGCTATTTGTGTGCGTGTGTGTGTGTGTTGGTGTTGGTGTGTGTGGAGTAGCCACTGTCACTACCCGATGTAACGGTCTCACTGTGTAAAACACTGTGGTCGCGCTATCCGCACTTCTCTGAGAGCCGGTCGCGCTATCTGCACTTAAAAATCTGCTTCGCTTTTATACTGAACCCTACGGTAGCTTTTGGATGGAGCGTTCAAGTGAGTTGGGAAATTGCAATTGTGGTCTCTATTGTAAAATAGCAGTGTGATCATTTACAAGTTGTTTAAGTGTATGCAGTCATGCTATTAATAAACAACAGACATAATTGAAATACTACACACTCGTTTGTTCGCTTACACTCAAAAATTTAAACAAAACCCAAAACCCAATAAAAATTGTTGCACATATTACATCATCTCCATTCAATATAATATTAATATGGAAAAATCAATAAAAAAAAATTCTCATTGTTTTCACAAACCACCTAAATAGAAATATTCTTTATAAGGCCCTCTACCTTCATCAACATTCCCAAGAGATTTTACTGTACCAATAATTAATAAAAATTCATGGAAATATTACATCATCTCCATTCACAGTAATGTTAAAATGGAAAAAAATCAATTTAAAAAAAAGTCAAATTGTTTTAACAAACCACCGAAACAGAAATATTTCTCATATGCTCCTCTTCCTTCATGAATAATCCCAAGAGATTTTACTGTACCAATTTTTAATAAAAATTTAAGGAAAAATTGCATAATCTCCGTTCACTATAATGTTAATATAAAATCAAAAAAAAAATCAATTTTTAAAAAAGTCAAATTGTTTTCACAAACCACCTCAACAGAAATATTCTGCACAAAGCCCTCTACCTTCATTAATATTTCCAAGATGTCTGAATTTAGATATGATCGTGTTTGTGTCCCACGTGTAGTGCAGCCCAATTAATGTCTCATCTATGTCACGTGACTGTGTTTATACTTACTTTTGCACTATGTTAACCATGTTTACCTGATATTAATGGCCTAAATCCCCTGTATATGAATGTGCTATGTGTTTTCACCTTGTGTCCCCCTGCTTGCTAGTAATTATTTGCATTTACTGTGTTTCCTGTTTAATTTTATATTATTGTCTACGAGACATATTATACTGATTGTTAATGTTTCTGAATCATCCCAATGACACCTTTTCTGTTTTTCTTTATTCCTGACCACACACACACACACACACACACACACACACACACACACACACACACACACACACACACACACACACACACACACACATTCAAATATACACACCAATGACCTGTTCCAGTTCCCTGCTTCATGTCAATAAAGCTGATTGAAGATTCTCTGACCGGAGTCTGTCCGTAGTGCTGCCCCCCAATGAAGATCCACCCCCCTCCTTTACAAAGAGATGTTACTGTACCAAGATTTCATACAAATGTATCATCTCCATTCACTGTCATCACAGTGCAATAATAATAATCCATAATTTTCCTTCCATATCATGTCTCCCTCCCCCAACACTGTCCCCTTATGCCTCCCTACCTCTTTATATGTGTCTTGTCACACATGCATACAGTGTAGTTTTGCTTTGGCAGCAAAAACTATCGTCCTTTCTTCCCGTATTTAACTTTATCTTTGTTCCTTTGTTCTCTTTGATGATGTCATGGTCCTGATTCTTAACCCGACCCTTCTAAGTCGACCGTTCATGTGCTGGGGTGGTGTTCTTTCTTCTCCGTGTGTCTCCGGTGCACTTCAGTCAGTCAGGACGACAACAAATGCCTACATATTTGGACCTCGTCTGGGTAAGTGTTTTAAAATGCAGCAGTGCATACGTGTCAATGTTATTAACAGAGAACTTTCTTACATCACTGGATTTTATGTTTGTTGTTTAAAATCTTTCAAAGAAAATTGTGTTTTCAATGAATGAAAAAAATGGAAATATAATAAAGGATGTGAATGAGAGTTTCGATCACGTGGTGCAATAATAATCCCAAGAAGAAAACATCTATTTATTCGGAAAATTTTATTTACCCACAGAATTGAATCCACTACAGTCGATATAAAAACTAGAATGAAATTCACATAAACATGTCAAATGGAGCATGATTTGTAACTGATATCTTTCAAAGAACAAGGATGACAACAGCATCGTCTCCGGGGATCCTTCATCACTCCACTGCATGTTAGTATTTTCATCAAACCTCTGGGTGACGTCGTTTCAAACACAAAGGTGAGGGTTCGAATCCCACCAAGAACTACATCTGAATGAGTTTTTGGCATCAACAGAGAGCCAGAGTCAATAAAGCAGCTCTGCCAGTATATATGACACCAACATGCTCAACTTTCCCTCTTTTCTCTTTTTCTTTCTTCCTTTTTTCTCCCTCCTCTCTTCTTCCCCATCTTTGCTGGACGAGTGTCCCCCAGCCTCTGCTTTAGCTGTCCTGTGTGTGTCCTTGAACTTCGTCTTCTGGACATAACTGGCTGCCCAAGTCTTGTCCTTTGCGTTGTCTAAGGCGTCACCGTCCACTGACACACAGGATCCATGGAAGCTCCTGTCACAGCGATCACACTGTGTCTGTAAAAAATACATACTACATTATTGTAGAACCTCAACATTCATATGTTTTGATTTTGGTGGCTACAACTCCACATGACTTGACCTGCATTACTTTTTTACTCACCCACTGTATAATGGCCGCCCCTGGTCCGGGAGGCTTAAAGGTGGCACACAGCGCATGAATTTTCCTCGTCAACGACTACAACACAAAACCAAACTTTAAAAAAGAATATATCTGTGTATAAATGGAGAGAGGGAGATTTACAATGAATCTTGATTGTGATTTTTATGTTGAGGTTTCCTTTACCAGAGGCCTCCAGGATGTGCTGAGCCACATCTTCTCTCTCCTTCTTGCCATTTTGCTTCTGGAGGTGCTGAAATCCATTTGAGGGACGGCGGGGAAAGCCTTGAGCAGGGCTTCTGCCGTCTGAACAACATTAAATGCAGGTACTTCAAAAAATAGTGGCAGCACAGGAAATGACACTCGCTTTAGTTTCACACTAAATGTCATTGGAATGTTGTCTGACGGCAGTCGGTCTTTAACAACAACCCGTCAGACCTCACTAACATCAGGTTGTTGTCAGCTTACCTGGAGAACAGTCACACCACAGCTGCTTCCATCTTGTTGGACTGGGGGGGACAGAACCCCCCCTCTCCACTGCACATCCACCCAGTCTGTCTTTCCAAGACATGTTGGTCTTACTTTGAGGTGCTCCCTGAAAAGAATGTATTGTAACCACACCCTCAGCTGTAGATCCTGGTTCTCCATGTCCAGCATCATCACAAACATTAGTAACAGGATTAAAAGCTGATTTCAGTCATTACAAAAAAATACCCATGATGCAAATGACCTGATTCCTTCAGCAGCATCTTCAGACGCCTTCAGTTCTGTCAGGCTTTGCGCTGGATCCACCAGATCCACTGTGCTTGTTGGTGCATGTGTGTACTGGGACAGAAGTCAGTCAAAGCACAAGATTAATTCCTCCAAATGGTCTCATGAGGTGACAAGACATTTTGTGATTTCACTATCATGAATTTAGGCAGCACTGTGGCGCCGAGTCAGTCCTGTTGTTCAGTGGTTTCTACATTCCTGCCCCTTTGTTTCTTCACAGTTCTGTGCTCTCATGTCTGTGGTTATTTCACTGACAGTCAGTCTCACTACTTGACTTGTGGGACTATCAAAGTGTTTTAGTCTCATTTCATGGGATATAATATGCATTTAAAGACAAAATAAAGAGAGAAGCATCGGAAATTTACTGACCAGCAAGTTCCAGTGGTTATTGTTTACCAGCACAAAGGACAGAACTGCTTCGTAGTTCCTGAAGTTCACCTACGATGGGAAACAAATGATGTGGATGAAATAATCAACAGGATAAACATTTATGGACCAATTCATGTGTAGTCAAACTGAAAGGTGATTATGCAATAGTCTTGGGTGTTAATCACTACACACACACTCACACACACTCAGTGTGCACACTCACCCCCTCCCACCCATGTCCATCACGCTGAATGAGCACAGAAACATGGAGGAGGCCCTCAGTTACCTGATAGACAAAACACTGAATCATCAGTTAAGAAACATAAACAGTCTCAAACGGGGTGAATTCCATCAGCCTGTGTTATACAGTCTGATCTACAAAACACTTTAAAAGGACCATTTGCAAAGTGAACACATCCCTCCCCTGTCAGCCGCTGCTGTGGCCTCAGAGAGCACAGCTCCGAGTGGTGGATGAGGATGTTGTGTCCTTCAGGCTGTGAGGGAATCACTCCGACCACCACCTCACATTCCCTGTTCCTCCACAGCAGCCTCCCCTGCTGGACAGGATGACCACAAACCAAAACATATGTTCTAAATGTGTTGAGATGGGGTGTGAGACACAGATGGGACAAATGTTATCCCATTACATTCTGCAAAGCTTGTTAGTTTTCTGCAGGCAGGTCCCACAGTCAGACGCAGGCTGCCTCCATGTCTCTGCTGACCTGGGATGTTCCTCACAGGACTGTTGGCTCTTGTCCTTAAAAAGTAAGGGAAAAAATGATAATAAATAAATACATAAAGATGTATGTGTGTGTGTGTGTGTGTGTGTGTATATATATTTATACATATACACACTCATTATCTAAAGTCTCACTTTTAACCTTTTTTTTCCTCTGGGGAGGCAGAGATGAGTTCATGTCATGGGAGTGGACGGCAAATGTGGAGCCAACACCAAACCTCCGGATGTTCAGAACCTGCGGGGCCCCCACAAGGGGTTTGATACATACACAAGGTTCAGGAAAAGAATGATCCAAAAAGGGAATCACAATAACCTCCCCTTCAAACTGTCTGTAGTTTGGTGATCTTGATTTTGAGCTGCAGTCACATGAGGTGTTGTCTTCTGGAACGATGCGGAGAAAACATTAAAAACTAACACTGTCCTGATAAACTGGTCATAATGCAGCTGCTTGGTGAGGATCTTTATTGTACCGCTTGTTTGTAGCGGAATGGTTTTTTTATGGAAGTCACGTAGATTCCTGTCTTGTTCATTTTCCGCTGCCTCCATCTCTCCATCGGGACGCGGTACTCCTTATAAAATATTTTAGAATATGTGATATTATGTGAGATATTGTGCATTTAAAGTAACATATTTACCACATTGATTTACAATGATATCACTATATTTGAATGTTTAGATTTCACAGTAGATCTATCCTGCTATATGCTGCTGACTGTCTGACTTTTCTTTTTGTGGGACGCTTCGAGTCTTCATGCTCTCTCAACAGGGCATTGTGGGTAGCTTTGTACAGCCTGATGAAGTCCTCAAGCCTGGTGAGTCTGCGTCCTTGGAATCGAATTTGTTTTCAAGTCCCACTGACTTTTTCCCATGATCCCTTGGGTTTTGTTATCGTGTGTGACGTTCTACAAAGATAATGACATGTTACTGTACAGAATGAATACTGTTCATTAATATTTGAGTAGATTTGCATTGTGAATAAATATTGTCAGTACACCACACCTGGCAGGTTTTCTTTGCAATCTTGGCAAACTGTTTAGAATCCTGCCTGTAAGGTCACTGTCACCATGCCGACCAAGGTCACCTGGAAATGTAACGCATTCATTTTATGGGCACATTTCCTCATTACAAATTGGTTCATTTCTGTAATGATTTTCTCTGACATAACTAGAAAAGAGCGCAGACCTCCGCCAAGCAGTTCAGTTTCCCCCAAAAATAACGCTCCTTTACTTAGTCACAAGTGTCTATGAATATTTATGAGCTTCTAGTTTGAAAACGTCTTGGAAATCGTGGTGACGGTTTTGCTGACAGACAGGACATTTGTGGACCGTTTGTCTCTGCAGCAGGTGTGTTGTTTCAGCCCACCTGTGCTGGAGTGTCACAGAGCTCTGCTGCACTCTGCTGGTCAATGTAGGTATTACACAGAGACAGAGGAAGTGCACTGGAAACTTCAACGCAATCCAGAATCCATGATCTTTGCCAGATCTCCCCCAAAATGTCATCACTTCTAGTTGAAGTCGTTGTGGATATTCGGTGAAAACTTGGCCACAATCCGCGGCTTAGTTTGGGAGTTTTTTTGTGAACAGACAGACCAACAGACGGACAGACAGACAGACAAAGAAACTATGAGGATTACATCACCTCTGCTGGCGGAAGGAACGAGAATGTTATGACGTATTTTAGATTGCTTGAATGTTCTAAAAACATGTGAGACCCATTGAAGCTCTCTTCATGTGTGTTACTGTTACAAGTTGTTGAATGAAGATACTTATGATTATTTTTGTTTTGGATGCAATTTTTAGTTGATGATTATGATGCATGTTACACTGCTGTGTTGACAGCAGCAACATTCTGACCCTGTCTTTTTATTTACTTTTACAGAGCTCTAATATTTAAAGCCACTCACAAAAAAAGGTAAATAAACAAACAAATAAATCAATAAAGCCACTCCCCCAGCATCATCCCCGACCAAAGAGCTGCATGTGGAAGGAAGTGAGTTGCCAAGGAGACACAAATGTCTCAGAATAGGAGACATTTGTGTCCCCTTCATTTTCCAGTGGTGCACTGTCGATCACTCTCAAGAAATGCTCCTGGAATGGAGTGCAGCTTGTGGTCTCCTGAAATGTAAAATGGTAAATGTAATTTCCAATATATTTTTTTAATGTCCATTCATTCTATATTCAGTGATGCAAACCTCCAGGTCCTCTGTCAAAACCTTTTCCTCCTCAACAGAAGGTTCTCTGCGTCTTGTGAGCAGAGCTGGAGGTTTTTGAAATGCCTCTCAACATTTCCAGAGCTGCATGGCTGCTGAACACCACAGTGCAGCTGAGGAGCGTTTCATCCAGCTCAGCGAGGGACCTGGCTGCTGTCAGGAGCCCAAAGATGTGCACGGCCAGCCTGTAGTGTCGGGGCGCACTGAGGGAGGAATACAGATCATATCATCATCATCATCACCACTTCCTTGATGGCAATTCAATGTATTTGAGTAACTGGATATTGTGTATTTGCTGTGTTTCACTGACTGTTTTTTGCAAAGTGTTTTTGCATTTTTCATCATGTGGCTCAGACAGCGGTGGAGGACGGGCTGGCTGAAGGCCTCTGCAGTGCCGTTCCCACTGATGATGTTAAAATAACTGTGCATCAAGTCACCTGGACTCTTCTGGCAGAAGAGCATTGCGATGGCCTGCATTAGGACCATGGAGCATCACTAATGACCATCAGGGGAGAGACGTTTCTGTTCCCAAATGGTTTCCGATGATCAGTTTGGAAGGAGCTCAGAAAATAAGTAACAGATGATGTGGTGTGCTCGCAGGTGACACATGTTGCCGCAGGAAAGGGAGAGAAAGCCTTTTTTGGGTTCCGCACCACCAGCTCGTACACATAAAAGGGCCGTGAGGTGTGTTCTGACCTTTTTAGAATGCTTCCTGTTGCATCAAGGTACACAACATCCTCTTTGCAGCGATGGTTAAAAATCTGGACGCCTTTCTTCGACCACAGCATCACAGCCACTGGCTCCAGGAGGACCTTCTGCTAAACTTCAGCCGGGTCGGTGCCTTTCCTTTCCTCCAGCATCATCTGGAGACTCAGTACCTCATTGTGATGTTTTCTTTCTTTCTTTCTCTGTCTGGATGTGATGGACTTAAGGACAGCTGCTGATGGAGCCTCCTCCCTGCAGCCAGACTGAAAGACAGAATCTTCCAGGCCTCCAGACTCTGGAGGTACTCTGCTCTTGGCAGCGCAGTCTGAAGGTTTTCGTGCAGAACCCTTTGTTTTTCAGCGTCTTCTGAAGCTCTCTGGCGCCCCCCAGGGGAGGCGCGCCTCACACTTTGAAAACCGCTGGTTTCAGTGATAAAAAGCAGATACTGCACGAGCACTTTTATTTTTCAGAGCTTTAAACACCATTATATTTAGTGAAAGTTACAAGGTTTCAGACATTCTGCTGCACAGATTCTCTTCATTTTCAGTTGAAATTAAAGCAGCTACGTAACATCGTCCACACGTCCCTCTGTTTTGTTCTTCCTGTAGGGAGGCGTGGGAAAAAATATTTAAAAACGTGAGGACCAAGCAACAACCCAAGGTTCTCCCCTGAGAACCAGACAAAAATACTATGTGCACCCCTGTATATAGACCAGCATTAACAGAGAAAGTTGCAATTCCTGTGGAATATATGTGTGAATGCTGTGACTGCAATTTCAGAAGAATCATGAAAGAATTGAAAGAATTCATGATTTTTTTAATGAAACAAATCATCCAGCATCCAGACAGACAGAGAATACTGACATGGTGAGCTCAGGTAGATCAGGCATGGCAGGTGACGGTGGAGGCTGTTGGTGAGGAGGTGGGAAGAGTGAGAAGAGAGCAAATCTGGAGAAACAGACCCCCCCCCCCCCCCCCGCCCCCCCCCCCCAACCCTCCACCAGGATAAATTGATTTTTTTTTTCTTTTTTTTGGGGGGGGGGGTTGAATACAGGTACACATTCTGGCAATAAATGTTTTTTTTAATTGCAAAAACGAAGAAACCATCCAGACAGAGACATGCAAGACGACACAACAGAAAACACAGAGGATCCTTGAGCAGCTTTTCTGACTCTCAAATAATAATCGGCGGCGACTTCAACACAGTTTTAGACCCATCAATAGACAGATCCAACACATCCGGAAACAAACGCACCTGGCAGTCTGCAGAAACAATCATCCAGTTCAGGAGAGACTCTGGTCTTGGTGACAGCTGGAGCCTTCAACGTCCAGCAGCAACAGAATTCTCATGTTTCTCACCAGTACATCGCTCATACTCACGTATTGACTTCTTCCTCACCAGCAATTCAGTGATTCCAAACATTTCTGAACACTGGATCCACTCCATTCTCATCAGTGACCACGCCCCAGCATCATTCAAATGGAATCACCCAAAACCACACAAACCAGCCCCCAGATGGCGCTTCAGCACATCACTCCTGAAAGACCATGAATTTAACAACCTCTTCAAAAAGAGTGGGCATCCTTCCTGGAAATAAATGATTCCTCAAGGCCATCACCCACACTGTGATGGGAAACAGGTAAAGCTGTCCTGAGAGGAACCATCATATCATACTCTGCCTTTAAAGAAAAGAAAGAAAGACAAGAATCTGAGTTAGAAGAAAACAAACAACTTGAAATCATCAATGCAACTAACCCAACAGAAGAAAACGAGAAGAAATGAAGACAGTATAAATTAGAAATCAACCAAATATTGAATAAGAAAATCAGCTTTTTAATCAACAGACTCCGGCAAGAAAACTTCCACGACAATAACAAACCCGGAAAATACCTCGCAAATCAAATCAACAGAAATAAGGAAAAATCCACCATCTCCACATCAAGAGCTCAGCAGGGAGGCCAACCAGCTCACCAGAGGAAATCCATTAAGTATTCAAAGAATTTTATGCAGACCTTTACTCCTCAGACAACAACTCAAAGGATGAGGACATGACATCATTTCTCAGCAGCGTTAACTTCCCCCACCTTTCCCCTGAACAAAAAATACACCAGACTCCCCCCTAACGGATGAAGAAATACACTCTGCCCTCAATAAAAGGCCCGACAATAAAGCTCCTGGACCTGATGGCTTCCCTGCTGAGTTCTACAAACACTTCTGCTCCGTCTTGGCCCCACTTTTCCACAACATGTTGTCTGAAATACAACAGAACTCCAGATTTCCTCCCAACATGAACACAGCCTCCATCTCACTCCTCCTCAAACCAAACAAGGACCCCACCCTGCCTTCAAGTTACCGTCCCATTTCACTCCTCAGTGTTGACATAAAGATCATCACTGCAGCTCTCTCCCACAGATTAGAAACAATAATCCCATCCAGAATCCATCCAGACCAAACAGGACTGATTAAAGGAAGACACTCAGCCAATAAGACACGCAGACTGTTCAGCATCATGCACCACTCGGCCACACTCCATCATCCAACCATCATCACCAATTTAGATGCAGAAAAAGCCTTCGATAGAGTGAACCGCTCATTCCTCATCCACACCCTCAACAGATTTGGCTTTGGGGAATCATTTATTAACGGGGTCAGAACACGATGCTCTTCACCTGCAGCCACAGTCATTACTGACGGACAAACTTCACAGAAATCCACTCTTCACAGGGGGGCCAGGCGAGGACGTCCACCCTCCCCCTCTCTGTTCACCATTTTCACTGAACCCCGAGCAGCAGCCGTCCGTCAGAACCCCCTCAGTACTGGAATCCAAACTCCCAACATGCACCATGAAACCAGCCTCTATGCAGACGACATTTTACTCTTCATCCAGAACCCACAATCCTCACTGTCAGAAGTAATAAAGTGATCAACTCTGTTCCCTCTCTCTCCCACTGCTCCATAAACTGGAACAAATCATCCGTACTGCCATTAAACAGCAGCAGTCTGGATGTGGCAGCCCCCACCACACCCACCCCCTTCTGCACAAGTCACATCCCTGACTGAGGAATCCACATTTCTCCCAGGCTGTCACAGTTGATGACTTTACATTTCACTCCATTACTCAAAACAACAAGCGATGCTCTCCAACGATGGATGAACACACCACCATCACTATGAGGCAGAACAGCAGCAATAAAGATGACAGTCCTCCCCAAAATGAACTCTCTCCTTTCAATGCTCCCCACTCACCCCCCGATCATCTGCTTTAACTCTCCTGATTCATCCATCAATACATTCTATTGGAAAAATAAACCCCCAAGAATCAAACTGACAGAAAACAGAAACATGAGGCGGACTCAACGCTCCAAACTTTCACCACGATTCACCTCAAATCAGCTTCAGTATATCTACTAATGGACCCCCCCACTCAGTCAGACACACTCGGTTAGACACAGAACAGACAGTTAGCAATGAAATACATTTAGCAGATTTACCATTTAGTTTAGTTTAGTTTAGTTTAGTTTAGTTTAGTTTAGTTTAGTTTAGTTTAGTTTAGTTTAGTTTAGTTTATTTGTTTCTTTCGTTTAAAAAAACACAAAGACAAAAAACAAAACAGATGAAAATACATCAACGTCATCAGTCCAGACACCAAACAAACCAAAGAAAAGGAGCAGAAAGAAGAACAATCTTATTCTATCTGCCCCTTTACATGCAGTATTTCAACTAATACAAATGAACAATACTCAAAAACTCAGATTCATTCAATCAAAACAATGTTTCACCTGCAACAACTTAGTTTTCATTTTCATATTTTTCCACTGTGGACTTTTTGATATGTTTCTTAAATGTCATGATAGTTTTAGACTCTTTGATTTCCTGTTTCAGAGCATCCCATAACTTCACTCCTTCCACCACAATGTTTCTTTCTTTGGTTTTGGTTCTGGATCTGGGTTTTTTGAACACGTCTGTTCCTTTAAGATTGTATCTCCTGGTTCTTATTTCAATATATTCTGAAGCTTTACAGGCAATAAATTCCACTTTGCCTGATACATTATTTTTAGGATGCTTCAATCAACAATATCAGGAAATTTCAAAGCTTTCAGTTTAATAAATAATGGATTAGACGCTCTCGATAATGACTGTTTGTAATTCTCCTTATAGCCTTTTCTGTAGTGTGAATATTGTCTGTAAGTCAGTTTTCCATGCCGTGCCCCACACTTCAACACAACACATGAGATCAGGTCAAATCAGTGTGTTATACAGTGTTAATAAAGCACAACTGTTCAGAAAAAACTTGACTCTGTGTCACAAAAATGTCTTTCCCAAGTTTCCCTTTGGTGTCATTAATGTGAGATTTCCTCTTCAGATCCTCATCAGTCATCACTGCCAAGAAGCTGGTTTCTGTTCCACCATGTATGTTTGGATATTTAGAGGTTATGCACACACACACACACACACACACACACACACACACACACACACACACACACACACACACACACACACATCATACACTCCAAATAGCTTACTCATTAGTTTAGCTTCTTTTTGTTTTTTTGTTGTTTTTTTTTTTTTGTTTTTTGTTTGTTTTTTGGGGGTTTTTGTTTTGCTTCCTCTGTTTTCTGTCCTGCTGCTTGTCTCTGTCTCTCTATTGTTTGTTCGTTTTTGCAATCAAGAAAAAAAAGCAGAGCTGTGTGTCATCAGCTGCAGAGTGAAAGCTGACAGGCTCATCACGTGACTTCCCAGAAACAAGCAGCAGCTCTTCCCTCCCTGTCCACTGGGGGCGCTCTAACACCGCTGCTGCTCAGACGGTCTCCTAACCTGACTGAGTGTCTTCCACCCAGCAACTCTCACTCTGAATTGTCATTGGCTCCAGCAGCTTCCTCCTCCCTCTTGGTTTCCTTCTTCTTCAGCTCAGACGCTCAAAGTGTTTCAGTGAGAGAAGAAAGAGAGGACAGGTGAACATGCAGCTCTTCCTGGCTCTCTGCTTTCTGCTGGGAATCCCCAGCGGGGCTCCAGGTAGGATTCCAGCTTTCTAGAGTCTCTTCAGAGCTTCAGTCAACAATCTGTCTCCTCTGGATCATCAGCTTTTAGTGTCTCGTTGTTTGATTCCTCATCCTTTCTCTCTGGGATGTTGAACTCCTGTCCGCGCTCATTCAGACTGCTTGGTTTGAAAAGAACTGCCAGCTTTGTTGGACATTTTAAATCTTTGTTCACTTCAAAAAATAAGAAGTGTGTTGAGGTGTGATGAGTTCCTGGATGTGGAGAGAATGTTCTCAGCTGGAGGCAGAATCTCCACTGCAGAGAAGTTCTGAGCCTCTTCTGACTGAAACACTAAATGCTGTCTGAGTTTCCAGCAGCAGAAAGAGTTTCTCTCTCTTCTCACCGTCCATCATTCTGGATCTCTGACGGTTTGTTCCAGAAAGTGTCTCCATGTCTGTTCTCCACGGCTCTCTGCTGGAATTCTGGGAAATTCCGTCTGATTTTCCAAAGTAATCCTGCTCAGTATTCCCTGTTTTGATCAGATATCCCTGTAATGAGATTACATTTATGTACTGTAACAGATTCCAGTTCCATTGTTTGTATCCTGATGACGTCACGCCGTTCAGTTCAGTTCAGTTTGATTTGTCCAACATTTCAAAACGGCTCCAGTTGAACCAAAGAGCTTCACAGAAGGTCAAAAGGAAGAAGAAATGAAAAAGGCTGAGCTGAACATATTTCTAACAGATCAGACCAATCAGACTCCAGATGTTCTCCAGTCCAGCTGCTGCTGACAGCCTGAGAGGAGAGGAGGGTTTCAGTCTGGACCTGAACTGTCCTCCAGACTGAGGCTGGAGCTGAATGGAGTTTAGTTTCATGGAGGAACCTGACTGAGTGTCTTCCACCCAGCAACACTCACTCTGAATTCTCATTGGTTCAAACAGCTTCAGCCTCTTCTGGCTCCTTTCATTTCCTGCTTCTTCTTCTCCACATGAAGAACAGTGACTTGTGTTTCTGCTGCTGGTAGAAGTGAGTTTCTAGTGAGCTGGAATCAGTCAGTGAGTTGAAGAGTTGATCAGTGAGAAGAAAGTGAGCTTTGATTGGTCTCATCAAGTGTTTCCAACCAGAGGAAGTGAAGAAAAGAGTGAAGAGATGTATGGCGTCATTTTAGTGCCAAAATTCCGCGCGCAAAAAAATCATAATCGCGCACAGTTAAAGCACTGTCTGTGCGCTCGCGATGCCTCTCCGCGCGCGCGCGGTCACTTTCTACGCGCGCGACATTACTTTTTGTGCGCACGCGATCTCTTTCTACCCGCGCGGTGACATGTCTGTGCTGTCTGCTCGCGCGGTGGTGTTGCCTTTTGGCACTCAGGGGGCGGGCTTTGAGTTGACGCCACTCAACCCCCTCTCCTTTGTGATTGGTTGCTCTAAACATCTACTGTGGTTAAGTAGGGCGGGGAGTCATCGTTTGGCGGCAGAATTGGAAAATTGAGGAGTAAAATTGACATAACATAACCTCCATACAGTGACTTGATTACTGTGGAGGAGACCTGGCTGTTTCCTGGGAGGAGAAAGAAGGAATAAAAACGTCTTCATGGAGCCATCAAGGCTATCTGTCTCAAATGTATATGTAAATTATATTTGATTTGTATCTGTTAGTGTATATCTGTTATTCATCTAATTATAAATCTGTCTTAGATTTTTTTAAAAATTACATTTAATTTGTATCTGCTAGTGTATATCTGTTATTTATTTAAGTATATGTGTCTTAGATTTATATGTAAATTATATCTAATTCATATCTGTTAGTTTATATTTGTTATTTGATTATATCTGTCAAAATAATATTTAAACTCTATTTAATTATGTTGTTTAGTTTATATCTGTTATTCAATTATACCTATCCTAAATTTATAGTAATTTTTTTCTCCTTTTTTCTGTCTTTTTCTCTCTCTCTCAGATTTCATTTGATTTTATGCCAGGATCAGTGAAGTACTTTTGCTTTTTTTTTTCCTTTGTTTTGAGCAGGTGATATGTTGATAAGTTTCATAAGTCACAAAAGTAATAGACCCATTTGAAGTCAGTAGATGTTTAGAGCAACCAATCACAAAGGAGAGGGGGGTTGAGTGGCGTCAACTCAAAGCCCGCCCCCTGAGTGCCAAAACTCAACACCACCGCGCGAGCAGACAGCTCAGACATGTCACCGCGCGGGTAGAAAGAGATCGCGCACAAAAAGTGATGTCGCGCGCGTAAAAAGTGACCGCGCGCGCGCAGAAAGAGACCACACGCGCACGGAGAGGCATCGCGAGCGCACAGAGAGTGGTTTAACTGTGCGCGATTATGATTTTTTTGCACGCAGAATTTTGGCACTAAAATGACGCCATAGAGATGCTCTTTGAATCTCATGGATTCAGGCTTTAAGCCGGTCAACACTTTACACAAGAAAAGGAAGAAGCAGCCAGATCAGAGGGAAACAGCAAATGTCCAATCAGGCTGGACTGTCAGTGTTATTGATTGATTTACTCTCTTCTCTTTCTTCCAGAAATTCACTCTCTCAAGTATTTCTACACTGCAGCCTCCAATGTTCCAAACTTTCCAGAGTTTGTGTCTGTTGGTCAGCTTGATGACATTGAGGTCAATCATTACAACAGCAACACCAGGAGATTTGTGCCCAAAAAGGACTGGCTGAATAAAATCACCAAAGAAGATCCAGAGTACTGGGAGAGATACACCGAAGTTTTCATGGGACAACAGCAAACCTTCAAAGCAAACATCGAGATCGTGAAGCAGCGTTTGAACCAAACTGGAGGTTTGATTGAACTTTGTCTTTTTTCCTGATCCTGTCTTCACTGAGTCCACACACAGACACACACACACACACACACACACACACACACACACACACACACACACACACACACACACACACACACACACAGCTTGCTGGTCAGGTCAGATCCAGTCCTCCTCCAGTAGAATCAAAGCAGATCCATAGAGAAATGTGAGAGCTGCTTTGTGAAAAAAACTAGCTAAACATCTGTTAGCTTGATAAAAACTAGCTGAAACATCTGCTAGCTTGTTAAAAATCTAGCTTAAACATCTGCTAGCTTGATAAAAAAAACTCGCTTAAACATCTGCTAGCTTGTTAAAAATTAGCTTAAAGATCAGCTAGCTTGTTAAAAACTAGCTTAAACATCTGCTAGCTTGATAAAAAAAACTAGCTTAAGCATCTGCTAGCTTGTTAAAAACCTAGCTAAACATCTGTTAGCTTGATAAAAACTAGCTGAAACATCTGCTAGCTTGTTAAAAACCTAGCTAAACATCTGTTAGCTTGATAAAAACTAGTTTAAACGTCTGCGAGCTTGATTAAAAAAAACTAGCTTAATTATCTGCTGGCTTGGTAAAAACTAGCTTAAAAAGTTTGCTAACTTCTTAAGAAACTAGCTTAAACATCTGCTAGCTTGTTAAAAATTATCTTAAAGATCAGCTAGCTTGTTAAAAACTAGCTTAAACATCTGCTAGCTTGTTAAAAACTAGCTAAACATCTGCTAGCTTGTTCAAAACTAGCTAAACATCTGCTAGCTTGATTAAAAAAAACTAGCTTAAACATCTGCTAGCTTGTTAAAAACTAGCTAAACATCTGCAAGCTTGATAAAAAAAACTAGCTTAAACATCTGCTAGCTTGTTAAAAATTAGCTTAAAGATCAGCTAGCTTGTTAAAAATTAGCTTAAACATCTGCTAGCTTGATAAAAAAACTAGCTTAAGCATCTGCTAGCTTGTTAAAAACCTAGCTAAACATCTGTTTGCTTGATAAAAACTAGCTGAAACATCTGCTAGCTTGATAAAAACTCGCTGAAACATCTGCTAGCTTGTTAAAAACTAGCTAAACATCTGCTAGCTTGATTAAAAAAAACTAGCTTAAACATCTGCTAGCTTGTTAAAAACGAGCTAAACATCTGCAAGCTTGATAAAAAAACTAGCTAAAAATCTGTTAGCTTGATTAAAAAAACTAGCTTAAACATCTGCTATCTTGTTAAAAACTAGCTAAACATCTGCTAGCTTGTTAAAAACTAGCTAAACATCTGCTAGCTTGTTCAAAACTAGCTAAACATCTGCTAGCTTGTTCAAAACTAGCTAAACATCTGCTAGCTTGATTAAAAAAAACTAGCTTAAACATCTGCTAGCTTGTTAAAAACTAGCTAAACATCTGCAAGCTTGATAAAAAAACTAGCTAAACATCTGTTAGCTTGATAAAAACTAGCTGAAACATCTGCTAGCTTGTTAAAAAACTAGCTTAAACATCTGCTAGCTTGATAAAAAAAACTAGCTTAAACATCTGCTAGCTTGTTAAAAATTAGCTTAAACATCTGCTAGCTTGATAAAAAAAACTAGCTTAAACATCTGCTAGCTTGATAAAAACTAGCTGAAACATCTGCTAGCTTGTTAAAAAACTAGCTTAAACGTCTGCGAGCTTGATAAAAAAAAACTAGCTTAATTATCTGCTGGCTTGGTAAAAACTAGCTTAAAAAGTTTACTAACTTCTTAAAAAACTAGCTTAAACATCTGCTAGCTTGTTAAAAATTATCTTAAAGATCAGCTAGCTTGTTAAAAACTAGCTTAAACATCTGCTAGCTTGATAAAAAAAAACTAGGTTAAACATCTGCTAGCTTGTTAAAAACCTAGCTAAACATCTGCTAGTTTGATAAAAAAAACTAGGTTAAACATCTGCTAGCTTGTTAAAAACTAGCTTAAACATCAGCTAGCTTGTTAAATACTAGCTTAAACATCTGCTAGCTTGTTAAAAATTAGCTTAAAGATCAGCTAGCTTGTTAAAACCTAGCTAAACATCTGCTAGCTTGGTAAAAAAAAACTCGGTTAAACATCTGCTAGCTTGTTAAAAACCTAGCTAAACATCTGCTATCTTGTTAAAAACCTAGCTAAACATCTGCTAGCTTGATAAAAAAACTAGGTTAAACATCTGCTAGCTTGTTAAAAACTAGCTTAAACATCAGCTAGCTTGTTAAAAACTAGCTTAAACATCAGCTAGCTTGTTAAATACTAGCTTAAACATCTGCTAGCTTGTTAAAAATTAGCTTAAAGATCAGCTAGCTTGTTAAAAACTAGCTAAACATCTGCTAGCTTGATTTAAAAAAACTAGCTTAAACATCTGCTAGCTTGTTAAAAATTAGCTTAAAGATCAGCTAACTTGTTAAATACTAGCTTAAACATCTGCTAGCTTGATAAAAAAAACTAGGTTAAACATCTGCTAGCTTGTTAAAAATTAGCTTAAAGATCAGCTAGCTTGTTAAAAACGAGCTTAAACATCTGCTAGCTTGATAAAAAAACTATGCTAAACATCTGCTAGCTTGTTAAAAACTAGCTTAAACATCTGCTAGCTTGTTAAAAACTAGCTAAACATCTGCTAGCTTGATTAAAAAAAACTAGATTAAACATCTGCTAGCTTGTTAAAAACTAGCTTAAACATCTGCTAGCTTGCTAAAGAAGCTAGCTAAACATCTGCTAGCATGTTAAAGAAGCTAGCTAAACATCTGCTAGCATGTTAAAGAAGCTAGCTAAACATCTGCTAGCATGCTAAAGAAGCTAGCTAAACATCTGCTAGCATGTTAAAGAAGCTAGCTAAACATCTGCTAGCATGCTAAAGAAGCTAGCTAAACATCTGCTAGCATGTTAAAGAAGCTAGCTAAACATCTGCTAGCATGCTAAAGAAGCTAGCTAAACATCTGCTAGCATGTTAAAGAAGCTAGCTAAACATCTGCTAGCATGTTAAAGAAGCTAGCTAAACATCTGCTAGCATGCTAAAGAAGCTAGCTAAACATCTGCTAGCATGTTAAAGAAGCTAGCTAAACATCTGCTAGCATGCTAAAGAAGCTAGCTAAACATCTGCTAGCATGTTAAAGAAGCTAGCTAAACATCTGCTAGCATGTTAAAGAAGCTAGCTAAACATCTGCTAGCATGCTAAAGAAGCTAGCTAAACATCTGCTAGCATGTTAAAGAAGCTAGCTAAACATCTGCTAGCATGTTAAAGAAGCTAGCTAAACATCTGCTAGCATGTTATAGAAGCTAGCTAAACATCTGCTAGCATGTTAAAGAAGCTAGCTAAACATCTGCTAGCATGCTAAAGAAGCTAGCTAAACATCTGCTAGCATGTTAAAGAAGCTAGCTAAACATCTGCTAGCATGTTATAGAAGCTAGCTAAACATCTGCTAGCATGCTAAAGAAGCTAGCTAAACATCTGCTAGCATGTTAAATGGTTCTGTAGTGATTGAGAAATGTCTCCTGATCTCTCAGGGCTTCTCAACATGGTGATTTTCAATCTAAACGCTCCGTCTTTTCTCTTTTTTTTCCTCTCTATCTATTTAGCTAATTGGTTTGTTGAGCCGCTGTCAGAATCTCATGATTAAATTCCCGTGACGTCGCTGCTGCAGCACAGAGCCTGTCAACGTTGTTGTTTTTTGTTGTTGTTTGTTTTCAACTGTTGTTGAGATGAGCCGTGGCTCTGCTGGCAGGAGGCGGCGGCAGCTGCAGCTTCACAGCCGGATGTTCCGGCCCGGTCACACCGCCCCAGCTGTGCTGCAGCGTGCCTGGAGCGGGGAGGAAAGAATTCACCGCCGTTTAACAGAAGCCGTCCTCCGTTAAAGCCACGCCGTAAACGCCGGGCCCCCGCCGGCGTTACCGGGGGGGCCCTCCTGCCGCTCCCAAAGTTTTGAGCTGTACAAAATATTCCGAGCGGCGAGGAGCGTTGAATTTTCCGCCCCGGCAACGTTCGCCCCCGCTCCGCCGACGCCCGGTCCCAGTTCGGCGCCGCCAGACGCGAGTCGGTGGACGCTGGGGTCCGCCAGGCCGACGCAGTCTGGAACCAAATCTAAATACATAGAAATGAAAAAGCAGAACAGTATTTTCTCACAGTTGTGAACACGAGAACAGCCAAGACGTTCTGACAGACCGTTTGGCTTTTTAGAATTCTAATAAATCTGTTCAAATAATTCCCCCGTCCTCTAATTCTTTGACTTTTCCTAAATATGCGTCTTGCATGTTTTTCTGAAGCAAATCAGGTCCTAACAACGACACACAGAATATTCCAAAGCATTCATCCCTCCACAAGATAAAGAGGACGCACTCCGCCTTGCTTGTTTCTGCGACTGATTTGCTTTGGTTCATATGCGGCGTCTGAACAGGGAGCGAGCTCTGACAGCAGACAATCAGACAGACGGCCAGAAATATCAACCAAACCCCCCAAAAAAAGACAATAAAAAGAGGCAGAAGAGATATAAGGTGGAAGAAGCGGAGACGTGTCGGACATCAGCGATCTGGACTGGAGTGAAGAGGAGGAAAGTTCAGAATCAGAGTCAGAACAGCCGCGGAACAAACAGCCAAACAAAAGTCATCCTGCTGCCCCGAAAATAGCGACGACCTCCAGCTGCTGTTCGGTCCAGCAGAACCTGCAGTGGAGCATGAAGCGCTCAGCGCCACCTCCAGGTAGAGAGAATCACTGCAGGCTGCTGTCAGTTTACAACGACATCATAACAACATCAAATGCTGTAAAAAAATAAATAAATAAAGGAATGTAATAAAATGAAAGCCAGTAGAACACGGTGTTGACAGCAGGAGCACTGCAGCGTCTCCAGAGGGGCCAGTTACAGATTCAGCTCAAATATTCTATCCTCCATCAAAGCTCAGCAAACCAAGTGTTTTTCGTTTCCACAAATGAATTTTAGAAGGAACATATTTTCTGAATGAATCCCTTTGTCCTGTGGAGCCTGCAGTCCCAGAACCCAATGAGCAGGGTGAGGACGGACCGTGTGCAGGTGTCCGTCCTGCTGCAGCCGGGGAGACTGATTTTACTCATTTTAATATGTTCCTGATTATTATTGACGGTTAATGATACAACTATTGTGTGTGTGTTGGTGTGTGTGTGCGTGTTTATCAGGGAAACCAGTGCGCAGAGTGTGAGAGGTGACGCTGCGCTAATGCGCTCTGTAAAAAGTTCAATACATTTTAAAACCTGATTTGAGGCATTAATAAAGCAGATATGCTCAAAACTTTGGGAGCGGCAGGAGGGCCCCCCCGGTAACGCCAGCGGGGGCCCAGCGTTTACGGCGTCGCTTTAACGGAGGACAACTTCTGTTAAACGGTGGAGAGCGGTGATGAATTGTTCTCAGCGCTCCAGGCACGCTGCAGCACAGCTGGGCGGTGTGACCGGGCCTGCAGCGAGCCAGCTGAGCCCTGAGACTCCTTCATGCTCCCAGACGGGAGAAGGAAGGTTGTTTTTATTGCTACCAGTCAGCGCCATTGTTCCTGCTCAACGTGGCTGTGGCAATGCGGTGTTGGCGATGGCCCATCATGCACCGCGGTGGGCTTCCTGACATCGCCATATTTCATTTTTGTGATGACCGCGACAGCCCTAATGCTAAAGAAGCTAGCTAAACATCTGCTAGCATGCTAAAGAAGCTAGCTAAACATCTGCTAGCATGCTAAAGAAGCTAGCTAAACATCTGCTAGCATGCTAAAGAAGCTAGCTAAACATCTGCTAGCATGTTAAAGAAGCTAGCTAAACATCTGCTAGCATGCTAAAGAAGCTAGCTAAACATCTGCTAGCATGCTAAAGAAGCTAGCTAAACATCTGCTAGCATGTTAAAGAAGCTAGCTAAACATCTGCTAGCATGTTAAAGAAGCTAGCTAAACATCTGCTAGCATGCTAAAGAAGCTAGCTAAACATCTGCTAGCATGCTAAAGAAGCTAGCTAAACATCTGCTAGCATGCTAAAGAAGCTAGCTAAACATCTGCTAGCATGTTAAAGAAGCTAGCTAAACATCTGCTAGCATGCTAAAGAAGCTAGCTAAATGTCTGCTAGCATGGTAAATAAGCTAGCTAAACATCTGCTAGCATGTTAAAGAAGCTAGCTAAACATCTGCTAGCATGTTAAAGAAGCTAGCTAAACATCTGCTAGCATGTTAAAGAAGCTAGCTAAACATCTGCTAGCATGTTAAAGAAGCTAGCTAAACATCTGCTAGCATGTTAAAGAAGCTAGCTAAACATCTGCTAGCATGCTAAAGAAGCTAGCTAAACATCTGCTAGCATGCTAAAGAAGCTAGCTAAACATCTGCTAGCATGTTAAAGAAGCTAGCTAAACATCTGCTAGCATGTTAAAGAAGCTAGCTAAACATCTGCTAGCATGCTAAAGAAGCTAAATGAAATGTGAGGACGACACATTCCAGTCACATGAGAGCGTTGTGAAGTCGGGCTCAGACTGGAGGAAATCCACAGTTTCTGTTGCTTCCTCACATCAATGTGAATCTCACTTCAAGACTTTTCAACAAAGTGTCCAAACATTTGACTGCAGCCATTCAGAACCTCACTTCATTGCCTTTGTCTTCAGTTCCACTGAACAAAGTTGCTGAATGAATCCAAACCACTGATTGATGATGAAAAAGCTGCGACGCGTCAACATGGAGCTGAATCCAGAAGAAATCCATCAAGTCAGAGTCCTGATCACACACCAACACTCACTCACTGTGTGTGTGTGTGTGTGTGTGTGTGTGTGTGTGTGTGTGTGTGTGTGTGTGTGTGTGTGTCTTTTTCTCTCTCAGGTGTTCATATTTATCAGCAGATGTATGGTTGTGAATGGGACGATGAAACTGATGAAGTGGTGAATGGATTTCATCAGTACGGTTACGATGGAGAAGATTTCATCTCTTTGGACCTGAAGACAGAAACATGGATCGCTCCAGTTCAACAGGCTGTTCCCTCCAAACACAAGTTTGACAATGACAAAGCAACATTGGCTGGGCACAAGCACTACTACACCCAGATTTGTCCTGACTGGCTGAAGAAGTATGTGGAGTTTGGTCGGAGCTCACTGATGAGAAAAGGTAAAATGTTTGGAGTTTGTCTCTCAGCTTCTCTTCTTTCATGCTGCTCTCAGCATCTCCTCTCCTCTCTCCATCTGGCCTTCCTTCATCCCTCTTTCCATGGCCCGTCTCTTCCTGGCTGCAGTGGCTGACATGAGAGAGAAAGAGTGTAGAGAAGAATCCAGTAAAGTGTGAGGTGTCTTCCTGCTTGTTCTCCAGATCTTCCCTCAGTGTCTCTCCTCCAGAAGACTCCCTCCTCTCCGCTCACCTGCCACGCTACAGGTTTCTACCCCGACAGAGCCGACTTGTTCTGGAAGAAAGACGAGGAGGAGCTCCATGAGGACGTGGTCAAAGGAGAGATCCTCCCCAACCATGACGGGAGCTTCCAGATGAGCGTTGATCTGGATCTTTCAGGGCTCAAAGATGAAGACTGGGGGAGGTACAGCTGTGTGTTTCATCTGGCTGGAGGACAGGAAGTCTCCAAGAGACTGGACAAACGGGACATCAGGACCAACTGGAAGACAAATGATGGAGGTCAGAGACTCTTCATTTCACTCTCATTCTCTCCTGTGTCTTTTGTTCCGTTCTGATGTTTCTCTTTGTTGACAGCAGCTTCACTCCTATCAGTGTGTTTTTATCTGCTCAACAGTTCAAGAAGCTCAATAACTTCCTGCTTTTTCTGAGTTTCTCTTGAAAAGTTTTTCTCACCTCCGTCCAGTTTTTCTGCTTGTTTTGGTTTTGATTCTCTGAATTCCTGTTTTCTGCTCACATCATTCCGTGACTCTGTGTCTGAGGAGCTCATCTGAAGAAGGAACAATCTGCTCGTTTTTATTTTTATGTATGATTTATTTATGAATTTTGAACAGAAAGACAAGCAAGTGGATAACATCAGTATCAAGTGTCAAAGGCTTGCAGGAAAAAATATGAATCCACAGATACTAACAGATACGTCTTAAATGTGGCGAGTAAATAAACCATCTCCACTGAGAGCAGTGATCAGAGCTGCTCCTGTTCTAACAACAGATCCAAGTGTTTTCTGAGATGGGCTCACAGGGCGTGGATGGAGAACCATGGTCTCAGGTCGTGGGGTTGGTTCCAGTGTCAGTGACAAGACGTGGTGTAGAGAGGGGGGCCAGACTTTACCAGATATATCGTCACAGCCTCTGAGAGAATACTTCATTTTCTCCAAATTCATAAATGAAAACATCTCTGAACTGAAAGAAACAGCTGAAAGTGAATCAGAAACTGCATCCAGCATGCAGACAGTCCAGGGCGGGTGAGGAACATGAGGGGGGGTCAGCCGGGCCTGGATTCCATTCAGGACAGTTGGGATCTGCGCCTGGAAACATCCTTGCCAGCCTCCTTTCTGACCAGTGAACCCCAGGGACGACCTTCCATTGGACGATGCAGCGACGGGCGCAGATAGATGAGGAGTGGAGCCGCTTCAGAATACATGGCCTCCGTTCATCAGTAATGTCCACATCCAGCTCCTCCGGCCAGGTCAGACGGAGGAGATCAGGTGTTCCTGAACGTTTAGAAAGAAGATGATGCTTTAACTTTGAGGTTCCTCCCTTCAAAGAAGGCCTGATCTCCAGCATGGCGTCCATTATAGAGGCATCCGGAGTGTTGGAAGAGTCAGGGAAGTGCTTGTTGATGAAGTCTGGAGCTTTCAAATACCTAAAACAGTGACAGTTGGACAAATTAAATTTGAATGATAACTGAGCAAATGAGGCCAAAATGCCCTCCACATAGAAGTCCTTCACAGAGGCAAGTCTGTGGCTCTGCCACATCGAAATGATCCATCGATGAGTGATGGTGGAAACAGAGGCTTCAGATCCAACGGCGAGTGAAGAGGGATTCTCAGGAAACCAAAGTGTTTCTTCACTTCAGCCCAGATTTGAAGGCAGTTTTTAACCATGACGTTGTCAGTATATGATGGAGGAGATCGTTTTGAGGGAAGACACAAAGGTGAGAGTAAAGAAGCTGAATCTCACGATGCCTCCTCCACTGGCAGCCAGGTCGGCCTCCCACCATTGCCACACCAGAGCAGCATTGTGGGAACATTTACAGACCAGTAATAGTACAGAAAATCTGGCAACGCAAGACCACCAGAGTCCTTGCTTTTTTCACATTCTGGGAGGTTTCTTGTTCCACAGAAACTGTGAGATTGAACTGTCAAGAGACTGGAAACATTTTGGGGGATAAACATCAGAATGCATTGAGAAAGATACAAAAATCTGGGTAATCCACTCATTTTGATCCAACTAATCCTGCCAGCCAAGGAGAGAGGCGTCACAGACCAACGGTGTTTATCTTGAGTGAGCAGCTCGAGCCTTGGGATGAAGTTCGCCTTATGGAGGTCAGAAAACTCCTTTGTTCTCTGAATCCCCAAATATTTGAAACTTTGCAGAGCAGGTTTAAAGGTAAACTAGTCAGCGGGTCGGACGTGGCAATGGGACTTACAGGGAAAACTTCACTGCTGTCCAGATTAAGTTTACAGCCAGATATCTGTCCGAAATGCTTCAGAGTATTCAAAATAGGAGGTATAGAGATATCTGGATCTGAAACAAAAAGCAGCAAATCATCTGCGTACAAGGACGCCTTGTGTACAAACCCACTCCTTGAAATGCCACACATGCTGCTCGCCCTGAGAGCTGCTGCCAGAGGCTCTGTGGCAAACAGCAGGGGGGGGAGACAGCCCTGCCTGGTTCCACGACTGAGGGGGAAATATTTAGAATGATTATTATTTGTACGTCCACGTGCCAGTGGTGAGGAATATAACAACTGCACCCGGGATATAAATTTACCACCAAAACCAAAATGCTGTAAAGCGTAGAATAGAACGGGCCGCTCCACCCGATCAAAGGCCTTTTCTGGATCCATTGTGATGACAAATTCTGAGTATTAGATGGAGAGGGCGAATATACGAGTTTAATAAGCATCTAATATTCTGGTAGGAATGTCTTGTCTTAATAAAACCTGTCTGATCACAATAATTACAGTGGGCAGGATGGACTCAATTCGTTTTGCCAACATTTTTGCTGCCATTTTAACAGCAGAAGAATCTGCTCTGATAACACAATCCACTGCTTCTGCTGTTTCTATGAGGCAGGAGAGGATTATTGATCAGGAGAGACAACCTCTGACAATCCATCTGGAATCTAGATGATGGAAACAGAGACTCTCCTCACTGACCAGATGTTTCTCTGCAGGACTTCACCCTGGACTGATTGCTGGAATTGTTATTGCTGTTGTGGTCCTGGCAGGCATTGGACTCATCATCTACAAGAAGAAACGACCTCAAGGTAAAGTAGAAACTCTCCTTTCCTCATCAGGATCATTGATGTGTGTGTGTTGAACCTGAAGGAGGGTTTGGAGTGGAAAAGAGTGGTCGTCATGGTAACCTCCTCCCTCTTTCTCCTGCTGTTTTTCAGGGTCCAGTAGTACCAGCAGTGAGTACTTTCCTATTTCCTTTCATCAGGATGTTTCAGTGTTGTTTGATGTTCCTTTCTGTTGTTTCTGCCTTCAAGCTGACTTCTTGCTTTGGAACATGTTTCATGTGTTTCCAACAAGTTTTGCTCTTTGTTTTCTAGAATCTGACACTTCCTCTTCATCAGGAGAAGAAGCCATGCAGAGCATGTTAAAAACCTCTTCATGAAGGAAGAGTCCAGAGAGGCTCCAGTCATTGAGTCTGATGGAGCAAGAGCCAAAAGAAATGATGGAGAAGTTGCTGATTGCTCCACTTTGAGCTGCTCTCCAGGATGAAACATGAAATGAATCAGTTTCCATCTTCTTAATATCAGAGTGAAGTGATGAGGATGAGGGGATTACGGTAATCCAGGTTGTCTTCAATAGATTAGAACTGATGTGTTGAGCGAGTTTCTCTCCTCCACTGATTTCCTCCTGACTAAACTATTGATCTGCTTCATTCACTTGTTGCTTTTCATCACTTCCTTCTGATCTTTTCTTGGTTTTATTTGATCTCAGATGGTGAAATGTTTTCTTTGCAGAAACCAGGAGCTTTTTCCTTTAATGTGTCAGTTCCTCACATTCATTGTTGGTTTATTGAGATGTTTTTCTTTTTCAATCATATTTATCGTGTGTTTTGAGCCTCTGAATAAAATTCTCCATAATCCAGAATCCCTCAGTCTTCTTGTCTTATTTAAATTAATATTATCTTTTGCTTTCCATCTCTGTTTATTGAGATTTCTCATCTTCTCAGTCAGTTACAAAGAGTTTCCTGAAGTGACTCCATGTAGAACAAAGTGTTTCCTGAAGTGACTCCAGGTTCTTCAGTTGGTTGGTTGGTTGAGTGGAAGATGGAACTGGAACCCTCCACTGACCACAGCCAGAGGTTGGACCAGGAGATCTCCACTGTTTCTACTGCAGCAGCTCATCATGTCCACATCTGGAGTTGTGGAGTTTCTTGATGTTCCAGTTTGGTCCTGACAGAAGCTTGGCAGTGCTCGGCCTCTCTTGGCCTTCAGCAGTTGGAGAATCTCTTTTACTGAACCACAGGAAGGAGTTGATCAGCCTGTCAAGAGGAAGATGAAATAATCTGAGGATGAATATTGGAACCTGTTGAAAACCTGAGGAGTCTGAAACATAAACCAGGAAGTCGTCTGCATACAGTGACAGCTTGTGTGTTAATCTCCTGAACTTGATGACCTTAAATCTATTTCCA
Source organism: Salarias fasciatus (assembly GCF_902148845.1). Taxonomy (NCBI): domain Eukaryota; kingdom Metazoa; phylum Chordata; class Actinopteri; order Blenniiformes; family Blenniidae; genus Salarias; species Salarias fasciatus. The sequence continues at coordinate 9,809,536 of NC_043765.1, read as the reverse complement.
TGATGGAGTCAGATGGCCGACGGTTCCACGGCGACAACAAAGGTCAACACAGGTCAATCCTTGGGCCACTTCTTTTTTCTTTTTTCTGCTTCCTCTGGGATCTGTTCTCCGGAGGTTTGGTGTGTCCTTCCATCTTTATGCTGATGACTGTCAGATCTCTGTCCCTCTGAAGTGTGAAGATTCATTCAGTGCTGCTCAACTCTTGGAGAGCATTAATGCCACTAAGGACTGGATGTCAGAAAATGTTTTGTGTCTCAGTGACAGTAAACTGAGGTTCTTCTGGTTGGTCCTAGTGAGGTCAGCAGTAAACCTGTTCACTTGGGGCCTTTGACTCAGTTTGTTCAGCCCACTGTTACCAACCTTGGTGTTAAAATGGACCATGACCTCAAGCTTGATAAGCAAATTAGTGCTGTTGTGAAATCAAGGTTTTTCCATCTGAGACAACTTGCTAAGGTGAAGTCTTTCCTCTCAAGACACAGTTTTGAAATCCTGATTCATGCTTTTGTTCCAACTCGGCTGGACTATTGTAACGCTCTTCACGCCGGCATTGAGGAGAGTTTACTGAAGCGTCTGCAGCTCGTCCAAAATGCTGCAGCTCGCCTTTTAACTGGCACACGAAGATATGATCACGTATCTCCAGTGTTGTCGTCACTTTATTGGCTTCCTGTCCGCTACCGGACTGATTTTAAAACTCTTTTATTTGTCTTCAGATCTTTGAATGGTCTTGCCCACCATATTAGTCTGAACTGTTGGTCCTTATGTGCCGGACGTCGTCTCAGATCAGCAAACAAGGCTCTACTCGCCGTTCCTGACACAAATCTCAAATGTAGGGGGTATCGAGCGTTTTCTACTGTCAGTCTGAAACTGTGGAATGATTCACCTCTGCACATAAAGCAATCGGATTCTCTTCTTGTTTTTAAGTCCCGCCTTAAGACTCACTTCTTTTCTTTGGCTTTTAACTGGTGTGAGACTGTATTTTACTGAAAAGTTGCCAGTGTTGTCTTATTAATATGTTTATGTCTATTTCTATTGTTTCACTCTGTGTTTGTGCAGCACTTTGGTCAACATTGTTGTTTGTAGTAGTGCTTTATAAATAAACTGGACTGGACTGGAACAAAGAGCTGCCTTGCCTGTGGGCCCAGGAGAGAGGGAACAGGCTGGATCTAATTCTGCTGATGTTCACTGAACCAACCAGGGATGTGTCGAGTAACCGGATCCAGGAAATCAATCAGTGCTGAAGCTCAACCTGTTCAGAATGTAGAACATGTATCTCCATTCCACCAGCTCAAAGGACTTTACAGCGTCTGAAGAAAGAAGAATCAGGAGAGTTTGTAGTTTGTAGTGGAAATAATATGAAACAACCATCTGGTGTGAAAGAAGGAATGTCTCCCAGGAATGAAGCCGATTGGTCTGGATGTATCGATCAGCTGCTACAAACACAACATGAACTTCAGAGTCAGGAGAGAAGAAACTGGAGCTGAGTTCTGAACACTTTATTCCAGTTTTAAAGCTGGTTAAGTTCCATTGATCTGATCATTAAGAGCTGATGTTCCATTTGAACTTTGTGATAATACAGGCTGTAGTACAGCAACAATATAATAATGATAATAATAATCATCACCATCATCCAGAGTCCATAGAAATAAAGCTCTGAGGGATATTTTCTGACAGGATGAAGTTCACCTGTTGTCACATCTCTGAAGGAGGATTTGACTTTTCCACATGATGAAATGATCCAGCAGCTTTTTGAGATGCAGATCAAAAGTTTGTTCTGTCAGATGAATCAAAATGAGTCTGAATATTTCAGGCTCCATCCACAGGTTCTTTTCTGAAGCTTTCTTTTCCAGCTGGTCTTCAACATGTTGCTGCTGCTCTGCTCCTCTTCCAGTGTGGCTTCTTTCTTTTCCTGTGAAGAAAACCTGTTGAAGTGAAATCTGCCCGGCAACTGATGACCAGCCACAGACTGAGCTCTGACTCAGAGCTTCCAGATGGGATTATTTCAACTCTGAACACAGAAAAACTCAATAAAACTTCAGATTGATGTTTTCATGTTGTTCATTTAGTTTTAATAGATCTTTCTTTGATGCTGTAGTGATGAAATTTGGGGAAACTGATGTTTTTTTGGAGCAACTCCAGACGACAAGTCAGTCCCTTCTCTGAAGCTCTGTGGCGCCCCCGCTGGTGGGGCTCCATGCTGCACTTGGGGCTCCTCCAGGAACAGCCCAGCCAGCAGAAGAAGCCCCATCTCCTCCTGCTCTCTGCTCGGAGTCTTCCTCTGGGGTCCTGGATGCTCGTCCTGCTCCTGCTGCTCACTGAACTGGTTGTGGAAACGTTTCTTTCATTTGGTGCTGACTGAGTTTGGAACGGCGCCGCTTCACCGTGTCGCCACGCTGGAAAGTCCCTTCTCTTCATTCTTTCACTTTCTCTCTCTCTCTCTCTCTCTCTCTCTCTCTCTCTCTCTCTCTCTCTCTCTCTCTCTCTCTCTCTCTCTCTCTCTCAAAGGATGTAATGATGTGAGGAGCCCTGAGTGTGTCGCTGGCAGAGGAGCTCAACAGCTTCTTTGCCCTCTTTGTAACACCGCAGCGACACCCCCCTGCTCCGGCCCCGCCCCCACCACGTCCCGCCATCCCCCCGCTAACTGTCGGCCAGCAGGATGTGAGGCGGTGAACCCCAGGAAGGCCCCGGGCCCTGACGGTGTACCTGGAAAGGTGCTCCGGGTGTGTGCACAGCAGCTGTCTGGAGCCTTCAGCAGGATCTTCAGCCTCTCTGTGGCCCAAGCAGCCCCCCCCACCTGCCTGAAATCCACCACGATCATCCCCATCCCGAAAAAGTCCCCCGCATCCAGCCTCAGTGACGATCGCCCTGTTGCCCTCACACCGATCATCATGGAGTGCTTCCAGAGACTGGTTCTTCACCACATAAAGGACTGTCTCCCCCCTGCACTCGACCCCCCCCAGTTCACATACCGGGCGAACAGATCCACAGAGGACGCCATCACCATAGCCCTGCATGCGGCGCTGAGCCGCCTGGAACAACGGCACGGCGACGCCAGGATGCTCTTTGTGGACTGCAGCTCGGCCTTCAACACAATCATCCTGGACATGCTGGACAGAACACTGGACACTCTGCGCCCCCCCTGCTGTGATGTTTATGCCTGCCACTGCAGCTCCTGCTGCTTTTTATGGATTATTTATGCTCTTTTTAATTTATTACATTTGCACTGAAGGAGAAGCTCTCCACATTTCATTGTACTTTTGCATAATGACAATAAATGCTATTCCTCTGACTCTGCCAGACTCACCGCTGCACCACGCCCTGGGTCAGCGGTCTGATTCCCTCCCAGCGTCTCTGATAGAAGCTCCACATCACTTCTTCCTGTCAGAAAGCGTCCCGCTGTTTTAAAAGTGGAACTTGCCGCTCCGCTGGACTAATGAGCTTCACTCCAGCAGCAGGTCTGCGTGGCTTCTCCTCCATCAATCCAGCCTTTAATGAAGGAGCAGACAGCCTGACGAGCACAACCCAAACCACAGCGTGACCACGAGGATTCAGCAGGTCTGAGAGAAGACTGTCACCTCCTGCTGAGGCTCCTTCAGGAGGAACAGACTGCTCTGAAACATGACGTCTGTGTTGCGCTGATCCTTCCAGAGACTCAAACAGAGACGTTTGGCTTCATGGATCCAGTTCTGGTTCAGGGGATTGTTTTTCACACTTTGAATGACTTGTTGGTGGAAAAGCTCGTTATAAATAAACTTTCATTAGATTTTAGCTGATTTAAACTTTCATGAGCAGCTTTGTGTCTAAATAAGGTTTGGGGCGCGGTGGGGTCACGTTCTGGAGTTTAACTTGAGAATTTACTTTTTTTTTTGAGAATTTCTATTTACATTCTTGTCTGATCTACAACATGTCTGTTCCATTTTATATTTGGATACATAATACATTTATGTTAAATATTGTTTCTTCATTTTCCAGCTCACTAAAATATCTGAGTCGTTCACAGACTGCTTCTGCTTCTCTATCATAAATCACATCTTCACACATCAGAATATTCTATCACTGTTTATCCCACGAGACCTGATGATAACTTTAGTATTTAACCAGTTATGATTGATTCAATGTGCTGACAAACAGAAAACACTGTTCAACAGAAAACAGATCTTTTTCTGCTTGATGTATCAATTTTCCACTTTTCATATTACTGTTTTATTTTATTTTATTTTATTTTATTTTATTTTATTTTATTTTATTTTATTTTATTTTATTTTATTTTAAGAAATTTCGAATATTTATATATCTATTTTTCTACTCTTTAGAGATCCAGGACGCATCAAGAGTTGCTGTTTCCTGTCGTTCCGCCCGGAGGACATTAACTTCTAGTTCCTAGTCGGACGGGTTTGAGTGACGGAACAGAGCGTGTTGAGATGTTTGTCTGTCAGTAACTCCTCGCTGATGTTGTGCTTTATTCTGCAGAGCATTTGTTTCCCCTGGTGAGACTTTCTGTCTCCTTCGTGGTTTTGTTGTTTCGGACGAGTTCCGTTTTATTTACCGATGTAATGTTGAATCTGTCCAGCAGAGGGCCTCAGCGCTGCGCCGCGGATCAACACAAGAGAGAGTTCTTTGAGGAATTCACCACAAGCTGGTTCAACTTTACAAATATGCTTCTGTGTTTAAAAGAAATTCCCCACAATTACAGTGAAGTTAATTCTCATATCATGTTGGAAATTCTTACTAATAAAGCCACATAAAACATTTTCACATTTAAATTCTGTAGTTGGTAAATATTGAGAGAACCAGAGATATAAATCCTCCCCAAAAGCTCCAGAATACATTCATTCCTAGAACATGTGTCCAGTGGTTTCAACATGTTCTTTACTAAAGGAACAGTTATTACTCTGGAATCCAAACCGTTTGCTTCTAAAGTCAGCAGAGGATTTATTCTGTTCAGGACCTGAAAGGCAATCCTTTGGTTTGGGATCAGTGGGAAATTTGATCTTATAATTTGAGTCTCTTTTTGAGAAAATAATATGAAAAGCAATTTTAGGAAAACACATTGTGAACATTTCTTCATTAAAATAAGTAGAATAGTCCAGCTGTTGGTTCAGAGCCAGTTCAGTTGAGGCCGTTCACCATCAGTGATGGAGATTTGGATTCAGCCCATTTCTATTGACATGTGAAGCTTTTCCCAGGACTGCTGGAGGTAAAGCTTTAACCTCTCCTTTATACTGACGCTCATCCCTGATGTTCCATTTAGCAGGAAAACTTTCCAGAGACTGAATATTACCTGGACAATCCAGTCAGTGCTGCACAGACCAAACTCCACTGTCCATAAAGAAACGAGGAAATGATTCTATTCCTGTCAGAACAGCTCTTCCTCTGATAGAAAAGTCTCTCTGAGACCCAGAGTTCAGTGTGTTTTAGATTTCTCTGAGCAGCTCCTCATGTTCAGCTTGGTTCTTTGCTCACATCTTTAGTAATCTGCTCACCAGATATTGAAGTGTGGTTCTGACAGGAATGTTCTGGATGGATGACAGATTCACACACTGATGGATCACTGGCTTGTATTTGACATGATCAACATCAGAATCCGTGATGTGTTCAAAGACATGTCTGCTGGTAAAGTCCAGATAGTGAAGCATCTTCTCTACATGTGACCTTCCTGCTGACTCCAGGATGTTGGAGAACTCTCTCCATCCAGCTGGGCTGATCAGCGCTTCCTGGGCCGGGCCCGATGTGTGTGTCGCCTCAATGTTTCTGTTTCTTCCATCAGGTGAGCCGCAGGGCAAAGATGGCCGCCAGAAGATTCCAGATGAAAGCAGACAGCAGCTGACAGAGTGAAGAGCTGCAGGCCAGCCTCCAGAATAAAGACATGATCTTCACACTCAAACACACTTTACATTATGGACATCAACAAACACACATTGGGTTGAAAGAGATCAGATATGCTCACTTCTCAAAACCATTTGTTCTTTCGTTGTTCAGGAACCAAACTGCAGCTTTCCTTTTTCTAGAGTCTCTTAAACCTGAGAGATGAAAAGAACAACTGGCTTTGGAGAAAGTAGGGCTGCTTGATTTTGCCTCAAAATAAAATCCTGATTATTTTCTCTTAAACCCGATTTTTCGATTGCGATTAGGATTTTTTGTAAAAACAAACAAACAACAAAAAAAAAGAATAAAGTACTTTGAATGTCTTTTATTGAACCTTTGTTTGGATTCAACAAATCCCAAATTCTAAATGTACAATCACATTACTGATTGAATAGTGCAAAACTGTCAAAATCTAAAGTGAACATTGCAGCTTATCTTAAATACACTCCAGGTCTGACTAAAAACAAAAAATAAAGTGAATTAAGTCACTTTTTGTAAAAGAAACTTTGCCTCCATCGTAGAATAAATCTCAGTCAGTCGGTCAGTCATGTTGTCAGTCAGTGAGGGGAGGTCGGGAGGCAGGCTCAGGTTTTGTGCTGCAGTCACAATTTCCTGTCTTACTTGAACATCAGTGTATCGTGCAAACTTAACAATATCCAAAAACAAGATGACAATTAGTTGATCTAAACAAACACAGACATGCATGCCTCATGTCACTGAACTTTACTTCTTAAAACTCTTTGCAAATAAACACAGAAAAATTCTTTGAGATTAAGAGAACCTCGTCTTCACAACAGACTTCCTGTCTTTCTGCTCTTCTTTAAACAAAAATGAATGAATAAAGAGCAAAGTGTTCACTTTTTGCCAGATAAATATTCTGCAGTGTCGTCAGTCTGTAAACCAAACATTCAGAAAGTCAGTCTGCAGTGGCAGTCAGCGAGCATCCCTCCAGCCTGTCATGCAGCCTCATGCTGATGGGCTGCAATCACATCTTCAAGTTTCTTGAGAGGAACACAAGCCTGTCGACAGAATTGGGGCTGAGCGATGCCCGGTGGCGTGTAACGATGTTCCCGCCCACACTGAAGAGCCTCTCAGATGGGGCACTGGCAGCAGGGACTGAGAGGTGTTTCTTAGCTAGTTTGCTGAGGTTTGGGAAGCTTCCTGCATGTCCTTCCACCACTGAAGTGGATCTGCGTCCTCGCTAACCTCAGGGATCAACAGGGAGGTTGCCAGCTCCGTTCTGATTCTCTGTTCCTATGATGAGGACGGCGTCACCTTTTTCTGGAAGAAGCTGGACAAGAGCCTCTTCTTTGGTGCAGGACCAGGCAGAGCTACAGATGGGCTGAAGTGTTTTCTTCTTGGTAGTTTGTAGCGGGAGTCCAACACGTTGACCAAGTACCAAAACCCCTCCTTTTCCACAGTGAAAATCAGCAGCATGTCTTTTGCGATACGACACACCACTGCATCTGTAACTGCAATCCACCTCGGATCTTTCTCATCATACGGAACACCGTGTGAAAACGAAGCAGCAAGAGTGAGCTGCCTGCTACTTGCAGTAGGTGGTGGGGGAGTCGCTCTATCTTGAGCAGTCCTCTCTGCTACACAGTTCGTTTTCCCGCTGGCGGTTCTTCTGAGGATGTTGAGATAAGTTGCTCGTGTTTGAATCTCTCACTGCAACTGACTTCATGACCAGCTGACATCGTGGATGTTCTCGGTCTGTGTCCGCCGTGTCGAAACCAAACCATTTCCACGCAACAGATTTAGTTGACCCCGATTTGGGAACTAAAAATTCACTTCCTGGGGCAAATGTGACTTCTTTGGCAGTAGCCATGCTTGTTGTTGTTGTTAATGACCAGATACTGAGCGAACGCAGGCACGCACCTCCATCATGACAGGAAGTGGAGACTGGCCAGAGAAACTACGGTGGCTTAGAAGCACCAAGCACGTGAAAAGCCGAAATCGTTCATGTACGATTTCAGCGTTTTTAGCATCGTCTTAACCCAAAAAGTCGGTTACGATTCAAAATCGATTAACCGAGCAGCCTGAGGAGAAAGACAGGAGAAGATGAAATAAAGAGATAAAAACCTCAGATGAAGAGAAGAGGAGGCTTTAAGTCTGTTAGTTGTGACTCAGCTCACAGTAATCAGCTCTGGATTGATTTGCTGGAGAAATTTAAACTCCTCCTAACTTGAACCTTGTCTTATGAACCCTGTTAATGCAGCAGGGGCTGATGGGAAGCATCAGACTAGAAATGAGTTTAAATCTGAAGTGTAGTTGATATCAAAGAGTTGTGAAGAGCAGCTCTGGACTGTGACTTTGAGAAGGAGCAGAAACAGGAGCAGGAACATGAAGACAGAAGCAGAGCTGCAGTAAAGAGCAGGTTTCAGACCCGTCAGCAGGAAGCTCCTCTTGTCAAAGTGTCCTCAGACGTTTCTTCTGCAGACTGCAGCCGACACTGATGAAGCCTGGCCGCCCGGCAGACTCTCACATCTCCACCTTTGGTTTGTGCTCGGCCTCCAGGATTCTTCTCAGTGTTTCTCCTGACAGACTGGATGAAGGCCTGGAGGTTTCCTCCATTCTCTGCTCTTCCAGTGGATGAACACCGTCAGCAGTGGTTCCCATGGTGGAGCCCACTGCTGCATCTCTGACAGGAAGTGGAGAGCTTCTGGACCATCTGCTCGCTGGCTTTCTGCTCTATTCCTGGATTTCCAGCCTCCAGCTGCTCTGGTTCCTTTCCAGACAGCTGGGCCGATGGTCCAGAGTCTTCACTGCTCAGAGACTTTCAGCCTCTCTGACATCGGAGGAACATCACTGCTGTGACGAGAGACACTGATTTCTGGTTTCTACATTCATTTATTTACATATTATGGATTCATGAAGTCTCACATGGATTTTATGATCTGAAAACATCAGTGGACACAAAACATTTTTTATAATCCTTCATTAATGTAGCTCATACATTAATATGTCTTCTGTTTTAGCTTTATTCCAGAATTTTGACATTTTCCAGTAAACATTTCCAGGAGAAAGTCATCTAGAATCAGACAGTAAAGAGAAGTGAGAGAATCCCGGTCAGGAGGCTGAGGACGAGCCGAGCAGAAGCTCCATCCAGCATCAGGAGCCACGAGAAGAGAAGGACAGTAGGAGCTCTGAAGGAGCTGCCGTCTCATAGTTTACTGCTGTACACAGCTGGAGTAGAAAACGTTTGGCCAATACTGACATTTTCAGTTTTTTCATTGATCAATAATTAGTTTGGATCATCAGTTTCATTTTGATCTGTCAAATACCTTCAGAGATGTCAGCAGTGAAGCGAGGCTCACTGGATGAAGCTCCAGATGCTTCCTGAAGCCTCTGATGAGTCTGGATTGTGGATCCAGCAGTTTTGGACCGTTGACCCTGATCAAACTTCTCCACTTCTGTTAGGTTCCTCTAAAGCAAACTGAATTTACTGCAAAAGCAACGTGAAAACCAAGAGATGGAGCCTGATTCCAAGTCTTCATTCACACAACAGAACAGTTGATCAGTTTTCCTCCATCAGCAGCTGGACTGTCCGGCTCCTGCTGGACCACAGAGCCAGAGGAGCTCCTCTCCTCGCTGCTCCTTCCAGGCTCCACTGAGGCCTGGCCCCGAGAGCCGGAGTCCCGTCTGGAGCTGCACAGCACTGCCTCATGTTTTCAACCTCAATAACAGAGGGCCACCTGGATTTGAACCAGGGACCTCTGGATGTGCAGTCAGATGCTCTCCCACTGAGGATCGTTGCTGTATCTTCATGTTCTTTCTCCTCTTCACTCTCTTTTGGTTCTCTTTCTAATAAAAGCTGGCCCGGAGGCAGGAAGCAGCGCTGAGAGAAAAGCTCCACTTGAAAAACATGTAAACTTGATTTTAAGACTTTCTGGGTTCAAAGACAGAAGAGCTGAAGCAGCGACAGTCCAGACTCACAAAGCTTTCTCTACAAGACAGAACATGAAAACAAATAAGTGGATAAAAACAAAAAAAATTAGGAAATAAAAAGAAATGAGTAAAGAAACACTGAGCAGTGACAGTAAGGGGGATTTACTGAGGAGGAATAAATGAAATGGAAACTGGTTCATCAAGTGATGAATCATTCACTGTTCTGCAGTGAGTCACAGCTGGATCCATCAGTCTGTTTCTACATCTTCATCTATTTTAGTTTCAGAGCTCTCTCTGGTACTGGATCAGGGTTTGACTTCTGCTGAGCTGCTTCTCTGAACCTCTGATAGAAATAAATTCAATCTAATCTGATCTAAATCAGGGGCGGAGCTCGGAAAATATTTGTGGAGTGTTGAGGAGAGGAGGCAGCGAGGGGTGTCAACATAATGTGTGTGTGTGTGTGTGTGTGTGTGTGTGTGTGTGTGTGTGTATGGGTATTTCTGTCCTTGTGGGGACCAAATGTCAAAGGATAGGAAAACCTGGCACGACCTACCGCCCTGGATAAATATTGTTTCTACATGTTTTCTGTCAGTGTTTCTGCAGCATATTGTAGGGAGCGGTCACATTGAGTCTCCAAGGGCAAATACAACAACTCAGGCGTCAATACTGTGAGATGCAGAACTCAAAATGGTTTTCTGGGTGTGAAGGCAGATCAATTTGGGGCAAAGCACAGTGGCATACTGCAGGTGCACTGGTGACAGAAGCAGTGCATGATGGGAAAAAGGCAGCTTGAAGAGCCTGAGCCAAAGATAAAAAGCAAGTGATGCTAAATCTGGTCATCGCTGCATTTTTCTACGTTCTTCTCTAAGTTTTCCAAATAACTTGTGGGTTAAAACTGACTTTTAGTGTTTTTCTTTTATGGATGTGATTATAAACTCTCCGACATTAAATAACAATAGCCACAAGACCAGGGGTGCGCTCGTACTTCGATTCACAGACGGGAGCAAATATATAATATTACCAGGAGAGCGGACAAATGAAACTACAAATAGAACTACAGATGAACTGAATTCTGTTGATTCTTGGTTTGTCAGCAAGTGAGCAGCAGCGTATTTGCGCACACGCGATTCATTCGACGTGTGGAGGAGTGGTGTGGGTCTGCTCTCTGCTCTGACTGCAGCAGGGAGCGCAGCGTGACACTGGCCGCCTTTGAGTGCTTTGGGACGGGGGAGGGGCTCACGCAGCACCCGCTGCCTGTTGAGGACAGCGGAGACGTCCTGTCACGTCTCCAGAGCACCAGAAAAAGTTGCTAAATTTGTCGCTAGTCGCTTTTGACAAAAAAGTCGAAAAGAGGCTTTGGAAAGTCGCCAGATTTAGCGAGAAAGTCACCAAGTTGGCAACACTGCCCGCCCCTGATCCCAGCAGTGTTTGAATCCGTGTCCACGGCGGCCATGTTCTTCCTGTTCGGCAACGCGCATGCAGCGTCAATTTACGTCACATCCCCACGATTGCGCGGGAAATTCGGACCCCGAACAGCAACAAATTATTTGGCACACAGCCTGTATAAGGCAACAGACAGATACGCGGATTGGCCTGTTATGTTAGGTTTTTAATGCTTCACGACCCATTAGCATTGAATAAACTGGAAATGCATCTGTAGTTTTTCACAAATCTTGCCTTAAGTCCCTTTAAATAATGTCACCGTCCTTCAGGTTCCTATGAAGTTCTGTCACCTGGTCCGGTCACTTCTTCCTCACATCAACTGTTTCCACTGAAACTTCAAATTCAAGAATGATTGTTTGAGATTAACTGAGTCTATATGAAGTGTGAGGGACAAGAATATTGGAGCGTGGTCATGCCACACACACACACACACACACACACACACACATGTTTGTATTTATATCCTCGTGGGGACCGTCCATTGACTCCCATTCATGTCTAGCCCCTAACCCTGACCCTTACCCTAACCCTAACCCACACCAAAACAAAGCCTAACCCTAAAGAAATGTTTTTGCACTTTTACTTTTTTCAGTAACAACAACATGGCCAAGAAAACACTGTTTCCCCCCATGGGGACCCAAAAAATGTCCCCACGAGGTAGGTCGTGCCGCCCATACAATCGGATAACTGCATCCACTCAAAGCCCACAAAAAAACACCACGAAGAAAAAAAGGACTTTATCAGCGTTATCTCGTGAGTCAAATAAAAAAAAAAAATGACCGAAGCCGCAGGCGCCCGAATAACTATTGGATATGCGTTTGATTCATGGAGGGAACTTCAGCTGCATTTGGGAGTGAAAACAGATGCTGACAAAAATCACATAATATGCGCTGTGGTCTTGCAGTAATCCGCGACGTAGTAAACAGCATGAGCATCCCTGGTGCAGCGCTGTGAAGCCGGACTTTCTGTAAAATGTTTGTGCGCGCTCCCGTGCCGCCTCGGCTGGTGGCTGCAGTTACCCGCAGCGCCTATCGCGGCAGCACTGAGGTAAATTTTGTAAAGTTGCCTTAAGTCCTTTAAAACCTCCAGTTATTACAAAATTCAGCCATACACGTGCTGACGAGAACCAGGGGGCGGGGCCACAATACACCGGTTTTCCAGTCGCTGCATTGGCTCCCTGTCTGCTTCAGGATCAACTTTAAAGAGTGTTTTTTTTTTTTAGTCTGTAAATGCCTTAGAAGCTTTGCTCCTTCTTTTAGCTGATCTGGGCACTCAAGAACCAAGACCCATGGCGAGGCGGTCTTTAGCCACTCCGGCCCCCGCCTGTGGAACAGCCTGCCAGAGAACCTCAGGACCGCAGAGACTGTTGATGTTTATAAAGGGAGGTTAAAAACACCGTTTTAATCAGGCTTTTAACTGACCTTTGTAGTCCTTTTATTTTCATCAGTCTTATGTCATTTTAATCTATTTTACCTTTATTTATTTTACCTTTACTTCTTGATCTCATTTTATGTATTTTGCATCAATTTTGTATCTCGTCTAAAGTTTGTAGTTGTTTATCTCCAGTGTTCCAGAGTGGACGGCCCCACTGGTGGTATTTCCCATGATGCTCAGCACCATGTCTCTGCTTGTCTCTGTAAATGTGTGTGTGTGTGTGTGTGTGTGTGTGTGTGTGTGTGTGTGTGTGTGTGTGTGTGTGTGTGTGTGTGTGTGTGATTTTGATGAAGGTGCAGCTTTGTTTTTATAAAGATTTTTGTTGTTAATACTGTTCAGTACTTTGTGTTGTTTTTTTCTTAATATGAAAAGTGATATGCAAATAAAGTTTGATTGGAGTTTGCTGAACACCGGCTGGGACAGTCGGTGTGGTTACATGGTGTTTTTAATTTGGAATTGCTTTATTCCGAACAAAGCAATTCAGAATTATATTTGTAGTGGCTATTTGTCTTAAATGCAACAAAAATCAAAAATCAAAACTCAAACTTCAAACTGCCACTGATGCACCGGGTTGTGGTTTACGCAGGCAAAGAAAACATAGTCCAAGAAAATTCCAGTGAGGTTTATCATGGTGTATTCTCCAAGGCAAGCAAACAATTGGAGCGATCACTTCCTGCTGCTTCTCGCGCTGGTAAAAAACCATAGCTGCACCCAGGTGCACCCTGGTCCTCTACCTGCAGCCTCCCTAAATAACCTCCAGGTGCCCGTGGTGCTAACTCTACAAAATCGAGCCTAACAGAAAATAATGTGCCAATTACCCAAATCGAACATGCAAAATAAACAAACAATAAATCTAAACAAAATAAACACTAAATGAAATAAGACAAACAAAAAATAAATTAGGAAATATTCAGAAAATACTCAAAAACGAATAAATAGCTCCAACAATATTCATGAGCTTTGTGTTTACATGGCAAAAACGAAGCGTTCTGATTGGACAGGGGAGAACAACTTCAGTGGGTGGGGCTAAACCGTCACTACTTCCTGGTTCCAGAGCCAATCAGATGTATGATCCCGAGGTTGCCAAACAAGCAATGCAGCATATTCTGTATTGTATGTCTGCTCCACTGGCCGTGCGCCAAGCGCTGTGCACCGACAGGCTGCAGAAATGAAGCTGGCTGAAGTTCAGTTTATTTTGGTTTCCTTCTTCTTCAGCTCAGACGCTCAAAGTGTTTCAGTGAGAGAAGAAAGAGAGGACAGGTGAACATGCAGCTCCTCCTGGCTCTCTTCTTCCTGCTGGGAATCCCCAGCGGGGCTCCAGGTAGGATTCCAGCTTTTTCTCCACATCTCCTCTGACTGACAAGCTTCTCTTCTTCTGAGGAAAATCTCTTTTTCCTTCTTTTCTCCTGTCTGGAAACATTTGAAGCCTCATTGGAGAAATCAGTGGGCCTCATGTTCATGTTGAATGTGGAACAGTTGGTTCTGTGTTGATCCTGATCTCAGTCTGATCCTGGATCAGTAGTGGAGCTCCAGACTGGAACCTTTGCCACTGATCCCATTGTACCAAACCCTGACTGAAGGATACAACACAACATCACCTCCGTTTAGATTCCTCTTCTGTGAGAGCCACCTTTGCCTTGATGTTGTGAATATATTCTGGTCTCCAGAGCTGCTCTCCAGGAATTGCACGCAGCGCTACCTCTTTTTGCCATACAGGAAAGACGCCAGGTGGGGTCATGGTGTGTTGTATTTCATGTGGAGCAGATGATAGAGAGTCAGTGGTTCTACGCTGTCAAGGTTCAAGTTATCAACAGTCAGGGGTCGACTTAACTTTAGCCATGGCTTCATAGAATAAAGTCTGCAGTGAAGCACTGTTGAGTCTCCCATGAGCAAATGTGGGATTCGGTACCCTTCTGTCAGTCGTTATCTGAAGTTCTCACACTCCTCCTGCGTGACTGTATTCAGGTGCATTCATCATAAAGTCACATTATCCTTCACACATAAAAGTATTTAGTCTCTGAGTATCCAGTTCATTTAACACTGCTCTAAATTCATTTTGAGCACCAACAAAGTTTGTTCCCTGCTCACACTCAGTTTGTCTGACTGCACCTCTGATTGAAATGAAACACTTCAAAGCATTAATAAATCCATCTGTGGACAAATCCTCTAATAACTCTGTTAGGACAGCAGGAGAACAATAGCATGTGAAGATGAGTCCGTGCAAGGCACGTTTAAATGGGCCAAAAAAAAATCCTCCTTATACTCAGATTGTAGGGCGAAGCAGATTGTTTATGTGTATCATGGAGATGTTGGAACACTATCTGAGCAGATATCCAGCAGATAAAAACACTGCTGGGCGCTGAGGACTGCTGCTGCAGAGCTAAACATCAGAACCTGAACATCCTGTGAGAGACCTTATGAGCGTGTCTCAGATATGTCGACCATTTGGCAGGACGCTGTATAATCTGCTCGATCAGGGGTCGTTGTAGGCGAGGATTGAACGTTGTTCGTAAATGTGTTTTATGAGATTGTTTTCAGTCGGACTGAAAAAGACACTCATGTGAACTGGGCCTTTGTTTGTGTTGTTTCCTTCCCTCTGCTGTCACAAATGGACCAGAACAGTCCATGCTGCAGTGTGTGAAGGGAGGAGAGGCTCTAAACGTTGAGGAGGTAGGTCTGTCATCCTCTGACCTCCTGGAGCTTCGTGGAGTCTGCCACAGGTCACAGGCCACAGGTCACAGGTCACTGACGGATGAAAGAAGCAACAGTTTGACTCATTCCAGGAATCCAGTGTAATTCATTGACAGCTGTTCCCCTTGATGCACTGTGGGCTGGGTTCACTTCTGATGACACATAAAACCACTGCGTTGGGCTTGAACGTTGTCTGATCCTTTGGACCTTTGTTAGCTACAAAGGTGTTTCCACAGCCCAATACCACCTTTGAGTCAGTCCAGAAATATTCTTTCATCAGAACACAGTTCTACACTCAACATGTGACAGAGAGAGAAACTATCTGCTGTTAGTTCAAGTCTGGGGATTGTGGTTAGCTTAGCTGGAGAAACTTTTTCCATTGCCAGAGAGCAGTGAATTTCATCTTTAGCATGTTTGACGCTCATAACTACACTGTCCATAACCACTTGAGCTCACGTCTGAAAAATGATGCTATTCTATTTCTGTCGGCTCACCAAAACTAACAACTAGTCACTTGGCCTCCTCTCCCACCCTGGCTATAGTGCGTCTAGTTGAGGTTTGTCCTAACCAAACCATGTTAGCATATTTCTTGCAGGATTCTCTTTCCGTTTAGTACACAGGGCACGAAGAATCCGAGTGGGTCATAGATTAAAGCTGGGGTTGGTGATTTGAATGAGATACATTTTTTTAAATACTGGTTAAAATGATCTTTATGACCTGATAGGAAGCAATTCATAGCGTGTTCTTAAAGTAGTTTGGAAAATATCCGCTATCTACAGCAGGAGTAAAACGGGAAAAACAGCAACCAATCGTCTTGACGGGACACCTTTTTTTAAACCAATCAAATCCCTTCACTGTTCGACCTGCCCCCTGCGCGTACATGTCAATGGCGTGCACTGACCCTGATTCAGTGCGCGCGTAGAAGGACGGAGCGTCGTTGCAGAATGGCAGAGAAGAATGTTTGGGGCTTTACTTACCGGTGAGTGCGCCATAACTTGGCGTAGTGCAAATAAAGAAAAACGAAGAAACGAAGCGCTGAGGACAGGTTACGCCAGGAATGCACTGGACGCGGAAGCGCTGCGCGCACCGCGCGCACGGAACGTCTCTGCGTTTCCGCTCCCAACGGAGCTCCTCCAATGGGGTGGGAGCTGGGCGGAGCCTTGGGGAGATGCTACATTCGTGCTACATGCTAGTTTTCAAAGATCGCCAACCCTCGCTTTAATGAGACAGTGGACAGAATGCCTCTGTGTGTGGCTGGCTGGACTTTGAGTGTGTTGTCAAATCTCAAACAGTCCCTTTCAGTGCTCCATTGGATGGCTAGTGCTCCTTCTTGTGGCATTTCTTTGAAGGTTGGGTCCTTTGTGTTTGTGTTGCGGCACATTCTGATGAAGAAATGCTTTGTAAAACAGTGGGATTGTTAGAAATGAACTTGTGGAAATGGAGGTTATATTCGCTGCTGGTCTCTGTGGCCTCCTTCCCTGTATTTGTGCTTGTAACTCCATCGTCCACACAAGTCTTTTTCCATGAACATCGAGCCTGCTGGGTGTGACTGGCTGTGCTCTTTGGCCAAATATTGAAGTCCATAATTTGTGCTGCCTGAAAACGATGCAGCACCGAAAAGGTGGACCTTCATTCTGTAGGTTTGAGGTTGTGTTCTGGTGTCACCATTTTTCCACCAGAGTAGATGAAAATAGTCCCAGTCCCTTTCATCACCATGGAACTGATGCAGCATCTTTTCTATTTCGCACATTACAGCAGTAGAAAACTGCCTGAATCTTTAGAGTTCCAGTCAGATTGTTTACTGGTCCTTGGAGAAGATGATCATTGAGACTTGTTCCATTACACTTGGCTGATCAGTCGAACACAATACACACTTTTGTTGGATTTTGGGCTGATACCATTGATGTACCATTGCTCACCCTTAGTTCCTTTATGCTGTGCTTCTTTGATGTCTCTCTTTTCGATTATGTCTTTCATGCATGCAATATAATCCTTTTTGTATTTGTCTTCCTTGTTAAACTTTTGCTTTAACTGTTGCGGTCTGATTTCTACAATCCTTTTGTTGTCTGGTAATTGTGGCCTTTGTTTGAAAGGGAGAGGCATCTCATTGTCTCCTAGTTCATTTTTCCTGATTCCTTCCTTGAGTTAGTCCAGAGAAATAAGATCCTCCTGTGAGACTGATTTGTTACTTGCCTTTGTGTCCTTAAAATCTGACTCAATAACACTGATCACTATTTCTTCTTTTAATATTTAATTCTTTTACTGTAAATCTGGCACATAATTCTTTCAATTTCTTTTAACTCTGAGGTGGGGCCACCAACAATGCTCCACCCTCGTTATTACTGCAAATGGCTCATTGTTATTTCCAAGAACTTGTTTTTGAGTCAGAGTTCTGGGACAGTTAAATCCACTGGGTAGTCCAACATTGCAGCTCATTAGAGGCAGTATTTTATCAACACCCTCTGACAGATGGGGCCATCGCTTTACCATTTCCTTTGTGGGAATGTTGCTGTAGTTAAATGGGATGTAGTCCTTCGTATAAGAGGTTGGAAGGTCAGTGTGAACATCTGAGTTGTAACCTCTCACATTCAGAGCTGTGGCCGCTGGAGTGTCATCTTCTGTGGTTGGAGAACGTTTTCAGAGCGTTGAGGCCTTTCATTTGCCTTGTGATTGTCAGTGGCCACAGTTACATGGTGTTTTTAAATTCAGGATTAGTTTATTCCACGTGAAGTTATTCTGGATTACTTTTATACTCCTTCATGCTCACGTGGGAAAAATGAAGGATTAAATCCTTTTTCACACTGGACCTTACTTGCCTTCCGACCAGTTGGAAAGACTAATCCACGTGTTTATCACATCACGTTTGCATTATTGTAACTCACTGTACATTGGTCTGGCTGCTTGTTCTCTGCGTCGGTTACAGCTGGTACAGAACGCAGCCGCCCGCCTCCTGTCAGGGGCGTGGCGTGTTGACCATATCACTCCTGTGCTGCAGTCTCTTCACTGGCTCCCTGTCTGTTTCAGAGTCCAATTTAAAATCTTGCTGCTTGTTTCTAAATCTCTAAATGGCCTAGCGCCCTCGTATTTGACAGAAATGTTATCTTTGTATACACCTGCCAGAGCTCTGAGGTCGTGTGACCAGCGACTTCTAGTATGTCCTTGCTCCAGGTGTAAGAGCAGAGGCGACAGAGCCTTTGCAGTTGCGGGACCACAGCTTTGGAACCGTCTCCCTCTGAGCATCAGGTCTGCCCCCTCGATCGAAATTTTTAAATCACAGCTCAAAACCCATCTTTTTACATTGGCCTTCAACACAACCTGAACCAGACAGTGTGCCTTATATTTTTTAAATAGTTTTCTTTTTCTTTCTTTCCTTCCTTCTTGTATGTTATATTTTAATGCTTGTTTAAAATTTGTGCAGCACTTTGGGCAGTGGCTACTGTGTTTTAAATGTGCTATATAAATAAATTTGACCTTTGACCTTTGGAATTTGCGAAGCAATCTGATTGGACAGGGGGTGGACGTGACAAACCTACATCTACTGGAAGCAAACAGCCCTCGGTGCCGGCCTTTCTTTCTCTTTCTTACTCGATTAACTTTGATGCTACAACTTCAAAAGGTCCACGTTGTTATGCAGCCACCTGTCCGCTCTTTTCATTATATCCATTTCTTCTCTGTACGAGTCAAACGCTTGCTGCAAACGCCATCATGAAGGAACAAGCATGCTCAGAATGACCGTAACAAAGTCATGCCTAATTTACATATAATTCCACTCTTGAATGACAGTAAACCAGCTGGTTGATTGGAATAAAGATTTCAGGGTTTACATGGTCATTTTAAAGCAGAAGTAACTTTTATTCGGGATTAATGAGGAATAAAAGTCCCGTGTAAACACACCCATTGCATAAACAGTTTGGGCGCTTTCCTTTGCAAGTGTGACATGTGGCGATGACAACAGTCTTTGGCATTTTGGCTGACCTTTAAGCACCGATACCAGTTTGTTGTTCTAAACAAATGGGTGTTTGTTAGTGTTGTTTTCCTCAACGAGCTTTACAACGAAATCTCCTCATCAACGAAGCTTTTTCTGGTGACTTAAAGAAGACGGGCAGAAATGTAAACGGCTCTGTGTCGATAATTATAATAATATATATCATATATCAATAAAATATATCGTGCAATATCGTTGACGAATAAAAATGAGACGAAATGTGGTTTATAAAATAAAAGCTCTGCTAAAATGTATCTTAATATTCGTTGAGCAAAAGGAGACAAGATGAAAAAATGTTTTTATGTGTCATTGCATTTGTTGTTTGTGTGTACCTACAGGTTTGGTTGGTAAAATAAAATGTTAACCAGAGCATATTCCATATCAGGAATGGGTGTATTCTCGAGCTTAGATGATAACAGTAATATAATAATAAGATAAACATGTTTGATTTGTGAAATCGGTTTGACTAAAAAAACAATTAAGTTTTGTCTATTCTATACTAGGAAATGATACTGTATTGATTGGTTAAATACAATTACATTACTTAAAATAGTGGAAAATACCATTTTCATCAACTTAAACCAGACTAAATTATCGTCACTTTTCGTAGACTAAAACTAGACTAAACAGAAAAGAGTATGAAGGTGACGAAAACTAATAATAACTAAATAACTAAATTGACGGTTTGACACAAAGACGAGACTAAAACCAAAATCAAAACGGGCCACCAAAATCAACTCTAGTGTTTATGTTCTAGTGACTTTTCTGTGAAGCTTAGACATTTTGGCAACTGATGCATTTCATCTTTGCAGAACACACAAGCGACCTTTACCCTTGTACAGTTTTGTATGAAATATTAACCTGCAAACCAGTGTTGGGTGAGGCAAAACAATCATTAGATTCCAGACTGTTTAACTCATCCTCGGTTCATCACCAAGGAAAATAATCACAATAAAATCAACACATCATGAACACACACTGTTCTATGCTTGGCAAAACTTGTTCTATGCTAACGCCCAGATAGTTCCCACTTTCCATTGTCTTTGAAGAAGAGCTGGTTTGGTGCAGCCAGCTGTCTGGTGCTGACTGTGGTTCTCCTCTGGCTGGGTTAGCAGCTTTCTGCTAACCTCTGTTGCCTGTTGCTGAAGAAAACAAAAGAGTTGAAGAAGGACTGAAGAATCGTTCTTGCTGTCATTCTGGTGATGGCTCTGGTTCTGCCGTGTCCTTCGTGGGCTGGAGGAGTGGATCCTGGGCCCGTGCATTCAGTCAAAAGCTGAAGGCTGAATCTCTGGTCAAGCTTGGCTCGGTTCTGCTCCAGTATGCCATGTGCTCAGGTCCTGCTGTTTGGCTGAAGGATGGCTGAAGGAAGCTGGTCGCTTGGCCTGACGAAGTCTGAAAGAACAGAGCTTGTGAAAGTGGAGGCTGTGTTCTCCTCTCGTCTGTTGTGGTGGTTCTTGGTGAGGAGACTGGAGTCTGGATAAGAGACTTACTTAGGGTTAGCCTAACCCTAACCCTAAGGGTGCTTTCACACCAACAGCATTTGGTCAGCTTGAGGTGGACTAGAGACCCAAACTCCTGCAGGTTCGGTTCGTACACGCTGGTGTGAAAGCAGACCTCCTCGAGGAGGCGGTCTCGGTGCGGTCTCGGTGCGGTCTCGGCGCGGTCCGCTGCTGGTGTGAACGTTGATCAGCCTCAGTCCTGTCCGCTCTGTTGTGGAGAAGGCTTTTTGGTCGGCGGAGGCTTCCGTAGCAAGCCGCGCGGCACAACACGTCACACATGCTGGCCAATCAGGGTTCACTTCCGTCACCCAAAACACACTATTGTGTGAACAGCGCCACCAAGAGGCAGGAGGGTCATAGTGGATAGTTCATCTGCAAAAACAAGTGGTGTGAATGTGAACCGAACTAGTTGACAGCTGCGACGTTTATGAATAATTTATGTCCAAACCGAACCACTCTAGCGGACTAGTAGGTATGAAAGCACCCTAAGTGTGGCTGTCTCACAGACTGACTTTACTTCAGATCTCTGGCTCTATTAACATTTAAAATCCCCATCTTAAAAACATCCATGATAATTAAGATGTTTAAAACTACAATAAGAAGAAATAAATTAATTAAAATTCACTTGGCTGCCACCCTCTAGTGCTGTGACGTTCACTTAAAATAGCCGTTCGTTTGAACGGCTCTTTTAAGTAAACGACGAGAGCCGGTTCACAGCTGTCTGAGAGCCGTTCCTTTGTGCAAATAGTCCACGCTTCCTTCACGTGTCTCCTGAGTGTCTCCTGAGTCCAGCTGTCACCGCTGCTTTCATGTGAATGACGGAGTTTCAGTTTTCCCAGCAGCTCCACTCACCTGAACACAGCAGCTAACTAGAGGAGGAGGAGTGTCTCGAAACCGGAGAGGAGACGGTGTTTTGGAAGAACTGGTTTCCCTATTAACTGGCGACTGGGTTTCTTTAACACCCCTTGTTGCTGATAGATGTTAAAAACCAGACAGAAAGCCGTGTCGGACCTTTGACGACTCTGATTTCAACATCTGCTGCTACTAGCAGCAGCAGCAGGAAGTGCTAAAGGAAGTCAGTCACCAGGTAACAAGGACACCAGTTAATTTGAATCACCGTATTGACCGCTTTATCAGAGGTTTTAGCAATGGAACACACACACACACACACACACACACACGCACACGCACACCATAAAATGCTTGGTTAAAGGACATGTAGCAGCATTTTGAAGCTCTTTTCTGGGGACAACGTGCAACGTAAGCCACCATGTAATGTGTATCAGAAAAAAAACATCTCTTAAATCTGTGTCATCAAACAAATTAAAGAATCAGATAACAACTCATAACTGACAGTAACCGTGTCAGTTGTCAGAAAGTAACGGATTGACTCCACACTAATGACGCTGATGTCTCTAATAAAGTCACATGACGTTCGTCAGGGAGCCAGTCTTTTGAACGGCTCTTTCTAATGAACGGCTCCTGAGGAGCCGGCTCCCTTCAAAGAGCCAGAAATCCCAGCTCTACCACCCTCATCACTGAGTTGTTTTTTTTTTTTTGCATTTGGCTGGACGATATGGCCAAAAATGTTATCACGATATAGTTCGTAATTTCGGTCGATACGATATAATTCCGATATCGATATAAATAATACAAAAGCCTCAGAAAAAACTGTTAAGAATCATGTAGATAATGTACTACCTGTAAAACTTGAAATTATTTATCCAGGAAGCTCCTCCAGTATAACATTTCAGAAATAAAAAACTACAATAAATTAAATGTTTACCTTTTATTTAAAGGTGCCTTAAGGAGTTTGTATGTTTTATGCGAAACAGCGCCCCCTGCAGGCCTTGGGCATAATGCAGCTTAGTGAAAAACTCGTCCCTGTGGCTTGCGTGCACGGAAGAGGGGGACTCTGTCTTCGCTCGTTTAGTAGCGCTCAAGTAAAATGTAAGTTTCTTTTACCTGGTGGAGTCTGTGTGGAGCTGTGGCAGTGCTAGAAGCCAGTCTGTTCTTACTTTCTGGAAGCTCCTGCTCAGTTGTTGCTCACTAAGCATCTGGCGGAGTAATGGCGGACAAAACGAAACCTAACCAGCCGGAGCGCGCATTACGTCATTCCTTTCAAATTCTCCCAAAAAAAACTCTGGTGCCGGACCGGCACTGCAACTTTCAAGTGACAATTTAGCGCTGTTAGAGGTACTTGTAATGAATATGTCAGGGCACATTGTACACAGCATTAAAAATGTGTAACATATTTATGGTGGAAAATAAGTATTTTTAAGGCCTTAATGCACCTTTAAGAAATATGAAATCACTGTCAAATAAATGTAAGTTTCACCTTTTTCAATATAAATAGCTTTAACTTTACACTTAAATACAGTTATGTTATTGTTATAGATTCAAAGGTGCTTCAACCAGGAAGAAAAATAAAAGTCCTCAGAACTACTGCAATAAACAGAATAAAGAGTGAGCAACTTGTTGGAGCCCGGACTTCCGTCCCGCTGACTCCACCCGGTTCTCTTATTCTATGCTTGGTGTAAAGAATGCCAAAACAACTGACTTCAGATTATTACCATTTATTTAAGTATAGCCAGATGTAATGCTCAGCGCTGGACCTTACAGGGAAAGATACAAAGTATTTCGCCCCGAAAGGATCCTGATTGTTGATGAATCAGAGTTTTTATTCCATGTTCTTCTGGGCTGGGCCTGCCCCGACAGATAGGTTGGACTTTGTTCGCAATTGGACAATTTGGTATTGATGTCAGCTGCCAACCGAGAGCTGACATCCTTATCCAGTATGTTTTGGAACACTAGTGAGTGTGTGTTGGTTTCTCCGGAACGTGTGGGTATGTTTACACTTTAGCAGAACATCTTATAACCTTGGTGTACTTCTCTCAGGAAAGGCCTAATATACAGTTAATACAATTATTCCATAGTAGTAGTGCCAATTAAAGTATATCCCTAACAAACAACAAACAAATATTACTGGGACAGGGAATTGAAATAACTGCCATACACTCACCTTTTCAATAGTAACAGCTTGTCTAAACTACAACACAGTTTTTATGATAAAAATAAAAGTGCTCAGAATTACTAAGGTTAAGTACAGATTACTTCAGGTTGTATTGATTATGGTGACACTGCAGTGAATCCCTGTACTGGTTTTTTTTTAGTGGAATTTGTCTTCACTGTTGCAGCGTCTTGTAAATTGTAGACGGTCCCTTAAACCCCGCAGCACCACCGGCTGCTAATCGAAAACAATATTGCTTCTGACGCTTGATAGACAGATACTTTTAATGAAAGTGAGCTTGTAGCATATCGTCCAGCTCACAACGATGGGATGGAGGCGCCCTTTGTATGCTACTGACGTTTTGTTAAAGAGTTCTTGAGACCGAAAGCTCGCATCTGTCAATATGCTGCTAACTTTAATAAACTGTTCAGTGAATGATATGCCTAATTCGTGGCCACAAATTAGTATTTCGTGCGCACGATTTATTATTTCGCGGCCACAAATTATCTTATGGAAGCTTGTTCAGTTGCGTTTACATCACGAGTTCTCATTTTGGAGCTCAAACTTACAGCGGTGGAGCTTAGCTTGTAGCCTGAGCTGAGGACGGCCAGCTGTGGTGTGCAGAGCACTGATCACTCTCTTGCGGCGCTTTCTGTTCGGCTTGAATCAGCGGCGCCGTGAACAGCAATTAGTGATTGTGAAACGCATACCATAATGCACTATACCGAAAATGTGTTTAAAACTCATATCACCGTTATTGAATAAAAATATATCATGGTATATATATTGATATCGAAATTTTGTCCAGCCCTAGTTTGACACCAGTTTTTTAGTTTATAACTAGGGATGGGAATCGAGAACCAGTTCTTTTATGGAATCGGTTACTCATGTCTCGATTCCTAGGAATTGCTTCTCTTTCCCCTTGACAATTCTGCTTATCAGTTCTGCTGTGTGTGTACAATGAACAGAGCGTAACACCAGGCTTTCGCAGGGCTCACAGCAGCCACGGTGCAGCTGCAGTCCGCTCCGACGCAGCTGCAGAGCTGTGGAAATTTTCAGCAAGCTTCCCATTTTTCCGCACTCTGGACCCCTACAGCGTCAATCTACACACAAGCAAGTCAGGTGCCTCAAGGAAAGTAGATACGTGTTCCAAAATATGTGATTTCAAAATAAAATCTGCATCGTGTTTTTGCCTTAACATTGTTTTTGTAATTCTTCTAGTAGAATATAAATCAAACAACGCGATCTAATCATTATATGCTTTAGAAGAATGAACAATGTTGTACTTACTCATTGTAGGAAAGTCAAACGACACAAATTACACAAAACATAGCTCTATGACCGGAGCGGCTCTGTGTTGTTAGTTTGGGTGGGTTTCAGGGTTCTTTTCAACCCGACGGGTGGGATTGTGACGTGCTTTTTTTTTTTATTATTATGCAAATCCAGTTTTTACGGTTTTAACATGCATTTTCTGCAAAGATGGAGATTTGGGTGGTTTTCTATTGTTGGACGGGTTTAACATTATATTTGGGGCAGATCTGGCAACCTCCATCAGCAGACAGCAGACACACAGAGGCAGTGTGAGTGACAGTGCTGTGGAGCCAGACCGGACACGCACAAGCTGCCTGGTGTAATTTGGTTTTGAGCTTTCAAAATGGAAAGAAGCTCCAGAGTCTGGCTGTATTTCACACGAAAAGATGAAACCGGGGCTACTTGTAATGCTTGCAAAGTTTTCATGACATGGATATTTTTTTCTTCAGGATGAGGATATGAAAGAGTTAATGCAAGCACCCATTTGTATTGTTTCATTTCTCACTCAATGAGAATCGATAAGAGAATCAATAAGGAATCGTTTCGATAAACAATAACAATAATGGAATCAGGGCTCCAGAGTAACTTTTTTAACTCTGAGCACAGTGGCTCTTGCCTCGTAAACCAGCCCCCCCCCCCCCCCCCCCCCCCCCACTCCTCATCCACGTTTGGATTTCAGAGTTGGGCTCAGTCTGGGTCAGAGCCCATAGAAGGGGATTTCACTCGGTTGTGAACGGCCGAGCCAACCAGCGTTGCCGCTTTTTGTTTTCAAATTTTTTTGGTGAATTCCGGTAGCTAAACCGGAAGTGCCGCCATCACTGCGCGTAGCGGAGATTACGGACTTTAACTTTAACCATTGTCTGAAAGCTCCAATAAGTAAAGTTAGAGCCAAAATACCAAGAATTACAACAATCAAGCAAGAGCAAGAGTCTGCGCCTGGTGAGTTTCTTACAGGAAAAGACGTTTTCCCGTGTCTTTGCGTGTAGAGAAGCTAGAGTTAATGAGCTAATGCTAACCCTTAGAGAAGCGAACGCATTTTGATGACATATTTGTTTTGAAGCGCTGATTGGCTGAAGTGCGCTGTCAGTCAAAGGAGTAACCGACACCCCCTGTAAGAAGTTTCTATGGACTCCTATCCAGACTAAGCTTAACTCCAAATCCAAATGTGGATGAGGAGGAGTGGGCGGGTCTGGTTCACGAGACTACAGTGGCTCCTCACTCGAAATTTTGGGAGCACATGCAGAAGATTTAGGGGCACACATTGAAATCAACTAGTAAAGTAAATATTTACATTTCCTCTCATTTTCACTGTCTTCAAGATGGTGCCGCAGTGGAGGCTTGTTGCAGCAGCTCCTACTAGTTTGTGATTATTTCCTCTTTTTTTTCAGTATTTGTGTTTTTCTCTTTATAGATTTTTGTATTCTGTTGTCCACTTCCTGGTCCTGCACCATGAGTCCATCTGTTCCCAGTCCAACATGTTCTTCTTTGATGTTGACCCCGTGAATTCACACAATTTCAATGTTAAGACAAAAGTAAAGAAAAGACAACTCAGAAGCTAAAATTGTGAAAATAATTTCTCACCTGATATTTGTACAAAAGATGAGTCTCACCATCACCCTCTTGCTGTCTTCTCTGTGTCTGAAGGTCTGCAAGTAATTCTGCTGGCCGACCACCTGGCTTGCATCTCACTGACATGGCCTCAACAGATGCAATGAGATTCTCAGTCCTGTTCATAGGCTGTAAATTATTTTCATTTGACGTGACAACAATAAGGAGAAAAACAACAAATGATTAGATGTATTTGGTACTCTAAATTAATGAAGTCAAACAATATTCTTATTAACATCTCAACATTACCTGAGGCAAAACAGCATCATTTCTTTGAAGAAGGCTGAATTTGCTTATGACCTCAAACAAATCAGCCAAGAAGTGACAGAAACCTACAAAGCTCACAACAACTTCTTGAGCTGCAAGACATAACCACTAATTCACCACTTGACCAATACCAGTAATTTGTATATGTCACAAATTTCATATCATTTTGA
The DNA here is from genome assembly GCF_902148845.1 of Salarias fasciatus. Lineage (NCBI taxonomy): Eukaryota > Metazoa > Chordata > Actinopteri > Blenniiformes > Blenniidae > Salarias > Salarias fasciatus. Next base: position 9,782,365 of record NC_043765.1, on the reverse strand, counting down.
AATCAAATGCAGACCTTCCTTGCTCTCCCAGAGATGTCAGTATTGGTGGATGATGCAGTCAAATGCTCCATGTGAAAGTAAACTGCTCTGAACTGGCCAGGGCTCTGCAGGTTTCTGTCCTTTCCTCCAGGTCTCAGTAAGGTTTGCAGGGCCCAGTTTAAATTTGCAAAACAGCATGTTCCACTGACGCTAGCTAGTACATTAACACACACACACACACACACACACACACACACACACACACACACACACACACACACACACACACACACACACACACACACACACACACACACCCAGCTCCTCGCCAATTGCTCACAGTTGAGGAGACTGTAGACATGATCTGGCAGCACGGTGGCTGAGTGGTTAGCGCTCTTGCCTCACAACAAGAATGTCCCAGGTTCAATCCCCGGACTGCGCGGGCCTTTCTGTGTGGAGTTTGCATGTTCCTCCCCGTGTCTGGATGGGTTTCCTCCGGGATCTCCGGTTTCCCCCGTCAACCGATAACATGCACCATAGGTCAATCCTCCAGTCAGGTGATTCTGACCATTAACCTGACTCCACATCTGGAGATGGGTCCCCGGGCGCTCCCCGCAGCTGCCCACTGCTCCATACGGAATGCTTCAGTGGCATCGATGGATGGGTTAAATGCAGAGAACAAAATTTTGTTGTACATTCACTGTATAATGACCAATAAAGTACCTTATCTACCATGGGAATTTTCCTTTGCACGGATAGCATTGCCAGCTCCAATCTGCACCTGAAACGGATTCAATTTAAATTTAAGTATACAGTGCATTGCTTAATATCCTGCTTTTAGCCTGAAGATTCACCTGACCTACCGATGTGGTATGCAATGAAATAGGACAATAAAAGCTCCTGCCTCAGCTTGGAGAAGGACTATAACGCCTCCTTTATGCCCAAGACTGACAGCTGCACCAGCTCCCATGGCAACTGTAATCACTCTGTTTCTGTCCCTAGCTTCTGGAAGGCCTCTTTGATGGCATCACATACACTTTAAAATGAAATCACATTTTATGACTGTTGTGCACAACTATTTATTGCTCCTTCAATGTTTACTGTAGACCAGAGACAACCAGCCTACATCACACCTAACAACAAAATCATTACCATATGTCAAGTTAAAATATAGTTTGATTTAAAACATACCTTGAGCATGTGCATGTTGCACCTGAATGCAGTCTATCAAAACATTTGTTGGTTTCCCTTTTTGCAGGATCCTTGCATATATGATTTCATGCTCCTTTGTTGAAACATCGGAGTCCCCATCAGTCATGACTGACAGATAAGGTGCATCCTCAATCATCTTGTACGTCTTCCGTTTCTCTGCGATGATGCGAACAAACTGTGCACATGCTGTGTTATTACTGTAGGCTGGGTTCAGTTTTACGCTGTTCTTCCTTTGCAGACCAATTTGAACTTTTAATTTTGTAAAAGGCAGCTCTTCCTTGGCAATGAAACAGGCTGTGTTAACCTTCAGAATCAATTCAGCCTCCTCGGCACACTGGCCAGCAGCCGCTTGTCTTCGAAATGCAACCAGGAGTGGAGTTGCACTTTCATTGCACAGATCTCGGTAAATTTTATGTTTCAGACTGGCATTGTGTTTGCTCAGAGTGTCATGTTTTAATTGTGTGGTGCCAGTGGGATTCGCAAATTTCGTGTTTCCAGCATGTTGTGGGTATTGACAGCAGAATTTACAGTTCATTGAATTTGTGTCCTTGAAATACCTCAGTCAGGTGACCTCATGCAGCCACTCCTCGCAAAAAGATCATTTCCTGGCTTTTTTCACCCCTGCCGTTTCCTCACAATCTGAGTCAGGCTCTTCGGCATTTCTCTCCTCTGCAACACGAGGTTTACTGGTGAGAAAGTTAGAATCGATTGTCCTCTTCGCCATTGTTTACAAGAGTTACATGAAACTTGCAGATTCGCACGATAACCCCATGACCTCTCTCAAGCTCTTTTCACAAGTACACCAATCATGATGACCATTCTCCTTCTGCTCTCACACACATTGGCCCGCCTTCTTCTTCTTTGGTGTTTGTCTACTTGCCTCTTCTTTTGGAGTTGAAGTCGGTTGACAAACCAGCTCATTTGCGCATTACTGGACAGAAGTGTGGAGCAAAACTTTGTCAGCGACAAAAAATACACACACACTCACAAAAATCAGCAACTCTCCTGGTCGCACATGCGCGAATAGATTAATAGATAGAGAATAGATTAAATATTTACTTGCACTGTCTCAAATTTTGGTTGCGAAAAGCAACCATGTAGCCGCAGTCTGGAGCCCTGTCAGTGAGAAGAAAGTGAGCTTTGATTGGTCTCATCAAGTGTTTCCAACCAGATGAAGTGAAGAAAAGAGTGAAGAGATGCTCTTTGAATCTCATGGATTCAGGCTTAAAAAGGGATATATTATGCTATTTTTCAGTCACGTCAGAAGCCCAAAAACATAGTATTTAAGTTTGTTCGCCCCAAAGTCATCCTTTGTTCGGAGTTTCAGCGGTCTAAATAGTCGCTCTGAGGAGCCCTCCTCAGAACAGGCTGTTTCTGAGCCTGCTTCCCGGTATCCACTTTAACGCATCTGTCCACGCCCACTCTCTCACACACACATGGTGGGGGCACAGTCAGGGGGAGGAGTTAAATCCGCTTAGTTCAGGATAAGTGGACCCGACTCAAACTCTACCGTTTCAGCCTCAGTTTCAGTTTCATTTTCAAAAAATGTGGTGCAGCAAGATAGGGAAGAAACAGACAGTTTCAAATCTGAATGTCACAATGAGGCTATGGCAACAGATACTACTATCAGAAACTCTTCACAAAGTGAAAAAAGCCTAATATTTCCCCTTTAAAGCAATTCAACACTTTGAAAAGGAAGAAGCAGCCAGATCAGAGGGAAAACAGCAAATATCCAATCAGCCTGGACTGTCAATGTTATTGATTGTATAATTATTATTCATATTATATACAACATATTATCAGTTACGATTATTGATTGATTTCATCTCTCCTCTTTCTTCCAGAAATTCACTCTCTGAAGATTTTGATCACTGGATCATCTCAAGTTACAAACTTTCCAGAGTTTGTGATCGTTGGATTGGTGGATGATGTTCAGATTGCGCACTATGACAGCAACAACAAGAAATTAGTTTCCAAACTGGACTGGATTAAGACAATCGCAGAATATTTTCCAACATACTTTGTTAGATACACTGAGCTCTCCATGGGAATTCAACAATTTGTCAAAGGAAACATTGAGATCATGAAGCAGCTCTTCAACCAAAGTGGAGGTTTGTTTGAACTTTGTCTTTTTTCCTGATCCTACACACACACACACACACACACACACACACACACACACACACACACACACACTGACCGAGGGCTGAGTGATCATGTCATCGAACTTAATGATCCCAATAAATTTCTGCCCAATCACGGTGATCAGCTGTCAGCCCATTTACTAGGTCCCAAGTGAGGCTCAAGTTCAGTTGATTCTCAAGTATTTTTTTTGGAATGTCCTTCCAAAAGATTTGGATGATGGGACAATCCCTGGTCACCCACCAGTCCACAGTTTCTCCAATATTTCTTACTTGTGCTGCTTTCAGACAGAAAAGACTTTAATGTAGTCTTGAAGAACCTTATTTTCATTTTTCAGTTCTTTCCAAATTTGACTCCCCACCCTATGATGACATCCAAAGCAGATATTCCCCCAAAGAATATAGTCAAAATGACGTTTAGCTCCAATTCTCATTTCTGTTTTATATGATGTGCATTATCTGACATATCAGTCAGCCATTTTTTTGTACATCAGTGACACTTATTTTTTCATTACATCATCAATTTCAAGCAACCCGATGAAAAGTTTTTCTATGTTTGTTGATTCATTTCTAATCTTTTCCGAGTCTTATGATTTGCAAATATTAGAGCTGTCAAAATTAGCACGACAATAACGACTTAATTCAAATTCCTATTGACACCACTAATTTATTTAACGTGTGATTAAACCACGCACGTTTTGTGAATCTCGTCTCGCGCCGTAGTTTGGGAAACTAAAGCGGTACATGATGTGATGTGATACTGCACACTCCTGTACAGTAGGTGGTGTTATGCACCTTAAAGCTGTGTGTGATCCACCAAAACAAAAGGAAGAGGAGAAGCAGTTTGGAACACAGACATCATATATGTCAATATCTCGTTGCGTGTCGAGAGACATGGCTACGTGCCGCCATCTTGGAGCTCAGAGAAGCAGCAGTGCATGAAAGTGGACGGAGGTAAGGGCTTCGCCTTAATGTTTTTTTTTGTTCGTTTGTTTTGAACTCTTTATTTGTAATTTTCCAATCACAGTATAAAACAATCATTCTCTCTGTTGTACAAAAACAGACAATCCCCACACAAAAAATCAAATCATACCCAAAATCAAACACAATAGACAGACAAAAAAAGACAGAAAGAGAAAGAAAACAAAACAAACGCCACAAAAAAGAAAAACAAGTGCACCCAACATTCCTGATCACAGGACTGTCCAAGGGCAGGTGTAAACATTCAGAGATCCAGTTCTAGACCAGATAAACTATTCACATAAGTTATTAGAGGGTCCCAGGTTTTGTGGAATTTGCTGATGTGACCAGTGAGGGTATACGAGGGCGTAGCCAAATGAAACCGGAATTTGATTATAACTTTTTATTTCTTACATTTCAAAATAAAACACCACCGTCGCCTTCAAAATAATCTCCATCCGCATTAATGCAGCGCTCCAGCCGTGTCTCCCACTTCACCAATGCGTTGGCAAACTCGTGCGTAATTGTGCCTTAAAGGACCTGCTGCTCTTTTTCTGTCACCTCCTCCACATCTGCAAACCGCCGTCCCTTCAGCTCTTTCTTTAACTTGAGGAACAAGAAAAAGTCACTGGAGGCTACATCTGGCGAATCAGGCGGATGGGAGAGGAGATTCATCTTATTCTTCTCCAGAAACTGCGTGAGGCGCAGCGCCGTGTCCGCTGGCGCTCTGTGGTGGTGGATCAACCGGCTCCACTCCGCCACTCCGCTCTGCTTCCTCCTCACATCCTCACGGAGCGTCTGAGGACTTCATGTAGTAGTCCTGATTTACAGTCTGACCTGGAGGGACGGACTCGCTGTGGACGATACCCTGGACAGCCAAGAAGCAGCTCAGCATTGTTTTCACGGCTGAGCGGACCTGACGCGCCGACATCTGGCCCTTTTTAAACCACCCGAACCACTCATGGACCTGAGTCTTCCCCAGAGCATCATCCTTGTAGGCTTGCTGCAACAAGCTGAGTGTTTCTGCTGCTGTTTTTCCAGCAAAAAGCAGAATTTAATGTTTACACGCTGCTCTGGCTTGCCAGTCAATGTCGCCATTTTGGAAAAATCGCAGAGGGGGGGCGGCACTCTGTTACTATAAATAGCATGCGACAGACGTCAGTGTAACTCTGGGATCTCAAATTTTTCACAGATATGCACGAGGCTTACCTGCAGCACATCTGACGGCCAGGAGTCAAAACTCATTATTATTAGTATTTTATGACCACATTCCGGTTTCTTTTGGGTACGCCCTCGTATCTGATCTTTTCCAGCTTTAAGTTCAACATAATGTCTTTCATCCAGTGATGATGTGATGGAAGAGTGACATCCTTCCATTTAAAAAGAATCAAGCGTCTGGCTAATAAAGAGGAAAAGGCAATAACCCTCTGTAAATGAGCAGGGGGAACAGATCCAGTAAGGTCAGAAAAATAAACCAAAAACAGCAACCAAGGGAGAAGGTGAGATGTTATAAGCATACACACTAGAAATAACTTCAAAAAGGGATGACCACATAGGGGCAAATTTGGAAGAAGACCAGAACATATGAGAAGAGGTAGCTGGGGTCTGTTTACATCTATTACACAATGGATCTATATTCTGAAATATCCTTGGTAGTTTAGCTTTTGGGAAATAGAATCTGTGTAACAGATTCTAGACATGTATTAAAGCATGTCTAGAACTTATGGAAGAAGCGTGAACTCTGGTGACAGCCATATCCCATTCTTGATCAGACAACAGGACTCCCGAGTCATTTTCCCACTTTTCTCGAATTTGTGAAATAGAGCAATTGCAGCAATCCATAATATGAGAATAAATAAATGATATTTGACTCTTATCCCACATGTTGACCTTTAATAGGGAGTCCAAACAAGGAGAAGGAACAGCAGAAAAATTTGCAAACTTTTTTTGTATGAAATTTCTAATTTGCAAGTGTGGAAAAAAAATGATCATTGGTTAGACCGAATTTTCTAGATAATTGATCAAAGCTAGCAAAAGTGCCAATGAAATACAGATCCTCAATACTATGAATGCCCTTTTCATGTCAAATGTTGAAGACACTGTCCAATAAAGATTGTTGAAAAAGATGATTATACATTATCGGTGAATGGATAGAAATAGTCTGAAAACTAAACCTGGCTGGCCTGGGGGCTCCACACTTTGGTGTGCGGGTTCCCTTGGTCTGTCGGGGTCGGGGGTCGGGCGCTGGAGCCCCAGTTTTAATTGACCCTCGACTTCCCTTGGTGTGGGGGGCCCCACTGGTGGCGTTTTCCCTAAGATGCTCGGTGCCATGCCATGTCTCCTCTGTTCTGTGCGAATTAATGGTAGAGTGTGAGTGTGAGTGTGAATGTGTGAGTGTGTGTGTGGTGCATACTGTTTGATGGCGCGGTTTTTATTCTTTTTGTTTTTATGACTGTTTTTAATGTTCAGCACTTTGCGTTGTTTTTATTAATATGAAAAGTGCTATATAAATAAAATCTGATTTGATTTGATTTGATTTGAGTAAAGCAAAATCAGCCATTTTCTTCTAAACACCTTAAATAGGTCATAAATGTATTTCTTTACAACATATAAAGGCCATTCGTCTATTAATAATTTAATTTTGGAGGTAGACTTCACAGACTTTTTTCAGCGCTTCTGTGTTCAGGATTTAATGGGCGGGTCAGAAATCAGGGCTGCGTTACGTAACGCGGCCCTCGTTGGCATAAACCCACCCCCCGGATGCTGAGCGATATAAATGCATCTAGCACATTAGCATCGGTGCAGTGTTGCCAACTTAGCGACTTTGTCGCTATATTTAGCGAGTTTTCCAACCCCTCTAGCGACCTTTTTTTTTTTTTTTAAAGCGACTAGCGACAAATTTAGCGACTTTTTCTGGCGCTCTGGAGACGTGACAGGACGTCTCGTTGCTGTCCTCAATGAGCAGCGGGTGCTGCGTGAGCCCCTCCCCCGTCCAAAAGCACTCACAAGCGGTCAGTGTCACGTAGTGCTCCCTGCTGCAGTCAGAGCAGAGAGGAGACCCACACCGCTCCTCCACACTTCAAATGAATCAAGTGTACGCAAATCCGCCGCTGCTCCTGTCTTGGGTCACAGAGCGGGATGGACATGTTAAATGTTTCTTCACTGTCACACTTTTGTCAGTTCATTTGTAGTTCTAAACATATTTAGGGTGTTTTTAGCTCCCTTTTTGCTTCTCCCACGATGTTATTCCTCTCTCCTACAGCGCCCATTACAATTACATGCAAATTGCCAATTATGCAAATTTGGTGATGACGTCATCTAGCGACTTTTAGGACAGCCAATAGCGACTTCTCTTACTGGGAAGTTGGCAACACTGCATCTGTGGTTTTCCCGCTAGCTTTTGAGTCTCGGATAGCATTTCAGAGGACAGTTTGCAGCTAGCTAACCAGTCAGCCAGTCAGCTAACCAGGCATGTCACCTCCACGTCGCTCATGCATCTTTCCTGGGTGCCACAGTGTGCAGAGTAACGATGCTGTCAGCAGGAGACTCCGGAGGTCTCCAAGCCGGCAGAGAAGCACTGCGTGCGGGCCGAGGGGCTTGCGCGCGGTCGCGGCGCAGCTGCTGGAGCTCTCCCGTCAGCAGGAGAGCTCCAGATCTCCGCTCCTGGGCGGAGCGGAGCTCCGCAGCCGGCACGCAGTGCTTCTCCACCGGGGACACGTACGGGTCCTGGAGCCCTCTCCTCAGCGGGAGGTCCTGGTTCTCTGCTCCCCGGCGGAGAACCGCAGTGTCAGCCCCGCCCACGTTGCGTGCGAGGCTGACACGCCCATAGCATTTCACAGCAGAGAGAAGTAGGGTGACCACCCGTCCCGCCTAGCGCCTGCACGTACAGTGTTTGAAGCCCATTTCATGTGTCCCACAAATTGAGACTGTGTCCCGCATCATCAATGCCTGCTCAAAAAATCTTGCTCTCCGCACTTGCCACACAGACCCCTAATAGTGAAGAACTGCGGTCAAGCCAGCCGGCGCTCTGACAAACAGCAAAGTGAGTCGACATGTTGTTTAGCGGTGCGCACATATTTCACGCATTATGGTAAAAGCGAAAACGAGAGGGTTGCAAAACAAATGTCAAGTACCGTGGATCACACTCACCTTATGAATACTGTTGATAAAATAAACAAATGGTGAATGGACTACACTTACGTAGCGCTTTTTCATCTGCATTAGCAGAGACCAAAGCGCTTTACACTGTATTATCACATTCACCCATTCACACACCCATTCACACACCGGCAGAGGCGGCTGCCATGCAAGGTGCTCAGACCATCCACCGGGGGCAATGCAGGGTTCAGTGTCTTGCCCAAGGACACTTCGACATGCAGACAGGGGGAGATGGGAATCGAACTAACAACATCCCGATTGTCAGACGACTGCTCTCCCCACTGATCCACAGCCGCCCAAAAAACTGATCAACAAAGTAAATGAAGGAAAGCCGGTGCTATTGCTGATTTTCAGTCAGTCGGTCAAATGAACTGGGAGATATTGAGCTAAAATACTTTATTTCTCTTACAAATATTAATATAAAATGTCTGCAGTATTTAAAGCTAGGGTTGGCGATTTGAATGAGATACATTTTTTTAAATACTGGTTAAAATGATCTTTATGACCCGATGGGAAACAATTCATAGCGTGTTCTTAAAGTAGTTTGGAAAATATCCGCTATCTACAGCAGGAGTAAAACAGGAAAAACAGCAACCAATCGTCTTGACGGGACACCTTTTTTTAAACCAATCAAATCCCTTCGTCGTTCGACCTGCCCCCTGCGCGTACATGTCAATGGCGTGCACTGACCCTGATTCAGTGCGCTCGTAGAAGGACGGAGCGTCGTTGCAGAATGGCGGAGAAGAATGTTTGGGGCTTTACTTACCGGTGAGTGCGCCATAACTTGGCGTAGTGCAAATAAAGAAAAACGAAGAAACGAAGCGCTGAGGACAGGTTACGGCAGGGACGCACTGGACGCGGAAGTGCTGCGCGCACCGCGGAACGTCTCTGCGTCTCCGCTCCCAACGGAGCTCCTCCAATGGGGTGGGAGCTGGGCGGAGCCTTGGGGAGATGCTACATTCATGCTACATGCTAGTTTTCCAAGATTGCCAACCCTAGCTTTAAAGCTAAAACAAAGAGCTGTGTTTGAAAGAGACACTACAGTCAAGGGATTCACCAGTGATTTGGAGTAAATAGGTTAAATAACCTGCGAGCTATTGGGAAAAAACTCTTTTTTTCATAATAATATTAATAAAAATTATTCGGAACATTGTCAGAGCAAACAAAGAGGTGTTTCTGAACCAGTCAGTGCCGTAATGTGATTCGCAAGAGATTTGGATTCAGTATATCAAATAACCTGGGAGTTATTGAGCTAAAATACTGTATTTTTCATACAAATATCAATGCAAATGATTGAAAGTATCAAAAGCTAAAACAAAAAGGCGTGTCTGAATCAGACACTGTAGTAATGCGATTCACAAGTGATTTGGAGTCAACAGGTCGAAGAATCTGGGAAAAACAAAACACATTGAAAGCTAAAGGCTCATTAACAAGGTTGGATTATTATGAGCACACAGCAGCAATGACATCTGTTAGGGGAACAGGGCAACAAGAATTAACATTAATATACCAAAGTGGTAAAGTGTAAAGTGGGATCTGCTGGAACTTGGTAAACCGGTATCAGTGAGTGAGTCTGCCCGCTGGGTGGGGGCGCCGCCACACTGGGTGGTGTCCCACATTGTCCCTCAGAATCATACCCCTTGTCCCCCATTGGGCTCATTAGCAGGTGGTCACCCTAGAGAGAAGTGCTTGTTTTTCCATGATTTTGAGACCGTATTTTATATACTTAGCAAGTTTTTTAATCATTCAAATTTGGCTCAGTGGTTAATGACACATGTTTATGCAGTGTGACAAACTCATAACACAAATTTATTTCTGCTTTACTCGGACTTTAATGATTTGTAACGACTGAGCAACAATTGTATTATCCTTAATATTATTAACTAATGGTGGTAAAGATGGACACAGTAACGCAGGGAGTAAGTGTGGGCTACATGTGAACTGTTCAATCTGAAACCATGCAGGAATCTGATCATTCCAAACTTTTAACCACAGAGATACAGCATTAAAGTTCACAGTCCAATAATACGAGTATGTGCGCAAATTCGGAAGTGAAAGACCACCTACAGCTTTCAGTCTTTCCATAAATTCTTTTCTTATGCAGGCTGACTTATTATTCCATATAAAGGAGGAAATCATTTGATTAAATACCTTGAAAAAGGATTGTGGTATAAAAATAGGTAATGCCTGAAACAAATAAAGAAACTTTGATATATTAATCATCTTTACAGAATTGATTCTCTCAACAAGAGAGAGTGGTAAAGCAGGCCATCTTTTAATATCTTGTTTGCATTGTTCAAATGAAGGAGTAAGATTGCTTTTTGTTTCTTATTTATTTCAGGCCATATCAATACAATTTAACAGTAAATTGACACATTTATAATCAAAACTTCCTGAATGATACCTGAAAAGGAGTAGGAAGAAGAAATACTTGTTTTAGTCCCACCCCTGTTCTCTGGCAAAATCATCACACAATTTTTTATGTCGTTTCCTGAACATTCAGCAACAACCGACTTAAACCATTTACAATATACTCAAATTATTACAATCGACTCAAAAGTGGTTAGCCTGAATTCAAGCAGTTACCACGGTCTCACAATCATTGCAATGGACTCAAAACAGTTAAGCAAATCCAAATATACACCAGATATTTTAGTAACCGAATGACTCAAGAGATAGAATATGGAGATGTGATCTTAGGCAATAATTACATTACATTGAGACATTGATTGCTTACCAACAGTGGTAAGGAATAGCCTTAAATACCAATAGTAACAGATAATAATAACAATGTAACTTGTGTAACAATGTAACAATGTGCTTTTAAATAAACTGCAATGAGACTTGGTGACTTTTACATCCAGATATGCAAAGGAATCCTCTGACAACTTAAATGGCAGATTGAGATATCCTCTCGCATTGCTACTAATAGGGAAGTATTCACTTTTATTTAAATTAGCTTCTAGCTAAAATGAAGAGCAATGGACTCACTGGATCTCCTTGTTTAGTCCCTTTATGAAAAGAAAAGTACTCAGATGAGATACTGTTGGAATAGATTGAGGCTGTTGGGCCAGTGTACATGAGCATGACAAGTTCAATGAATTTTAATTCCAAAACCAAATCTGCCAAGCAAATAAAAAAGATAATCCCTCTCTACCTGATCAAATGCCTTTTCGGCAACAAGCCGAGATTGTGGATGGCTTTAAATGTAAACAGAAAAATCTTGAAAATGATCCGGATTTTGACAGGGAGCCAATGGGGGTGATGTGAACTCCCGTGATGTGAATCAAATCACCACATTATTCATTCTGATACATTTTGGGATTAACTAACCAGATATATATTTTTTTTTTTTCCAGATTACAATTGTTAAATTGTAGCTTTTATTTTTCCCAGTGGTCTTCATTGGATTATGCTGCACATGCTGGGAAGAAAATTTGAAGAAGACCAGAATAAATCTGGATGAGAGACACTGATGCTGGATGTCATGATCAGAACAAATGAATGAGCAATAACACAACTGCCAAAGTCAAATAATGTCAGGGTTTGTAGATGAAGATAATTATAATGCATCCGAGGCTCTTCTTTTTATGGTGTTTATCATCTTGAAAATCAATATTACCGGTACTCAAAATTGATGTAATTTAAAATATAGTTTATTATAATATAATGTCTTAGTATGACAATAGCAATATTGATTATAATAGTGACTATTAATAGATAATAGCAATAATAATCATAATGGTGATAAAGTTAAAGGGACTTAAGGCAAGATTTGTGAAAAACTACACATGCATTTCCAGTTTATTCAATGCTAATGGGTCATGAAGCATTAAAAAAAACCTAATATAACAGGCCAATCCGCGTATCTGTCTGCTGCCTTATACAGACTGTGTGCCACAGAATTTGTCGCTGTTCGGGGTCCGAATTTCTGACGCAATCATAGGGATGTGACGTAAAATGACGCTGTATGCGCGTTGCTGGACAGGAAGAACATGGCCGCCGTGGACACGGACTCAAACACTGCAGGCAGAGTTTCCACCAGACCTTTTCAGTCCGGGCGCCCCGCCTGCAAGAAATTGTGCAGCGCCCGGACAACGGAGAGGAGAAAAAAAAAAACTCTCCGATGGTCAAACACCGGCAGCTGCGTTAGCTGCGGAAGCACCCCCCCCGCCCACCCCCAAGCCGACGGCTCACATTAGTAGCATTCCCTGCGGCACCACAATAACACAATGCACGACCTCATGGATGTCATTTTTTTCCTCGGGAGGCATGGGCCGGTCAGCAGGGGGGGGGGAATCTCCCTAAGGCCTGATTCACACACATACGCGGTCACTGCGCGGGTGCTGGAGCGGCGTGTTCAGGCGTCCCTTTCTCACCAGTGCGGTCTGCGTGAGCGGGTTGTCCGCGGCAACGGGCTACTAGTGTAATATGTTTGAAGTAATTCCAGAGGCGTTTCGGGAGCGAAAGGATGTTTTTTCCCCAAGAGCAGGCATCCAGAAATGTGCATCAACATCTGGAGTCAAAAGCACACAACACAATGCAGCTTCCGTAGCTCCGGCATAGACTTATAGATATAGATCTCTAGGTATGTATATCTAGACACGCGCACTCCTCTCAACTGCGCCGAATAGTAAATTCAAACAGAACAAATATCTGCATATATGACAACTAGGACCTGTCTTCATTGTTTTCAATGGGACCCGCTCCAAGCCGCGTGGAAAAACAGACGGAGCAGAACCCTGGCAAAAGCCTCTTGTGAGACCAGTTTGTGGGCAGACATGAGCTCAGTGCTGCATAGAAAGCCGAGCTGACACGAGATGTGTGTTTATGCCATTGGTTTCAACGGGACGCCGCGCACAGCCCGCTCAAGTCCGTGCAGAAAAATAGACTTGATTTCTATTTAGAAACCGCCGCAGACTGGAGGAGACAGGAGTCAAACCAACAACCTGCCGATTGCAAGACAACTTCGCTCCCTACTAAACCACAGCCATCCCTGTACTCATCTAGCCTACATGTTACTGTTTAATTTTGGGTTGTGATCCAATCAGAAGACTCGGTTCTGGTCTAGGAGTGGAGAATAAAAGACTGAACGCAGATTGGTTGTAGTGATGGTACCCTTTTTTATAATTGTGCAAACAGAAAAACGAAACAATAACAACAAACAAGGAACACAAACAATAAATAGATAATTGTAGAAAACAAATAAACATTCCACAGCAAAAATAACATATGAAAAAGATTAAATAATCCCCCTCCAATAATATAGACGGTGGTACTGTGTTATTGTTGTTAAACTGAATGGCCCTTTCTAATGTCTTGTTGAATCACTTCATTATTTAAATGACGTTCATTTGCTCTCCAATACTAGCAGGGAGCCTGTATACAGATGCTCTTAAAACACAATTAAAATCCCTCCCCATAAGGATTATTCCCTCTCCTTTTTTTCCTATCAGTGATGCAATGTTTTTAAAGAAATTTGGACAGTCCTCATTTGGTTCTTTTCCTTCAATTTTTATATGACGAGCTGTACTGCTGAGCAACCCACTCTCTTCTAAGTTTCATGAATGTAACTGGGGTTCGATTTAATCCCTTCTGTTTAAATACACTGCAATATCCTTGTAACCGTTTTCAGTGCTACATGTTTGTTAATGAATGAATTAATGGAACTCTATTTCAGCCATTTATAAAGAAAAGCAACAATCACAGGAAAACATGCACACACGACTTTATAAACGTTCTAAAACTTTGGGTAAAAATTTCTCAATGCTTCCAGGTTGGTGGCCCAACTCGGGTCTTTCACTTGAGTTTTGAGGAACGGGGCTACTTGAATCCAGACAACAAGGTCACAGCGACCGGCACCAGTGAGATGGAGGTTTCCCTGGATCTGGTCCAGTACTGATGGTCCTGTGGAGGATGCCCCAATCACAAGACTGAAGAATTATGATCCTGAATGTTGAAAGGGAAAATGGTTGATTTGTGATAACTGTGGCCTAGGTCATTGGTCTACATTATGGAGAACAGGTTCAGGAATTCAACGGAAACATAAAATCATTAATAATTGGTTCACCAATAAGTACAAGAGAGGAAGAGTGGTGCGACACCAGCATGCGCTACAGTGGCTGAAACAATGTGCATGCCACCAAAATTAAATACAAGATGAATCTCCACCATAGCTAATGTACAGCAGGCTCCATAATGTAAGAAATTTAATTGTAGCCTAATTATACATAAGCACAGCAGCTAAAACACAGCTACTCATACCTTGTTGCATTATGCTGCTGCTAATCATGCTCATGATCAAGACAGTCAACATACAGTTAATACATAAATACATCATAATTTAATCACTGGATCAACAAATGAATCTTTGTGGAAGTTGTAAGCTTAACTTTTACAATTCTGTGTCTCCCTCCAATCTCACAATATAAGGGCTGCAAAATGGTTTAGTGTAAAAAATGAGACGTGTAAGCTCCAGTCATTCCTCGTCAACTTACCAGACTGCATTTTTCCTCTGGCCAACGTTCCCAGTACGACGAGCCGTCAGGGCGTTTGTATGAAACTTGGGCTTCCAGACCAGCACGGCTCTAAATCTCTAGCCAGACTCTTCACCTCTGTTGTTCCCAAATGGTGGAACATACTACCAAAGTCTGTGCGTTCTGAGTCCCTTTGTACTTTTAGGAGACAATTGAAGATGCAACTGCTCAGAGAACACCTAGGCGCTTAATCCGACTGCACCTTAGGGATAGAATTAGTCAGGTGGTCTAAAACCCAGCACTTATTTAGCACTGACTAAGTTCAGAAAAAAAAATGGAGGGGGGGGCACTTATTCTGCAACTTAATGGAAACTCCTATGACCAATCACACTTGCAGCACTTTTTGCACTTACTAAAGATTTTTCCTTATATCTGTATTCTTGCTTGTGTTGTACGTCGCTTTGGACAAAAGCGTCTGCTAAATGAAATTGTAGAACTGTAGAATTGTAAGAAGTTGCTGAAAAATGTTTCTTACTACCATGCATGTTCTCCAAAATAACTTCCACTGCAGCCTCCATTACTTAAACTGAAGAAATGGAAAAAAAGACAAGCAACTTTAGGGAAAATAACTCAATCTTAGCGTGCCGCTCTGGACCCAGACACGCTTATTCACGTGATGCATGACATCCCTATAACAGACACAGAGTGATTGAAGATCAGCGTGATCATGCAAATATGACAATGATCTTGAAAATATGACCTCTGAGAAGACTAGAAGCAGGCCGGAGAGGCCCGCAGAGCCCAGACAACCGGGGGCCATCCCAGATCCCAGCCACCCCCACAAACAGACATCCGACCCCCGGCCCCTAGGGAGCCAAAACCAGCAGGTGCTGACCCCGCCGGGCACTGGACACCCAGGGCAGGCAGAGCCGAGAGCCCAGGCCCAGGAGGACGAGGTTTATTACGAGAATGTGGATACCCACCCCCCCAAAATAAACCTCGTCACACCTATAGTGACCTCAACATTTCCTATTGTCTGAATTACTCTGGCTCTGCTGGGTGAGCTATAGCAGACACAGAACAAATGGAGAGGAGATTGAGTTGAAGAAAAAAGATTATCTTGATTTTATTGTTTCACAAAAAATGATATTCAAAAATGTAAGGGGAACTGATACCCATTAGACAAAACTATAAGGCAATCTGGAAAACAGATATTGACACGCTGCAGCAGCGGAGCCGATATGTTTCCATTAAAAGCAATGCGTGAACTCCCACTGTCTGCGGTACGGCCGCGGTACGGCCGCGGTACGGCCGCGCTACGGCCGCGCTACGGCCGCGGTACGGCCGCGCTACGGCCGCGCTACGGCCGCGCTACGGCCGCGCTACAGCCGCGCTACGGCCGCGCTACGGCCGCGGTACGGCCACGGTACGGCCACGGTACGGCTGCGGTACGGCCGCGCTACAGCCGCGGTACGGCCGCGGTACGGCTGCGTCTCTGCTCCGCCCGCCTCCATACGGCGAAGATACGCAGATCTTCTATTTTTGCCAGATGCCGGACCACGGCGCAGCAATTCAGCACACAGAATATCGTGCGGGAGAGGAAGTCGAGCACAAACACAAAATAAAACATCCAGAGATTTTTCAAAATAAAATAAACCGTCTGTGCACCTGGAAAACGTCATCGGGGCAGCACTATGGAGGAGGAGCGTTTGATTGTGGAGGTGCAAAATCAAAAAATACTTTATGACCCGTCACATGCCTTTTATAAGGACAACCAAAGATAGGATGAGGCGTGAAAAAAAAGTTGCAGAAGTTGTTGGTGTGGATGGGAAATAAATTATATGTTCATATTAAGAAAAATAAGTAGAAACATCATATAACCTGCATTTAATGATACAGAAAACCATCAGAAAAATTGCAATAACTGTCCCAATGCAATGTTTTATTTTTGTGAATTGTTCTGATGATATTGTTAACTAAATTTGAGTTAATTACAGTAGAGTAATATTTTCAGTGTTACACTTCAAGTACCGTATTGGCCCGAATATAAGACGATGTTTTTTTCCAGAAATTGCATCCTCAAAAGTGGGGTCGTGTTATAATCGCGGACTTACGGTAGTTGGTCAATACCCATCCGCGCCGCTAGATGGAGCCAAAGTATCACTGACCAGACAGCAAGTGGAGCGATTAAATGAGATCAAATGATCTGATGAAAAATGGCGGATCATCTGGAACAAAGGGGCTGAACGCTGGACAACTGAGCAAACAACAGAGGCGAAGTTATGATACCAACTTTAAACTGATGGTGATCAACGCAGCAGAGTCATCAAACAACTGCCAAGCCGCCAGGAGATCTGGTGGAGCAGAGCCTCGTCCGATGTAGAGCAGAGAAAAAACGCCTACAGATGCTAACACGATGAGAAAAGCTTTCCGTGGTCCCAAGAGCGACGCTTCAGAGAGACTGATAGAATGGTGAGTGAATACGTCTCTGAAAAACGGACAGACGGAATGTCCACCACCAGAGCCTGATTCAGCTGAAGGCACTGGAAGGTTATTTACATCATTTATGCAGTTTTGACCCCTTGAGGCTTCTTATTTGTTGCTTATTGTTTCTTATTTTGAGAATGAGAATACATTTTTTTAATTTTATATCTCGTGAAATGTTATCTCAGTTGTGAGTTTTTGAGTTTATAATAATTGTATAATAAAAAGTTGTTTTATGAGCGACTTTACTGTGTTCAGCATTTTTTTTTTTTTTTCACAAAATGATCTTTGAAAAATAGGGGTCCTGCTATAATCGCAGTCGTCTTATATTCGGGCCAATACGGTATTTATTAGCCCTTTAAGCTCGGGGCCATTTTCGTCTAAAAGTTCAACTGAAGACGTACCCAAAGTAAACTGAATGCTGTTCTTGAACTGTTTGGAGTACATGCATGGTTGGGGTCTCATTTGAAAGCTGACAACCTGTATTTTCACCCAGTGCAGTCAGAATTACTCTAGGTGCTACTGGCACAGATTTATTTATGTTGCAGCACACTGAATTAGGATGAATTTGATTCTCGCCTGAATTTTTTCCCTCATAAAACACCTGGAAATAAGTGTGGAAGCACTGAAATAGCTTGAAAACACAATTTTGCTAAAGCCTGTGGTCTTACATAGTTCAGGTCAAAATGTCAGAGCAGTACTACAAGAAATGAGTGCTTCACACATGTATTTGTACTGCTATGCCCCGGCGGGGTCAATTTTGGACATCCTCTGTATACCCCCTGGATGCCCTCTGTACAATGGTATATGTTGGTTTTTAGCCCATTTTTACAGTATTTTCACTCCAAAAACTCATAAAGTACTCAAAAAATCACTTCAGGTAGGCTTCAGTGTGGGATAAGGCACTCAGATTGAGAGGAACAGAAAAAAACACATTTTTCAGCCCTCAGTAGACTGTCAGAAGTCCCAAAACCCCACTGTCGGGTTATCCAGCAAGCTCATTGGCTACCAGCCCTGTCAGTCAAACGTTTCCTCCAACGTGATTGGCTCAGAATTCATCGATTCATCGATCGAGGACGAGGTCCATCAGTCTCAGCAACGGTTGGCTGGTTAGCCATCGGAGGAAAGGGATGAGTCACTTGATTGGTTGAAATATGATGAATAAGCAACAAAAACCGTTCACTCGCCATATTGGATATCTTCAGTGCGAGTGAGAAAGGTCTGGATAAAAGTATCTGATAAAAGTATGGATTATTATAGGACGCACACGCGGAGAGAAGTGCTGGGTGCGCGCGTGGTGGCGCGTCTAATTCTGGATTATTTGCTTATTTCAAGACATGTTTTGGACAAAAGGCTATACTTTCTAGCTTTGCCTGGATGCATATGTTTGGACTGTGGCAGTTTTTGCTGGATTATCTGGATTATGGATAATCTGTGATCAGTTATGAGCTGTCAAAGGTGAGTTGCGCTGTTTATGTTATTTGCTGTTTGTTGGACAAATGTGTTTATACTACCCGCTGTGGTAATCACATCTGAAAGTGGTTTATACCAGCGGATTCATGAGAATTTAAGCTTTCTAATGGTGCATAGTGTGTCCGTGGAATTTTTGAAATGCGTCTGGCCATTTGATAAATGCATCGGGAGATGTTTACAGGCCGTGGGCGGGCCAGTCTGAGCTTAAAGGTGCTGTAGGCAGGATTTTGCTAATCAATGTTAATTTTTATGTGTTTTCTTTGGATGAAATGTTAGAGTATCCATTGATAATCCTTTAGGAGTGTAGCATAATTGCGCTACCGCGAGGGCGCAGCATTTCCATCTGTCCCTGTTCTGAGCTGAAAAGGAATCTCGACAGCTCCAGGTATCTTTGACCAATCAGAAGAGCCCATGAGGCTCTAACCGTGATTGGTCGAGGGGCGTTCGTCGCACATTCTTGTGGGAGGGGCTTAATTTGCGTAAGGGCGTGATGTCAGATAAAAACAGGACAGGATTGGCTGTGCTGTGTTTCAAATCGCCATCTTAGATAGGTCAAATCGCCATCTTGCTTAAGCCGGCCACACACTACAGGATTTTTTCAATCTTCCCCGATTCAGACACCACACACACTACACGACAGCAGAGGACAGATCGTACCCGATCTTCCTCTCCTGATCGTCTAGTGTGTGGTGTCACTCCGGAGCAGACCACACACTAGCAGATTCACTTTGTGCTGTTTCCCTTCATTGCTGTTTTTACATTCATCTCCACTTTCAATAATAAGTGGAGAACTCATTCGTTCCCTCAGTTCATTCATTCACATCGGTATCGCTCCTTCAGTGCAGACCCCCACCACCCTCCCAGTGCGCACAGAGCACGGACTGTCAGCACCTTGTTAGAAAATTTAAATGTTCCAGTACAGAAGAGGGAAACACAGTTTCAGATCATTTTATTATAATTTACATTTAATAATAATTCAGCTTATTAGCTAATCTGTTTGTGTGTTTTTTTTTTTTTGTTTTTTTTTACTTTTGAGTCCCGAGTGCAGCAGTAGAATAAAGTTATTAGCAGACCGTGTCAAATAAAAGCTACTTTTTTAAATCTTTTTTAAATCAACAAATATCTTAAATCATTCTTTATGTCCACAGATTTGGTAGTTTAAATCAGAGTAAAAATACGTTGATTAGGAAAGTTTCATT
Source organism: Salarias fasciatus (assembly GCF_902148845.1). Lineage (NCBI taxonomy): Eukaryota > Metazoa > Chordata > Actinopteri > Blenniiformes > Blenniidae > Salarias > Salarias fasciatus. The sequence continues at coordinate 9,762,283 of NC_043765.1, read as the reverse complement.
ATAGTCGGAATCAGTGGAAAGTTTTTTTTTTCTTTTATTATTTTTTTTCTTCCCCATTCTTCCGTGATGGTTAATAACAGAGATTAATTAAAACATTGGGATTATTGCAGGACTGGCGGAGATGCAGATATTAGATCGGAGTTTGGGTCTGAATGGAGGAAATCCAGTTCATCCAGGAGCGATGGGATTAACCATCACTTTCTGCACAGCTGGGTTTAGAGCTCTGGCTTTTCTGTTTCACTGTCATATATAGTGAATATATTTCACAGACATATATTCATCCAGCTCTGACAGCTGCGGGGGGATTTTTTTTAATCAGCGGCACTTTGTTGAGACGGAGCTGTTCATCCAATCAGAGAGCTTTATTTCGAGGGTGTGGACAGCTCTACTCAGAGCTGATCGGCGCCTCTCGGAGCACCACACACTACAGGATTTGCGATCGGAAATATTGAACATGTTCATTATCTCCGATCTCCCCTTCCGACGCCTCCCGAGAGGCTCCGACCGGAAAAAATCTCTCGGAACACACCGCACACTACACGAAGATCGGACCCGAACTCATTTGCATACTCCCGACAATCGGACCCTGTCGGCCTCGATCGGGAGGAGAGGATCGGGGCAAAATTCGGCCTGATTATCCTGTAGTGTGTGGAGGCCCTTAGGTATGTCACGCCCTGTGCCCCTGCGTCCTCGTGGAGGCGCTGGGGTCCTGTTCTGTTTGTCTGCCCTCATGTTCTCCTGCCTGGTCACCTGTCTGCTCCTCTTGTTCTCCTGTCAAGTCAGCTGCCCTCATGTTCTCCCGCCTTGTTAACTCCCTAAAGTGCCTCACCTGCCCTGCCATGTATTTAAGTCCCGTGCTCCAGGTGTGTCTTGTCGGCTCCTTGTGGGTCTGTCTGTGTGCGTCTGTCTGTGTGCCTCCATGTCCTTGCCTGCACCTCCGCTCCGTTTGCCATTTTGTTCCTGTGTTCCTGAGTTCCTGGTTTTCCTTGAGTTCTGGATTCCCTTATTTTGGACAATAAACACTTTTGTACCCCGCCTGGCTGCCTGCGCCTGGGTCCTTCCACCCCGCACCCGTGACAGAAGGAGCCAACCACATCTGGACCCAGCAGGCAGTAAGTCCCCCCCGGATCATCTGCCTCTGGTCGCTGCCGAAGCTGCTCGCCCCCGGACTTTGTGCCTATGGCCCCCCGCCCCGGCGAAAGAAGGCCGCGCCCCTCTGAGGCGTGTGCCGGCAAGGCTGCTCGCCCTGGCGAAAGAAGCCCGCGCCTCCGGGCGTGTGCCGGCAAGGCTGCTCGCCCCGGCGAAAGAAGCCTGTGCCCCCTGGGCGTGTGCCGGCGAGGCTGCTTGCCCCCGGACCGTGTGCCTATGGCCCCCCGCCGGCGAGAGAAGCTCGCCCCCAGATCGTGTGCCGCCATGCAGTCCTGACCTGTCCTGTTCCCCTGTTTGCTGCCGCCGACCCGTTCCTGTTTGCTGCCGGCGTGCAGTCCTGACCCGTCTTGTTCCTTTTCGTCCTGTCTGCCAAGGTGTTGCCCCGACCCATCCTATTCCTGTTTGCTGCCGGCGTGCAGCCCCAACCTGTCCTGCTCCTGTCCGTGCTGGCTGCCCGAGGGAGCGCAGCACACCCCCGTTCTGTGCTGGCTGCCCGAGGGAGCGCAGCACACCCCCGTTCTGTGCTGGCTGCCCGTCCCCGTCCGAGTCTGAGTCCTGTCCCCGTCCGAGTCTGAGTCCTGTCCCCAGTGTCCCCAGTTATCTCCAGTGTAGGGAAGAACACCAGGTCAGCACCAGGTCTTTGTTTGCTACTACTAATCATTTGAATGGATGTAGTTTTCTGTAAATAGTGAACTTCCACGACTGTATATGCGCGATTATACACTGAATCGCGAGAGCTCGCTGATCCGCTGCAAGGCGAAGCCAGACCGCAGATGGATCCAGCAGGAGTTGACACGCGTCAGAAAACGGAGGGGCGCGCAGCGGAGCGGAGACGGGGCGGACACGCATGCAGTGTCCCGGTGTCACAGTGCTGCGGTATACCGGATCGGAGACGGCTGACCGGAGACGGACCACAGCCGGACCGCATCCAGTGTGCATCGGCTGTGAGAGACAGAATGTGAAAAAAAAAAAAAAAAATCACATTGTAGGATTTCTAAAGAATTATGTGGAATTATGGAGGAAAATAGAACATTTTTAATAATAAAAAAAAAAAGTTTAACTTAACACTTTGTTAAAAAAAACCTTTGTTGGCAATGACAGAGGTGAAACGCTGAATGTAGGTCTTCAACACACACTGCAGCTGGAACTTTGGCCGATTCCTATATGCACGTGCCCTAAATACGTCGTTGTGCACTCTGAAATAAAGAAGGTAGTTTGTTGGTTTTCCTCCAATAAAGTATGTGTGTGTGTTTCTGTCCCTCAGGTGTTCACATCAATCAGCGCATGTCTGGATGTGAATGGGACGATGAAACTGATGAAGTTAATGGATTTTGGCGGTACGGTTATGATGGAGAAGATTTCATCTCTTTAGACATGAAGACAGAAACATTCATCGCTCCAGTTCAACAGGCTGTTCCCACCAAACAAAAGTTGGAAAATGACAAAGCTTTCATAGCACAGCAGAGGTACCACTACACGAAAGAATGTCCTGATTGGCTGAAGAAACTTTTGAAGTTTGGTCGGAGCTCACTGATGAGAAAAGGTAAAATGTTTGGAGTTTGTCTCTCAGCTTCTCTTCTTTCATGCTGCTCTCAGCATCTCCTCTCCTCTCTCCATCTGGCCTTCCTTCATCCCTCTTTCCATGGCCCGTCTCTTCCTGGCTGCAGTGGCTGACATGAGAGAGAAAGAGTGTAGAGAAGAATCCAGTAAAGTGTGAGGTGTCTTCCTGCTTGTTCTCCAGATCTTCCCTCAGTGTCTCTCCTCCAGAAGACTCCCTCCTCTCCGCTCACCTGCCACGCTACAGGTTTCTACCCCGACAGAGCCGACTTGTTCTGGAAGAAAGACGAGGAGGAGCTCCATGAGGACGTGGTCAAAGGAGAGATCCTCCCCAACCATGACGGGAGCTTCCAGATGAGCGTTGATCTGGATCTTTCAGGGCTCAAAGATGAAGACTGGGGGAGGTACAGCTGTGTGTTTCATCTGGCTGGAGGACAGGAAGTCTCCAAGAGACTGGACAAACGGGACATCAGGACCAACTGGAAGACAAATGATGGAGGTCAGAGACTCTTCATTTCACTCTCATTCTCTCATTTGTCACTTCAGGAAATCAAGTCCAGCATCATAGAATGTGAAGTTGACTTCAGTCCAGAACTTTCCCCTCATTTCCCAGAGATCCAAACCTCCAGAGTTCATCTGGATTGATTTCCACATGTGACTGAGGCCTGGATCCCATCTGTCAGTCTGTGAATGCAGCGTCTTCTTCCTGCTTCCACTGTCCAAAAGCAGATGGGATGTGAGCCTCATGAGAGCAGCAGATCAGAATGTGGAGACGTTCCACTGACAGTGTCAATGCAGCCTCAATGCAGCCACAGTCATCTTGTCAGCAGTCTTTGCCGCTCTCTGCAGGCAGCAGTGCTGATGCAGCTGATCAGGATGCTCTCCATGCTGCAGCTGGAGGAGCTGCTGAGGCTCTTTGGAGACGTCCCACACTTCTCACACTCTGGCCCAGTTTACATGGGTGTTTTTTTTTTCAATCCGATTGAAAACAGTCATATTAAAATTATCTGTGAGTCACGTTAATTCCTTGTCTCCACGGCTCCAGCTGAAGTGGACTATACAGTAGCTATAGCTCCTACCAGGGAGTTTTTATCTATCCAAACTGCTCCGTGACACCAAGCTGGACCTGGGTCTCCTCTCAACCACCGTCCAGTTTTTCTGCTTGTTTTGGTTTTGATTCTCTGAATTCCTGTTTTCTGCTCACATCATTCCGTGACTCTGTGTCTGAGGAGCTCATCTGAAGAAGGAACAATCTGCTCTGATAACACAATCCACTGCTTCTGCTGTTTCTATGAGGCAGGAGAGGATTATTGATCAAGGGAGACGACCTCTGACAATCCAGCTGGAATCTAGATGATGGAAACAGAGACACTCCTCACTGACCAGATGTTTCTCTGCAGGGGCTAACATTGGACTGATTGGAGGAGTTGCTGGAGTTCTTGGGCTCGTCATAATAGGCTGCATCACTGGACTCATCGTCTACAAGAAGAAACAACCTCAAGGTAAAGTAGAAACTCTCCTTTCCTCATCAGGGTCATTGATGTGTGTGTGTTGAACCTGAAGGAGGGTTTGGAGTGGAAAAGAGTGGTCGTCATGGTAACCTCCTCCCTCTTTCTCCTGCTGTTTTTCAGGGTTCAGAGCCACTAACAGTGAGTACTTTCCTATTTCCTTTCATCAGGATGTTTCAGTGTTGTTTGATGTTCCTTTCTGTTGTTTCTGCCTTCAAGCTGACTTCTTGCTTTGGAACATGTTTCATGTGTTTCCAACAAGTTTTGCTCTTTGTTTTCTAGAATCTGACACTTCCTCTTCATCAGGAGAAGATCCAGCCAGGAAGAAGATGTTAAAAACCTCTTCATGAAGGAAGAGTCCAGAGAGGCTCCAGTCATTGAGTCTGATGGAGCAAGAGCCAAAAGAAATGATGGAGAAGTTGCTGATTGCTCCACTTTGAGCTGCTCTCCAGGATGAAACATGAAATGAATCAGTGAATCAGTTTCTATTTAGTTGATTATTAGTGTGAAGTGATGAGGATGAGGGGATTACGGTAATCCAGGTTGTCTTCACTAGATTAGAACTGATGTGTTGAGCGAGTTTCTCTCCTCCACTGATTTCCTCCTGACTAAACTATTGATCTGCTTCATTCACTTGTTGCTTCTCATCACTTCCTTCTGATCTTTTCTTGGTTTTATTTGATCTCAGATGGTGAAATGTTTTCTTTGCAGAAACCAGGAGCTTTTTCCTTTAATGTGTCAGTTCCTCACATTCATTGTTGGTTTCATGAGATGTTGTTTTTCTTTTTCAATCATATTTATGGTGTGTTTTGAGCCTCTGAATAAAGTTCTCCATAATCCAGAATCCCTCAGTCTTCTAGTCTTATTTGGATTCATATTTTCTTATTTTCTATCTTTATTGAGATTTCTAGCGTTCTCAGTCAGTTACAAAGTGTTTCCTGAAGTGACTCCATGTAGAACAAAGTGTTTCCTGAAGTGACTCCAGGTTCTTCAGTTGGTTGGTTGGTTGAGTGGAAGATGGAACTGGAACCCTCCACTGACCACAGCCAGAGGTTGGACCAGGAGATCTCCACTGTTTCTACTGCAGCAGCTCATCATGTCCACATCTGGAGTTGTGGAGTTTCTTGATGTTCCAGTTTGGTCCTGACAGAAGCTTGGCAGTGCTCGGCCTCTCTTGGCCTTCAGCAGTTGGAGAATCTCTTTTACTGAACCACAGGAAGGAGTTGATCAGCCTGTCAAGAGGAAGATGAAATAATCTGAGGATGAATATTGGAACCTGTTGAAAACCTGAGGAGTCTGAAACATAAAACAGGAAGTCATCTGCATACAGTGATGGCTTGTGTGTTCATCTCCTGAACTTGATGACCTTAAATCTATTTCCATGATGGAGTCAGATGGCCGACGGTTCCACGGCGACAACAAAGGTCAACACGGGTCAATCGTTGGGCCACTTCTTTTTTCTTTTTTCTGCTTCCTCTGGGATCTGTTCTACGGAGGTTTGGTGTGTCCTTCCATCTTTATGCTGATGACTGTCAAATCTATGTGTAGCGCTTCTTCAACGTCCGTTGACAGGTCAGCGCCCCGAGTCTTAATCTTTTCCCCTTTTGTTTAGTTGTGTTAGCCCCTTAATCATGAATCACACCAGCTTCTTTACAAAAATACTCTCAAATTTATTCAACAAAATTGTATTGGAAAATGATCTGATTGCAGAAAGAAGAAAACGCAAAAATAAAACGGCAACAAAAGATTCCTTGATCCAAAACCAAATTGGTACCTCAAATCAAATACACACCGCCGCCTCGTGACCCTCACGGGCTCTTAACAATTGCACAGGCAATTAAATTAAACAGTTCCCAAATCAAAATCAATTGAAATCACAACAGTTCTTATCTCTGATCAGGTTTAAATTGTGGGCCCACAACACCTTAAACACCAGCTGGTTAATAAACAAAATAAAACAAAACCCCCGCTGCAGGCCTGAACGATGCTGGGGCACATGGGAGCCAAAAAAAATGTAGAGGCCCTTTATCAACCTGAGCAAATGAGAGAGGTTGCAGTACTCACAGTCTTTGAAGAGTCAATGCCAGTGTCCTTGTTTTCACCTCCAGACAGCTTGGAGTGGAGATTTTGGCTGAAGAAGCATGAGATGAGGAGGAGAGATCTTCACCATGGGAATCTAGCCGACTCCCTCACCGCCAGAGGAGCTACCAGGCTTTCCGGTCACCTGGAGCGCTATCTGGGTTCCACATGTGCTCTCTGTGGTTAGCTGCAGCCGTTAGCATAGCCTGCTAACTCAGCACTGACGTCCTCTCTGGACGTCCGTTTCGAGGGTTTCCAAACTGCTACAGTCTCTTTCACTGTTGCAGCTCGAGCACGGCCACTTTCCAGCCCAATATCTTTGGGTTGAAGCCGTAATTTTCGCCGTTAACTCCTCCGTGAGTGCAGCCGCGGCCGAGCCTCGCATGCTCCGCCAGCTTCCTCCACCGTTCTCCACCGATCTCCTCTCACCCCACCTTGATCCCGCCCCCAGCCAATCAGAAAACTTCACCACTGACTTGACAGCCTCACAACCAATCATATCTCTTGAACTACGCAGTGCTAGTTGAACTTCAAAACAATAGTTTTTTTGCACTGTACACAAAAAAAAAATACAATAAAAGAAATACCTCTCCATGGCAACTACAACATAAATATGATGAATTTCTTTAATAAGAAAAAAAAAAACACAACCCCAAAATATGAAATGCTAAATTTCATAGGGGTTACATATGTCCCTCTGAAGTGTGAAGATTCATTCAGTGCTGCTCAACTCTTGGAGAGCATTAATGCCACTAAGGACTGGATGTCAGAAAATGTTTTGTGTCTCAGTGACAGTAAACTGAGGTTCTTCTGGTTGGTCCTAGTGAGGTCAGCAGTAAACCTGTTCACTTGGGGCCTTTGACTCAGTTTGTTCAGCCCACTGTTACCAACCTTGGTGTTAAAATGGACCATGACCTCAAGCTTGATAAGCAAATTAGTGCTGTTGTGAAATCAAGGTTTTTCCATCTGAGACAACTTGCTAAGGTGAAGTCTTTCCTCTCAAGACACAGTTTTGAAATACTGATTCATGCTTTTGTTCCAACTCGGCTGGACTATTGTAACGCTCTTCACGCCGGCATTGAGGAGAGTTTACTGAAGCGTCTGCAGCTCGTCCAAAATGCTGCAGCTCGCCTTTTAAAGCAGAACTTTGTAAGATTTGCTTTAGCGCTCCCCCTACTGGTCTCCTGTGAAAGCTCACTGTCGTAAACGTCCTCCGCATCACCCCCCCCCCCCCCTCCTCCCCCGTGCAGAGAGCGTCCCACTCCCGTGTCATTTTTTTCCCGCTTGCTAGACAAGGTTTTTTTCTGTCTTTTTGGTTCTGCCATCCGTGAGCACCTCAGGGTGGCGTTGCTAACGCTAGCGAGGGTTTCATGTTTGTTTTACGCGCTTTTGTTAAATCTTCTGAAGCAGCAGTTCCTCGCGCTGCCTCCTCCAGTTGCTCCCTCTGTCGCAGGCATGCCTGCATCCAGGGCCGGCCCGGGCTTCAGAGGCGCCCTAGGCGAGCCCGAGACGAGCGCCCCTTGGGAGCGTGTTTTTCCAGCGGTCCCGACATTTGTTGAGCGGGGGGGGGGGGGGGGGGGGGGGGGGGCCGCTGAGGAGCGATGCCGAACAATACCGATCAGTGCCGGGCAGGGCCGAGGACGAGGAGCGCAGTGCGTCGGACCGCTGCACAGCGGGGCACACGGAACACAGAGCGTCGTGGCGCCCCTTGTACGACCGCGGCGCCCCCCTCGGGACGTGGCGCCCCAGGCGGCCGCCTAGTTCGCCTATGCCTAGAGCCGGCCCTGCCTGCATCACACGCTCAAACTTATTGGAAAACAAACACACTCGGAGATATGCTGCTTTCGCTCAGTGCAGCGAACTCACTCGCGCTCACTTCGACGAGAGGAGGTGCCACTCCTCTTTATTTTTCAGTTACCAAACGGAAATTAGAACCAATCAACACATCATGCAAAAATCGTCTATTGCAACACAATGACAGATATCGCACTCCAACAGCTTTTATACTTGTAATCCCGTATGAGTGCCGTAAAGCAGGTTTGTTCTCACGAGATGTAGTCGGGTCCGCTCCTCTGAAATTGCAAGCGCTGTTTTCAGGACACCGGGGGGAGTGAAGGGACAGGCGAAGCACCGTGACAAGTGTTTGTTTACCCCCACACGGACTCTGAAACACATTTATTGAGGTAAAAAAGTTGCAAAGTTCTGCTTTAACTGGCACACGAAGATATGATCACGTATCTCCAGTGTTGTCGTCACTTTATTGGCTTCCTGTCCGCTACCGGACTGATTTTAAAACTCTTTTATTTGTCTTCAGATCTTTGAATGGTCTTGCCCACCATATTTGTCTGAACTGTTGGTCCTTATGTGCCGGACGTCGTCTCAGATCAGCAAACAAGGCTCTACTCGCCGTTCCTGACACAAATCTCAAATGTAGGGGGTATCGAAGGTTTTCTATTGTCGGTCCGACATTGTGGAATGATTCACCTCTGCACATAAAGCAATTTGATTCTCTTCTTGTTTTTAAGTCCCGCCTTAAGACTCACTTCTTTTCTTTGACTTTTAACTGGTGTGAGACTGTATTTTACTGAAGAGTTGCCATGTTGTCTTATTAATATGTTTGTCTATTTCTGTTGTTTCACTCTGTGTTTGTGCAGCACTTTGGTCAACATTGTTGTTTGTAGTAGTGCTTTATAAATAAACTGGACTGGATTGGAACAAAGAGCTGCCTTGCCTGTGGGCCCAGGAGAGAGGGAACAGGCTGGATCTAATTCTGCTGATGTTCACTGAACCAACCAGGGATGTGTAGAGTAACCGGATCCAGGAAATCAATCAGTGCTGAAGCTCAACCTGTTCAGAGTGTAGAACATGTATCTCCATTCCACCAGGTCAAAGGACTTTACAGCGTCTGAAGAAAGAAGAATCAGGAGAGTTTGTAGTTTTTAGTGTCAATAATATGAAACAACCATCTGGTGTGAAAGAAGGAATGTCTCCCAGGAATGAAGCCGATTGGTCTGGATGTATCGATCAGCTGCTACAAACACAACATGAACTTCAGAGTCAGGAGAGAAGAAACTAGAGCTGAGTTCTGAACACTTTATTCCAGTTTTAAAGCTGGTTAAGTTCCATTGATCTGATCATTAAGAGCTGATGTTCCATTTGAACTTTGTGATAATACAGGCTGTAGTACAGCAACAATATAATAATGATAATAATAATCATCACCATCATCCAGAGTCCATAGAAATAAAGCTCTGAGGGATATTTTCTGACAGGATGAAGTTCACCTGTTGTCACATCTCTGAAGGAGGATTTGACTTTTCCACATGATGAAATGATCCAGCAGCTTTTTGAGATGCAGATCAAAAGTTTGTTCTGTCAGATGAATCAAAATGAGTCTGAATATTTCAGGCTCAATCCACAGGTTCTTTTCTGAAGCTTTCTTTTCCAGCTGGTCTTCAACATGTTGCTGCTGCTCTGCTCCTCTTCCAGTGTGGCTTCTTTCTTTTCCTGTGGAGAAAACCTGTTGAAGTGAAATCTGCCCGGCAACTGATGACCAGTCACAGACTGAGCTCTGACTCAGAGCTTCCAGATGGGATTATTTCAACTCTGAACACAGAAAAACTCAATAAAACTTCACTTTGATGTTTTCATGTTGTTCATTTAGTTTTAATAGATCTTTCTTTGATGCTGTAGTGATGAAATTTGGGGAAACTGATGTTTTTTTGGAGCAACTCCAGACGACAAGTCAGTCCCTTCTCTGAAGCTCTCTGGCGCCCCCGCTGGTGGGGCTCCATGCTGCACTTGGGGCTCCTCCAGGAACAGCCCAGCCAGCAGAAGAAGCCCCATCTCCTCCTGCTCTCTGCTCGGAGTCTTCCTCTGGGGTCCTGGATGCTCGTCCTGCTCCTGCTGCTCACTGAACTGGTTGTGGAAACGTTTCTTTCATTTGGTGCTGACTGAGTTTGGAACGGCGCCGCTTCACCGTGTCGCCACGCTGGAAAGTCCCTTCTCTTCATTCTTTCACTTTCTCTCTCTCTCTCTCTCTCTCTCTCTCTCTCTCTCTCTCTCTCAAAGGATGTAATGATGTGAGGAGCCCTGAGTGTGTCGCTGGCAGAGGAGCTCAACAGCTTCTTTGTCCGCTTTGTAACACCGCAGCGACACCCCCCTGCTCCGGCCCCGCCCCCACCACGTCCCGCCATCCCCCCGCTAACTGCAGGCCAGCAGGATGTGAGGCGGTGAACCCCAGGAAGGCCCCGGGCCCTGACAGTGTACCTGGAAAGGTGCTCCGGGTGTGTGCACACCAGCTGTCTGGAGCCTTCAGCAGGATCTTCAGCCTCTCTGTGGCCCAAGCAGTCCCCCCCACCTGCCTGAAATCCACCACGATCGTCCCCATCCCGAAAAAGTCCCCCGCATCCAGCCTCAGTGACGATCGCCCTGTTGCCCTCACACCGATCATCATGGAGTGCTTCCAGAGACTGGTTCTTCACCACATAAAGGACCGTCTCCCCCCTGCACTCGACCCCCACCAGTTCACATACCGGGCGAACAGATCCACAGAGGACGCCATCACCATAGCCCTGCATGCGGCGCTGAGCCGCCTGGAGCAACGGCACGGCGACGCCAGGATGCTCTTTGTGGACTGCAGCTCGGCCTTCAACACAATCATCCTGGACGTACTGGACAGAAAACTGGACACTCTGAACCCCCCCCCCCCCCCCCCAGCCTGCAGAGAGGAGGTCCAGAGGCTGACCACCTGCTGCTCTGACAACAACCTGGCTCTGAACACACAGAGAACCAAGGAGGTCATCTGGACTTCAGGAGGAACAGGAGTGACCCCCCCCCCCCCCCCCCCCCCCCCCCTACTGGACGGCCAGCGTCACAGCTGTCATCAAGAAGGCCCAGCAGCGTCTCCACTTCCTGAGATCCTCAGGAGGAACAACCTGGACAGGGAGCTGCTGCTGCCTTCTACCGCTCGTCCCCTGAGAGCCTGCTGACCTGCTGCATCTCCACCTGGTCCGGGAACAACGAACAGACTGAAAAACAGCTTCTTCCCAGAGCCATCACCACCCTGAACTCGGATCACAGCGACCTGGTCCCTCGTGCTGTGATGTTTATGCCTCCACTGCGGCTGCTACTGCTTTTTATGGATTATTTATGCTCTTTTTTAATTTATTACATTTGCACTGAAGGAGAAGCTCTCCACATTTCATTGTACTTTTGCATAATGACAATAAATGCTATTCCTCTGACTCTGCCAGACTCACCGCTGCACCACGCCCTGGGTCAGCGGTCTGATTCCCTCCCAGCGTCTCTGATAGAAGCTCCACATCACTTCTTCCTGTCAGAAAGCGTCCCGCTGTTTTAAAAGTGGAACTTGACGCTCCGCTGGACTAATGAGCTTCACTCCAGCTAGGGATGTGCGATACCACTTTTTTTCAGACCGATACCGAGTACGAGTACTTCATCTTCAGTACTCACCAATACCGATACTCGCATACCGATACTTTATATACATACAATTTAAAATAATGCAATGACAGATTATTTTTGAAAATGAATTTTATTTCTAATAAAAAGGCAGCCCAGCCACGATGTTTAAGTCCAAAATAATAGTCTGAAAAATAAAACAAACAACTCTGAGTTTACACTTATTTAAATGAAATTAAGTGCAAGACAAAACAATTTCTCTGAATTTTAAGTTTTATTTTAAATGAACTGACTTACAAGACGTAAACAAACAACTCTAAGTTATACACTTGTTAAAATGAATTTATTTTAACGGTTTTTAAATGAAATTAAGTGCAAGATAAAACAGTTTTCCACTTTACATAAACTAAGGTTTTTAAATGTACTAATTTTAATGATTTTTTCTATGAACTAAAGTCAAAGATAGAAGTTTAAAGAGCTGCTCGTGTTATTTGTGCTGCTCTCGGATATCTGCTCTTCAGTTTCTCGGTCTTCTGCAGTTTGCCGTCGAGTTGCTGCCGGAGTTTTCTTTTTTTCCAGCACAACAGCGTCAGACTCTCGTCCACAAGCTTCGCCCTGAGGTGTTTAAACAAAATACTAGTGGTAAAAGAACAACATCGCGCACCTCCTTTAGCAATTTTAGCATTGCAGAGTTAGCATTCTGCAAAGCTCGGCTCGTTTTCACTTATATAAAAGAATTTCCACACCGGCGAAGTTTTGGTGAGACGAGCAGCCGTTCTGGATTCATCCTGTTGTCTCTGCTCTGGATGAGACTCATGGAGAAGTCAGCCCGCTGCAGTGAAGCCCTGCTCCTGTCAGCGCTCCAGAGAGGAGCTTCTTCCTCTGTCTTGTTTGTCGGCAGCTTGCATCCCATTTGGTTACACTACCGCCAACTGCTGGTGAGGAGGGCTTACTACGCGTGGGGTTTTCTTGTCTTGAGTTTGGGCGGCTGGTATCGGTAGCCTTCACGAGTACCCGATACCTTGAAATAAGGCCAGTATCGGCCCGATACCGATACCTGGTATCGGTACTCGCACATCCCTAACTCCAGCAGCAGGTCTGCGTGGCTTCTCCTCCATCAATCCAGCCTTTAATGAAGGAGCAGACAGCCTGACGAGCACAACCCAAACCACAGCGTGACCACGAGGATTCAGCAGGTCTGAGAGAAGACTGTCACCTCCTGCTGAGAACAGACTGCTCTGAAACATGACGTCTGTGTTGCGCTGATCCTTCCAGAGACTCAAACAGAGACGTTTGGCTTCATGGATCCAGTTCTGCTTCCTTTCAGGAGGGTTTGCTGTTTTGTTCACGGCTTCATCTGTTTCTACACATTGAGTGTGAATCAGGCCAGACAGCATGAACAGCTCCTCACTGATGAAGAACTTTGTTCACTGATCAGTCAGTCTTTCCCTCCAGGCCTCTGGTTCAGTCAGTCCCTCAAACTAAACACAGCGGAGTTTGACTCCTGAACAAAAAGCAGGAACTGGATGAGAACAAGCTGCTTTAAAAAGAACCAAGTCCTTCATCAAACAGGAGAATCCAGGAAACTTCAAGTTTAACAAGTGAACTAGTAGAAAGGATCAAATAGTGGAGCGGTGGGGGAAATGACTGTGGAGCTGCAATGCATCATGGGAGTTCGGGATGGGATTTGCAAGGTTTTTGTGGTTTATTCTGATGTTGTGGTGTTTTTGGTCGTTGTGTTTTGTTGTGTTCTTGTAGTTTAGTCAGCTTTGTGACCATTTATAGAATAATGACCTATTTTAGTTCTTTCAATCAGGCTTCAGAGCTCATCAGAACATCGTCCATGATCCACAGTAACTGACTCTACTGTCACTGATCCTCCAGTCTCCTTAATAAAAGCAGCTTCCAGTCTCCTGGCTGCTGCTGAGGGCTGTCAGTCCCCTAACTTCCCCTGGGCTCAACAGGAAGTGACCTCCTGTCAGCTGAAGAACAGTTGACCCTTGACCTGTGAGCAAAGCCTTCCAGCAGAGGAGCGTCTCCACTTTTGGGCCTGTTGGGCTTCCTTCCTGCCAGTCATGTGATCTGCTGGAAGCCACAGTGTGGCAGAGCCTGGTGGAGGAAGATCCAGGTGGATGTGAGAAAGCCTCAGCTCACAGTGGAGCCGCTGCTCTGCACTGACATCTAGTGGGGAGAAGCCAGAAAGACAGGATTCAAGGTCCTGATGGAGACTCTGCTTCATTGGCTGTTTTGAAGTGGTGGAATCCAGAAAGTCTTCCTTGGACAGAGCTCAGAGTTGAGAGTTTTACTTCCTGGAGAGAAGCTCCGTCACTCTTCCTGAACTCCAAGGAAAACCCCTTTGGAAGCCCTGATCCAGAGAGTCCTTCTTCTGAGCATCACATCACGTTTGGATCTGAGGATTTCTGTCCACATTTTTGTCTAATCTATAATTTGTCTATTGTACTTTATATATGGATATATTATACATTGCCTTATACATTGGACATATTATACATTGTTTCTTCATTTTCCAGCTCACTAAAATATCTGAGTCGTTCACAGACTGCTTCTGCTTCTCTGTCAGAAATCACATCTTCACACATCAGAATCACTGTTTATCCCACGAGACCTGAAAACCACTTTAGTATTTAACCAGTTATGATTGATTCAATGAGCTGACAAACAGAAAACACTGTTAAACAGAAAATAATCTTTTTCTGCTTGATATATCAATTTTCCACTCTTTATATTCCTGTTTTATGTTCTTTTTTTTTTTTTTAGAAATTTTGATTCTGTATGTATCTATTTTTCTAGGGACAGAGTTCTTTGTGGAATTAATCAGAAGTTGGTTCACCTTTAGAAATCTGATTTTGTGGATAAAAGATTTCCATAAAATTACAGTGGAGTTAATTCTCATATCATGTAGGAAATTCTTAAAGCCACATAAAACATTTTCACATTTAAATTCTGGAGTTGGTAAATATTTAGAGAACCAGAGATGTAAATCCTCCCAAAAAGCTCCAGAATACATTCATTCCTAGAACATGTGTCCAGTGGTTTCAACATGTTCTTTACTAAAGGAACAGTTCTTACTCTGGAATCCAAACCGTTTGCTTCTAAAGTCAGCAGAGGATTTATTCTGTTCAGGACCTGAAAGTCAGTCTTTTGGTTTGGGATCAGTGGGAAATTTGAAAAATGTTGATCTTCTAATCTGAGTGTCTCTTTTTAAGAAAATAATATGAGATGGAATTTTAGGAAATAACATTGTGAACATTTCTTCATTAAAATAAGTAGAATAGTCCAGCTGTTGGTTCAGAGCCAGTTCAGTTGAGGCCGTTCACCATCAGTGATGGAGATTTGGATTCAGCCCATTTCTATTGACATGTGAAGCTTTTCCCAGGACTGCTGGAGGTAAAGCTTTAACCTCTCCTTTATACTGACGCTCATCCCTGATGTTCCATTTAGCAGGAAAACTTTCCAGAGACTGAATATTACCTGGACAATCCAGTCAGTGCTGCATAGACCAAACTCCACTGTCCATAAAGAAACGGGGAAATGATTCCATTCCTGTCAGAACAGCTCTTCCTCTGATAGAAAAGTCTCTCTGAGACCCAGAGTTCAGTGTGTTTTAGATTTCTCTGAGCAGCTCCTCATGTTCAGCTTGGCTCTTTGCTCACATCTTTAGTAATCTGCTCACCAGATATTGAAGTGTGGTTCTGACAGGAATGTTCTGGATGGATGACAGATTCACACACTGATGGATCACTGGCTTGTATTTGACATGATCAACATCAGAATCCATGATGTGTTCAAAGACATGTCTGCTGGTAAAGTCCAGATAGTGAAGCATCTTCTCTACATGTGACCTTCCTGCTGACTCCAGGATGTTGGAGAACTCTCTCCATCCAGCTGGGCTGATCAACGCTTCCTGGGCCGGGCCCGATGTGTGTGTCGCCTCAATGTTTCTGTTTCTTCCATCAGGTGAGCCGCAGGGCAAAGATGGCCGCCAGAAGATTCCAGATGAAAGCAGACAGCAGCTGACAGAGTGAAGAGCTGCAGGCCAGCCTCCAGAATAAAGACATGATCTTCACACTCAAACACACTTTACCTTATGGACATCAACACACACACATTGGGTTGAAAGAGATCAAATATGCTCACTTCTCAAAACCGTTTGTTCTTTCATTGTTCAGGAACCAAACTGCAGCTTTCCTTTTTCTAGAGTCTCTTAAACCTGAGAGATGAAAAGAACAACTGGCTTTGGAGAAAGTAGGGCTGCTTGATTTTGCCTAAAAATAAAATCCTGATTATTTTCTCTCAAAACCAATTTTTCGATTATGATTTTTTGTAAAAACAAACAACAAAAAAAAAGAATAAAGTACTTTGAATGTCTTTTATTGAACCTTTGTTTGGATTCAACAAATTCCAAATTCTAAATGTACGATCACATTACTGATTGAATAGTGCAAAACTGTCAAAATCTAAAGTGAACATTGCAGCTTATCTTAAATACACTCCAGGTCTGACTTCAAACAAAAAATAAAGTGAATGAAGTCACTTTTTGTAAAAGAAACTTTGCCTTCATCGTAGAATAAATCTCAGTCAGTCAGTCAGTCATGTTGTCAGTCAGTGAGGGGAGGTCGGGAGGCAGGCTCAGGTTTTGTGCTGCAGTCACAATTTCCTGTCTTACTTGAACATCAGTGTATCGTGCAAACTTAACAACATCCAAAAACAAGATGACAATTAGTTGATCTAAACAAACACAGACATGCATGCCTCATGTCACTGAACTTTACTTCTTAAAACTCTTTGCAAATCAACACAGAAAAATTCTTTGAGATTAAGAGAACCTCGTCTTCACAACAGACTTCCTGTCTTTCTGCTCTTCTTTAAACAGAAATGAATGAATAAAGAGCAAAGTGTTCACTTTTTGCCAGATAAATATTCTGCAGTGTCGTCAGTCTGTAAACCAAACATTCAGGAAGTCAGTCTGCAGTGGCAGTCAGCGAGCATCCCTCCAGCCTGTCATGCAGCCTCATGCTGATGGGCTGCAATCACATCTTCAAGTTTCTTGAGAGGAACACAAGCCTGTCGACAGAATCGGGGTTGAGCGATGCCCGGTGGCGTGTAACGATGTTCCCGCCCACACTGAAGAGCCTCTCAGATGGGGCACTGGTAGCAGGGACTGAGAGGTGTTTCTTAGCTAGTTTGCTGAGGTTTGGGAAGCTTCCTGCATGTCCCTTCCACCACTGAAGTGGATCTGCGTCCTCGCTAACCTCAGGGATCAACAGGGAGGCTGCCAGCTCCGTTCTGATTCTCTGTTCCTATGATGAGGACGGCGTCACCTTTTTCTGGAAGAAGCTGGACAAGAGCCTCTTCTTTGGTGCAGGACCAGGCAGAGCTCCAGATGGGCCGAAGTGTTTTCTTCTTGGTAGTTTGTAGCGGGAGTCCAACACGTTGACCAAGTACCAAAACCCCTCCTTTTCCACAGTAAAAATCGGCAGCATGTCTTTTGCAATACGACACACCACTGCATCTGTAATTGCAATCCACCTCGGATCTTTCTCATCATACGGAACACCGTGTGAAAACGAAGCAGCAAGAGTGAGCTGCCTGCTACTTGCAGTAGGTGGTGGGGGAGTAGCTCTATCTTGAGCAGTCCTCTCTGCTACACAGTTCGTTTTCCCGCTGGCGGTTCTTCTGAGGATGTTGAGATAAGTTGCTCGTGTTTGAATCTCTCACTGCAACTGACTTCATGACCAGCTGACATCGTGGATGTTTTCGGTCTGTGTCCGCCGTGTCGAAACCAAACCATTTCCACGCAACAGATTTAGTTGACCCCGATTTGGGAACTAAAAATTCACTTCCCGGGGCAAATGTGACTTCTTTGGCAGTAGCCATGCTTGTTGTTGTTGTTGTTAATGACCACATACTGAGCGAGCGCAGGCACGCACCTCCATCATGACAGGAAATGGAGACTGGCCAGAGAAACTACGGTGGCTTAGAAGCTCCAAAAAGGACGCGCTCGCGTGAAAAGCCGAAATCGTTCATGTACGATTTCAGCGTTTTTAACATCGTCTTTACCCAAAAAGTCGGTTACGATTCATAATCGATTAATCGAGCAGCCCGAGGAGAAAGACAGGAGAATATGAAATAAAGAGATAAAAACCTCAGATGAAGAGAAGAGGAGGCTTTAAGTCTGTTCGTTGTGACTCAGCTCACAGTAATCAGCTCTGGATTGATTTGCTGGAGAAATTTAAACTCCTCCTAACTTGAACCTTGTCATATGGAACCCTGTTAATGCAGCAGGGGCTGATGGGAAGCATCAGACTAGAAATGAGTTTAAATCTGAAGTGTAGTTGATATCAAAGAGTTGTGAAGAGCAGCTCTGGACTGTGACTTTGAGAAGGAGCAGAAACAGGAGCAGGAACATGAAGACAGAAGCAGAGCTGCAGTAAAGAGCAGGTTTCAGACCCGTCAGCAGGAAGCTCCTCTTGTCAAAGTGTCCTCAGACGTTTCTTCTGCAGACTGCAGCCGACACTGATGAAGCCTGGCCGCCCAGCAGACTCTCACATCTCCACCTTTGGTTTGTGCTCGGCCTCCAGGATTCTTCTCAGTGTTTCTCCTGACAGACTGGATGAAGACCTGGAGGTTTCCTCCATTCTCTGCTCTTCCAGTGGATGAACACCGTCAGCAGTGGTTCCCATGGTGGAGCCCACTGCTGCATCTCTGACAGGAAGTGGAGAGCTTCTGGACCATCTGCTCGCTGGCTTTCTGCTCTATTCCTGGATTTTCAGCCTCCAGCTGCTCTGGTTCCTTTCCAGACAGCTGGACCGATGGTCCAGAGTCTTCACTGCTCAGAGACTTTCAGCCTCTCTGACATCGAGGAACATCACTGCTGTGACGAGAGACACTGATTTCTGGTTTCTACATTCATTTATTTACATATTATGGATTCATGAAGTCTCACATGGATTTTATGATCTGAAAACATCAGTGGACACAAAACATTTTTTATAATCCTTCATTAATGTAGCTCATACATTAATATGTCTTCTGTTTTGGCTTGATTCCAACATTTTGACATTTTCCAGTAAACATTTCAAGAGAAAATCATTTAGAATCAGACAGTAAAGAGAAGTGAGAGAATCCCGGTCAGGAGGCTGAGGACGAGCCGAGCAGAAGCTCCATCCAGCATCAGGAGCCACGAGAAGAGAAGGACAGTCGGAGCTCTGAAGGAGCTGCCGTCTCATGGTTTACAGCTGTACACAGCTTGGTAGAAAAAATTTGGCCAATACTGACAATTTCAGTTTTTTCATTGATCAATAATTAGTTTGGATCATCAGTTTCATTTTGATCTGTCAAATACCTTCAGAGATGTCAGCAGTGAAGCGAGGCTCACTGGATGAAGCTCCAGATGCTTCCTGAAGCCTCTGATGAGTCTGGATTGTGGATCCAGGAGTTTTGGACCGTTGACCCTGATCAGACTTCTCCACTTCTGTTAGGTTCCTCTAAAGCAAACTGAATTTACTGCAAAAGCAACGTGAAAACCAAGAGATGGAGCCTGATTCCAAGTCTTCATTCACACAACAGAACAGTTGATCAGTTTTCCTCCATCAGCAGCTGGACTGTCCGGCTCCTGCTGGACCACAGAGCCAGAGGAGCTCCTCTCCTCGCTGCTCCTTCAGGCTCCACTGAGGCCTGGCCCCGAGAGCCGGAGTCCCGTCTGGAGCTGCACAGGAGCACTGCCTCATGTTTTCAACCTCAATAACAGAGGGCCACCTGGATTTGAACCAGGGACCTCTGGATGTGCAGTCAGATGCTCTCCCACTGAGGATCGTTGCTGCATCTTCATGTTCTTTCTTCTCTTCACTGTTTTGTTCTCTTTCTAATAAAAGCTGGCCCGGAGGCAGGAAGCAGCGCTGAGAGAAAAGCTCCACTTGAAAAACATGTAAACTTGATTTTAAGACTTTCTGGGTTCAAAGACAGAAGAGCTGAAGCAGCGACAGTCCAGACTCACAAAGCTTTCTCTACAAGACAGAACATGAAAACAAATACTAAGTAGATAAAAAAAATCAGGAAATAAAAAGAAAAAATGAGTAAAAAAAACACTTACCAGTGACAGTAAGGGGGATTTACTGAGGAGGAATAAATGAAATAGAAACTGGTTCATCAAGTGATGAATCATTCACTGTTCTGCAGTGAGTCAGTTATTGAGTTTTTACAAAACTCAGCCATACGCATGCTGATGGTGACCAGGGGGCGGGGCCACATTACACCGGTTTTACAGTCGCTGCTTTGGCTCCCTGTCTGCTTCAGAGTCGACTTTAAAGTTTTTTATTTAGTCTGTAAATGTCTTAAAAGCCTTGCTCCTTCTTTTAGCTGATCTGGGCATTCCAGAAGCCACGGAGCGGCGGCCTTTAGCCACTCCGGCCCCCGCCTGTGGAACAGCCTGCCAGAGAACCTCAGGACCGCAGAGACTGTTGATGTGTTTAAAGGTATGTTAAAAACACCGTTTTAATCAGGCTTTTAACTGACCTTTGTAGTCCTTTTATTTTCATCAGTATTATGTCATTTTAATTTATTTCACCTTTATTTATTGTACCTTTACTTCTTGATCTCATCTTATGTATTTTACATTAAATTTATAGCTTGTTATAATTGTAATTTATAGCTCAATGTTATGCTTGTTAAACAGTTCATGTCTGATCAACACAATGTGATGAGCGAGCCAGATTCCAATGGGGACTAACGTCGTCACATGGCGGCCATCTTGGTACAGGGCTGCTCACTCATCACATTAATGTCAATGGAGCCTCAACTTTGAAACAGCTGTTGATTGCTCAGTTTTCAATCGATTTTCAAACGACTTGGTTTGTTATAAACATCAGACATGTAGTTAATTAACCGCATGCAAAAAGAAAAATTGTGATTTTAACATTTAGTCTGCATCATAGCAACGTAACGTTAGTAATAAATCAAACCGTCTGTAAATCCATCAAGAATTCAATGAGCTGAGTATTTCAGTGAGTGTGAATCACTCACCTTCCCTTAGATGACACAGAGCGCCCCAGAGGGGTCCACTGCCCTAAGATGGCCGCCAGTGAACCACGTTGTTGACTCCGCCTGAAGGCATAGTTCTTATATGATGTCTATGTTCTCTAATACCCCTTTCCCACTGCAACTATAGCGTCGACCCGTGTTTTCGACCCGCTAAATAGCGGCTTTCCAGACTCCTTTCCCACTGCCTGCAGATGCAGGTCTAGCCCCCTGCTGGCGAGCCGCGTCGCTGCGTTTTCCCGCGCTGATGGTGTCCCACGTTGATGACATCATCAGCGCGACAGAGCAAAATGAAAGTAAACAATGCAGCGGAACACAGTCCCTGTTACCTGCAGACGAATCTCCTCTTCCCCACGGATCAGGAGAAGCTCTCTGGTCTCGCTCTCTTGCCACTGCTGGGTCATGTTGACGAAGGAAATCTCACGTTGTGTCAAGAAACAACAACTAGCGCGCTAACGTAGCCATGCTACGTCGACGTCATCATGTAAGTTCCCGGATGTATCTCTCCCACTAAAAGCCGGTAGACTCTCACCCGGTAAATTCCCAGGTCGGTTGCAGGGTCGAAATGCCGATTAAACCCTTTCCCACTGCCATGAGGAGCCGATTGTTAGCGGGTTTAAACTGGTTTTTTGGCCAGTGGGAAAAGGGGTATAAGATATCTATGGGTGGAACAACTGCAGTGGGCGGGGCTACACATCACTACTTCCTGGTTCCAGAGCCAATCAGATGTAAGATAACGAGGTTATCAAACAAGCATCGCAGCATTCTGTAATGTATGTCTGCTCCGCTGGCCGTGCGCCAAGCGCTGTGCACCGACAGGCTGCAGAAATGAAGCTGGCTGAAGTTCTGTTTGTTTTTGTTTCCTTCTTCTTCAGCTCAGACGCCCAAAGTGTTTCAGTGAGAGAAGAAAGAGAGGACAGGTGAACATGCAGCTCTTCCTGGCTCTCTGCTTTCTGCTGGGAATCCCCAGCGGGGCTCCAGGTAGGATTCCAGCTTTCTAGAGTCTCTTCAGAGCTTCAGTCAACAGTCTGTCTCCTCTGGATCATCAACGTGTCTCCAGAACTAAATCTATTAGTGAGAACTTCCCCTTTTCTTCTTCTTCGTATTATTATTAGTATTGCCATTGTTATTATTATTATTACCTCCGCCAGGAGGTTATGTAATCATGTCGGTTTGTTGGTTGGTTGGTTGGTTGGTTTGTTAGCAAGATCCCGGAAAAAGTAATTGACAGATTGCAATGAAACTTTGTGGAAAGGTGGGTCTTGGGCTAACTTAGAATTGATTACATTTTGGTGATGATCCGGATCACTGTCTGGATCCAGGAATTTTTTAAACGATTCTTTATCATTGACAGATAGGGACTCTTTCACATGGTTGGGCAGGCCCGCCGACAGGGGGCGACAAACGCCTGGTTCACACAGGACGCGCTGCTTCCGACGCGAAAGTGGGAAGCGCCGCGCACCGACTGTCAGATCGGTGCCCCTGTTAACCGATCTGACGGTTACAGGAGGCGCGGGGGACCGCCGCGTCCGTAGCGGTTCACGCCGTGGACCGCGGCCGCTCCGCTCCTCTCTATTTTCTCCATGAGAAGCGCGCTCCGTGCACCACCAGTTGTAAAGCTGGACAGAGTAGATCGCACCACACAGGAAGTCGGGAACGGAAAATACGAGAGAATCCGGTCAATTTTCAAATTAAAATGAAGTAAAATAACATAAATTATGTTGATTTTTGGTTTTCCTTTTAAGATAAAGACACACACACACACACACACAGGGAGAGAGGGCGACAGGGCGACAGACAGAGGCACCGCACGCTGCAGCGCTCCGCTCTGATCACACCCCGATCACAATGTTGTGCGATTATATATGGTGTTCTTGTGGTTGTTGGTGACTGATTTGAGCTGTGGCGGAGGTCTGCGCTCTCTGAGTGCCAATTTCTAGCTATTATTATTATCATTACTCTCATCCTGACCTCTCAGCTGTTGTTGTGATGAATCCTGATCTTAAAGCTGATGAACAGCAGATCAGACACAACATGTGTGTCATTCTCTCCTCCCGGTCAGCGGGGGTTGTGTTGTTGCATTCTGACCGTTGCCATGGCGTCCAGCATCAGCGTCTCCGTCCAGATTCAGTCTGACCTCTGACCTTGGACACATGTGGTCCGGCTGCCCGCAGGGCTGCTGCTCACACCTCTGCTCTGGAGGCAGGAAGAAGACTGAGAAGAATCATAATAATAAATATAGATAGAATAAATAAAACGAAGAGACTGAAGCTGAATGGAGTTTAGTTTCATGGAGGAACCTGACTGAGTGTCTTCCACCCAGCAACACTCACTCTGAATTCTCATTGGTTCAAACAGCTTCAGCCTCTTCTGGCTCCTTTCATTTCCTGCTTCTTCTTCTCCACATGAAGAACAGTGACTTGTGTTTCTGCTGCTGGTAGAAGTGAGTTTCTAGTGAGCTGGAATCAGTCAGTGAGTTGAAGAGTTGATCAGTGAGAAGAAAGTGAGCTTTGATTGGTCTCATCAAGTGTTTCCAACCAGAGGAAGTGAAGAAAAGAGTGAAGAGATGCTCTTTGAATCTCATGGATTCAGGCTTTAAAGCAGCTCAACACTTTACACAAGAAAAGGAAGAAGCAGCCAGATCAGAGGGAAACAGCAAATGTCCAATCAGGCTGGACTGTCAGTGTTATTGATTGATTTACTCTCTTCTCTTTCTTCCAGACATTCACTCTCTGAAGGTTTTCTACACTGGAGCCTCCAATGTTCCAAACTTTCCAGAGTTTGTGACTGTGACTCTGGTGGATGAAGTTCAGATTGATCACTACGACAGCAGCACCAGGAGAAAAGTTCCCACACAGGACTGGGCGAACAAAATCACAGAAGAAGATCCAACGTACTATGAGAGATTCACTCAGACCCTGATGGGAATTCAGCAGTGGTTCAAAGCAAACCTTGAGATCTTGAAGCAGCGTTTGAACCAAACTGGAGGTTTGATTGAACTTTGTCGTTTTTCCTGATCCTGTCTTCACTGAGTCCACACACACACACACACACACACACACACACACACACACACACACACACACACACACAGTGGTGGGCACAGCTAACCAAAAAGTTAGCTTCGATAACCGTTCTTCCGCTAACTGAAAAGTTAGCTTCGATAACGCTAAACCGATAAACTGCTAAAAGATTTAGCTGAAGCTAACAATAACTGCTAACCGCTAATGCCTGGTTCACACAGGAGTGGAAGCGGCAGCGCCACGCACCAAGTTTCGGCTCGGCGCCCCTGTTAACCTATCTGAGGGTTCATAGGCGAGCGGAGCAGCTCGCGCTCTGCAGCTCGCCCGCTCTGCTCCTCTCTATTTTCTCTACGAGCCCCGAGCGCCGAGAGCGCATAGGGGATTATTTGTTGACGTCGCGCCAAGATACGTGAGTCATTCAAACACCCCCAGAATCTTGAGTCCCGGGGCTTTCTAACAGTTTTTGAATCGTTTCAATCGGACAAACGGATCGGGAGTTATATGCATTACAAAATCCCTGTTTTTTCAAAACAATTTTCGGCGGTTTTTCACCGCAGAAAAGAGACTTTTCTTTACTTTGCACAGTAACGGAAGCTCGTACGAGAGGCGTTCAAGTACCCTCGGAAACCAGAGTCGCTAATGTGTAAATTTAGTGGAAGCTAATTAGTCTGCTAATGTTTTTCAAAGTTAGCTGAACAGCTAATCCGCTAATGAAAATGTTAGCTTCGCTAATTAGCGGTTAGCAGATTAGCGGACTGCGCCCACCACTGCACACACACACACACACACACACACACACACACACACACACACACACACACACACAGTTAGCTGGACAGGTCAGATCAAGTCCTCCTCCAGTAGAATCATGAGAGCTGGTTTGTGAAATTCAAAGAAAACTTTTTTCAGCTTCAAACTTTTTCCAAACAGTGTTTGAATGATAACTCCCAGTTTGTCACTTGTTCTTTGAGCTTTGAGTCAGCAGCAGCAGCAGCAGCAGCAGCAGCAGCAGGTGTGAATTCAATTCAATTCAATTCAGCTTTTTTTATGAAGTGCCAATTACAACATAGTCGTTTCTAGACACTTTTACAGAGAAACCCAACAGATCCACATGAGCAAGCATAAGCGACCGTGGAAAGGAAAAACTCCCTTTTAACAGGAAGAAACCTTTGCAGAACCAGGCTCAGAGGTGGCAGCTTTCTGCTATTCCGGTTGGGGTGAGGGGACAGAAGGAGAAGGAGATAGGACAGTTTCTTGTATCTACATACAATTCATATACAAACACAGGGTACATAGGCTACAAGAGGAACAATCATCAATGGCATGTAGTAGGGCTGTCGCGGTAAACCGGTATTGATGATAATCGTGGTATTGAAAAAATGAAATTTCAATACCGTGTTCAAAATGCGCACATGATAATATCGCATTGAGAATCTCGTGCCACTTGAAACGTGTTGAAGTGTATTTTCAAAATCCGATCCTGTTCTTCCGCCCTGCTTCGTCTCCCTCCTGCAGCACCCCAGCCTCTCCCCCTCCCCTCACATGTAAACACAGCAGAGCAGCGGTAGCGGCAAGGCTCCTAGCTAGCGGGGCTCCCACTTTGCGAGCGTCACAAGTGAACTAAACATGTCGGCGGTGGCCGACAACAACGAGACGCTCTCCTAACCCGAAAAAAGTGTGTTTAGCAACACTGACTGCACGTTGATGCAAGCCGGGTAGTAGTGGGGCCCCATTAGGTAGGTTCCAGACGTGTCATTGTAATGTGTCCGGGGGGTTTCAAGTTGTGTCGCTGATATCCGCCGTCTTCTCCGCCGGCCCCGTTCTAGCAACTAACCAGTGAGTACTCGGAAGAGGGCCCCATGCGGGGGATTTTTGACACGTTGTCGTTGCAGCGTCTAGCCTAGCGCCTTAAATTTGTCATTGAAATTGACGGATGCCAGCCGTTCCTCGGGACCCCCTTCAGCTCGGGGCCCGAGCCAGTAGCGGCGCCTCTGGCTGGAGAGAAGCAGCTGCTGCTCATTCCGCCTCCGATTTAAGCAAACAAACAAACAAACATAAATCCTCGGCAGTGTGGTGATGGTACAGGATTTCACCCCAACAGGGCCCGTGGGTTTTCATAACCCACCAACCCGACGTTCATTACGCCTCTGCTGTGGATCCTCTGTTAATCAGTTCATCAGATTTTAATTAGTTGAGTGTAACTACACTTTTGGTATGCAGTTGTACAGTTACTGTTCTCATATTGTTTCAACACCTCATTTGACAGGTATTCTGAATGTAATTCATCTGGGAAAAGAGAGAAAACAAACAAAAATAAAAATTAAAGATGAATCAGAATGTTTGTACCATTATTAGTTAAATTTTTGCTGATATCGTGATAATATCGTTATCGTGATATTTTTTGCCCATGATAATCGTGAAGAGAAAATTTGATATTGTGACAGCCCGAGCATGTAGTAATACAATGAAATTACATTGAAACGAGAGAAGGAGCAGAACTGGGAGCCGGTTCCACATGGTAGGAGCCCAGGGTTAAGTAATCTCTTACACCCACTGGGTCCGGGTTCCTCGATTAATCAGTGGAGCAGCTGTTTTGTTTGATGCCCAATTAGAATTGCACCCATTGAATCCAGGCTGTCTCAATGGATCAGCCGCGATTGATGTTCCGTCTGCGATCCCTCAATCACAGCTCTCGTCCATCTAGGAGACAGCCTTTTCGTCCAGGGTTTTGGTGTTCTGACTTTTTGGTCTCCCACAGTGGAAAGAGAGAGAGAGGGGGAGAGATCATTTTATTTCCATTGAAGTGGACACAGGTTCACAAATTTGTACAATAAATCCACGACTCATTTTCCCAACATCACCTTATAGAACAGTTACATACTAGTTGAGAGAGAGAGAGGACGTGACCCCGAGCTGTAAGCTTTATTGAATAGAAAGGTCTTAAGCCTTGTCTTAAAAACTGAGACTGTGTCAGCCTCCCTTACAGACACTGGGAGCGGGTTCCACATAACAGGAGCCTGATAGCTAAAGGCTCCACCTCCTGTTTTACTTTAAGAGAACCAAGGAACCTGAAGTGGTTAGCACTGTCCCCTCACAGCAGGAGGACCTGGGTTGGATTCCTTTCTCTCCTCAGACTTTCTCCCAGCTCAGTGTGATGCTCACGCACTCCATTCAGGTAAGGTGACCACCTCCAGAAAGATAAAAAGTGGGACACCTGGCATGTTTTGGAGGGACAAGGTGGGATGGACGCAACCATCTGTAAACCCTGACCATACACTTCACAGTTTAGACCACAAGACCAGTAAAACAAAACATTTAATATGTAGCCTATATATTTTCAGGAAACATCACTCAGAATTAAGGAACAAATATGTACTACTTACTTAAGTAAAACATATATTGACACATTAACATTAATAATCCATCTAAAAAGCACTGAAAAGGCCGAACATAAAGCCTCTCAAGTATACAGGACAATAACCAACAGGCCTATATGCGCTTCTAACATACCCCATTCTGACAGAATTCAACCAGCGCACTGTGTGAAAATCTTGGCTTGAATAAAATACCAGTGGGGAAAAAAAATATATCAACATTAAATCTCATGCTTTTGCATAGCCATGTTTAACTGTAATGTACAAGGTAGAAGAAATATTCTGTCTTTTCTCTCAGTAGGTCAGCTTCTTGCAGCACTGTGTAGAGGCTCAGGGCACATTTCTGAAACACAGAAGGAAAAACAGGCAAAAAATATTAGCATCATTAGATACATACACAATAAAACATGATTATTTGACCATTTAAATACATAAACATATGACTCTCACCTTAGTTCTTCTTGAATTTATACTTTACAGCCTTACAGGAAAAAAAGGGGGGGGGGGGGGCAGGTGGCGTCGCTGCTAACGCTGCTAATGGCTAATGCTGCTAACGCTGCCAACACTGCCGTGTTCGACTGTCGGAGAGTTTTTTTTTTTTCTCTGGTGGAAACCCTGATACGTCTTCTCTTCAATGTCCCCTGATATTATTTACCGTTGTGTGTTAAAGTTATATGAGGAGAGGACTCTGTTAGCTACAGTAACTTACGTTAGCTGCCATGCTAAAACCACTTTCAATAGGCTATCACACTCAGAAGGACGATATAGTAAAGCAACATATAATGGTAAAACTTACAGCTTCCATGTTTGTAGCTTGGTCGCGGACAGTTGGAATCGATCCAGGCTTTAGCTTCAGCTTCTTGGCAAATCCTGATGTAAACTGGCCCTCGTTGTGAAAGCAGTCCGGAGTGAAATGGTGAGCACACACATACAACTTTTTAGGTGTTCTTGCAGGTGCATCTCCCTCGAAAATGAAATTAATCCACTGGGCCCTCAAACCCTCAGACAAAGGAGGCAAAAACAGGCTGCGGTGCTGGCTAGTGCAGCCGACAACAGAGCAGCTGCCAGGCTTCGCATGTTCCGGCAGTGTTTTCCGGGGTGCTGAATAAACATTAGTGTGGGCGGTGTTACCAACCCCGAGGAGGAGCGGTTTGGGTTTATGATGTCACAAACCAGGGAATTTCAAAACGGAGCGTTTCAGCACACATTTGCAGAAAGGTGGAGCAAGCAAGAGAAGGAGAGAATGGATTTTTCTCATTTTGGGGGGGTTTGTGCACAGGCTCAGGATTCATATTACTGTTACAAAACCATTGTAAAGTGGATTTTGTATAATATGGGACCTTTAAAGGGAGGTTGAAAACACACCTTTTTAATCAGGCTTTTAACTGACCTTTTATAGTCCTCTTATTCCATTCTTATTTGTGTAATTTTATTCTATTTTATTATGTACTTTCAACTTGTTTGACTTTTTTACTTTGGAATCCTATCTTATTATTTTATTTTAATTTCGTATCATATTTTATCATGTTTTAGCTGTTTAATTCCAGTGTTTCCTCAGGGGGGTCCTTCACACCGGGAGTTGGTCCTGGTCCAACGCTGGGGTTAATGTGCCTGGGTCCTCGGGTCCTGGCTGGCCTGGGGGGCTCCACGCTTTGGTGTGCGGGTTCCCTTGGTCTGTCGGGGTCGGGGGTCGAGCCTCGAGCGCTGGAGCCCCAGTATTAATTGACCCTCGATTTCTCCTGGTGTGGGTGGCCCCACTGGTGGTGTTTTCCCAAGATGCTCAGTGCCATGCCATGTCTCTGCTGTTCTGTGCAAATTAATGGGAGAGTGTGTGCATGTGCGTGCGTGTGTGTGCGCGTGTGTGTGTGTGTGTGTGTGTGCGCGCGCGCGTGTGTGTGTGCGTGCTTGTGTGTGTGTGCGTGTGCGTGTGCGCGTGCGGTGCATACTGTTTGATGGCGCGGTTTTTATTCTTTTTGTTTTTCTGACTGTTTTACTGTTCAGCACTTTGTGTTGTTTTTATTAATATGACAAGTGCTATATAAATAAAATTTGATTTGATTTGATTTTACGACGCCACGTGCTAGTCCTCATGGGAACTGTAGCATTCCTTCAGGCAAAACACTACCGCTTTTGTCCACTGGTGCCGCCAAAATCAACGAAAACTGAAAGTTCCTTGAAAGTTCCTTAGTGTTGCTTTAAATGAGCAAACTGAAACTGTTAGCTATCTTAATAAAAAAAGCCTAGCTTAAACATCTGTTAGCATGAGAAATAAGCTAGCTTAAATATCTGCTAGCATGTTAAATAAGGTATCTTAATCATCATCTGGCTTGTTAAAAAAAAGTTGCTGAAACATCTGCCAGCATGTTA
The DNA here is from genome assembly GCF_902148845.1 of Salarias fasciatus. Classification (NCBI taxonomy): domain Eukaryota; kingdom Metazoa; phylum Chordata; class Actinopteri; order Blenniiformes; family Blenniidae; genus Salarias; species Salarias fasciatus. Next base: position 9,732,745 of record NC_043765.1, on the reverse strand, counting down.
AATAAGCTATCTTAAAATTAAGCTTGTTTAGCTTGTTTCAAAGTAAGCTAGCTGGTTATAAAACTAGCATAAACATTAGCTAGCATGTTAAATAAGTTAATGAATGTCGGCTGGCTTCTTATTTAAACATTTGCCAGTATGTTAAATAAGCTAGCTCAAACATCTGTTAGCATGTTAAAAATTACCTGAAGCATCTGCTAGCTTATTAAATAAGCTAGCTTAAACATCTGCTAGCTTGTTAAAAAAGGTAGGTTATACATCAGTTAGCTTGTTAAAAAGTTCGCTTAAATATCTGCTAGCATTTTAAGTAAGCTAGCTTAAACATCAGCGAGTATGTTATAAAACCAACTAAAACATCTTGTAGCATGTTAAAAAAAGGTAGTTTAAAAATCATCTACCTTATTAAAACAGCTAGCTCAATAAGCTAGCGAGTTAAATAAGATAGCTTAAACATATTCTGGCATATCAAATAAGATCACTTCAGTATCATGTGGCTTGTTAAAAAAAGCTAGCTCAAACATTACCTAGCTTGTTAAAAAGTGAGCTGAAACATCTGCTAGCATTTTAAATAAGCGAGCTTGAACATCAGCTAGCTTGTTATAAAGCTATCTTAAGCATCTGCTAGGGTGTAAATAAGCTAGTTTGAACATCTGCTAACATGTTAAAAAAGCTAGCTGAAACATCTGTTAGCATGTTTAATAAGCTAGCCTAAACATCTGCTAGCATGTTACAGAAACGAGCTTGAACATCAGATAGCTTGTTAAAAAGCTAGCATAAACTACTGGTAGCATTTTATAAAAGCTAGCTTAAACATCATCTAGTGTATTAAAGGAATACTCCGAAGATTTTGGACCCACGCCCTATCCCGATCATTTACAAGTGAGATAAGCTCATAAATACCTTTTTTTGTGTCCGTTAGTCCAGTGCCTGGCTCCCAGCTGTTAGCATCGTAGTTAGCTTAGCTCAACTACGGCAGGTGAAGTGGAGACAGAGCCAGACTGAGAAAGTGGACAAAATACTCCTTCCAATGGTCCAGGGGACGGCGTATTAGCAGGCGAAGTAAATCTGAATGGTTATAAAACTTTTTAAAAGACGTGTTTTCTTTTCAATCCCTTAAAATAATGTTTTGATCCACACAGACCTGCGCATGCGCAGTGCTCCGCGGAAGGATATACCGGAGCACAGCAGTAGAAGCATAGACTCAGCCGCTGTGCGCCTGGTATATCCTTCTGCAGCGCACTGTGCTTGTGCAGATCTGTGTGTCAAAACGCTATTTTAAGGGATTGAAAAGAAAACACGTCTTTTAAAAAGTTTTATAATCTTTCGGATTTACTTCGCGTGCTAATACGCCATCCCCTGGACCACTGGAAGGAGTATTTTGTCCACTTTCTCAGTCTGGCTCTGTCTCCACTTCACCTGCCGTAGTTGAGCTAAGCTAACTACGATGCTAACAGCTTTTAGCCAGGCACTGGATGAACAGACACAAAAAAGGTATTTATGAGCTTATCTCACTTTGTAAATGATAGGGATAGGGCGTGGGTCCAAAATCTTCGGAGTGTTCTTTTAAAGCTAGGGTTGGCGATCTGAATGAGATACATTTTTTTTAAACACTGGTTAAAATGATCTTTATGACCCGATGGGAAGCAATTCATAGCGTGTTTTTAAAGCAGTTTGAAAAATATCCGCTATCTACAGCAGGAGTAAAACGGGAAAAACAGCAACCAATAGTGTTGACGGGACATCTTTTTTTAAACCAATCAAATCCCTTCGCCGTTCGACCTGCCCCCTGCGCGTACATGTCAATGGCGTGCACTGACCCTGGTTCAGTGCGCGCGTAGAAGGACGGAGCGTCGTTGCAGAATGGCGGAGAAGAATGTTTGGGGGGTTTACTTATCGTTGAGTGTTCGTACAATCCTAATCCAGTGTAATCCAGTGTAATCCATCTGAATCCAGCTGAATCCAGTGTAATCCAGCTGAATGGTTCCAGCTCCAGTAGCAGCTGCTGGATCCAGCAGATGGTCTTCATGTGAACTCAGAGCTCCAGACTGTCCAGGAGCCTCATTTCTAAAACATGAGCTGGATCCATTGTAGAAGTCTGCTGCTCCAGAAACAGTGGGACTTGTCAAAGCGTCACACGCTCACCTGCAGCTCTTCTCCCCTATTACTTGTACTTTAGTGCAAAACAAATATTTTGACAAATTGTGCTTGAAAACTTTTTTGAAGCAATTTGCATAATGCCAGTGTTCACAATATACCATACCTTTACCCTTCTCACGTTTCTCTTGCTCTTCTCTTTTCTTTTTTCTGAACTGGCCCCTGAGGGTTTTGACCTTTTCATTTTGCGAGAACAAACTACACATTAGCATCTTTCGATGACACGGACGGATCGACTGTTTTGCGGCAGCATCGCATCACATCAGTCAGGAGGTGGACTGTACCAAATAACGAACATCTTATTGTCTGGAATTGGAAACAAGGTGTATGTGTGAGAATAGCTTTTTTTCTTTGTTAGGTGGAATGTGTGAAAAAAGCTTTATCGAAGTAGTCTGATATGTAGCTACGAAGTGGGCTCTTGCTAAGGCTTTGAATTATTACAGCCACCAATTAACCTGCATCAGTCTGTCGCGCCAAGTCAACGTTAAACTCGCACCCCTCTCATCTTTCCTGATTTGGTATATTCCACTGTCCGCTTATGAGCAGAGGGCGCACCTCTGAGTCTTCACCTGAAGAGGGCGCCATTTGTTATGTAATGTAATACCATCAGAGTGTGAATGGATGCTTACTCAGCTGTGTGCTTATGAAGTGAATTGTATTTAATGATTTTTTTTTTCCCCCTTCATCATGCCGCCCCCTTGAGTTTGCCGCCCCAGGCGGCCGCCTAGTTGGCCTGTGCAAAAAACCGCCACTGAGTTCAAGACTTGCACTGTTTGTTGGACTCAACAACGTGTCCAAACATTTGACTGCAGCCATTCAGAAACTCACTTCATTGACTTTGTCTTCAGTTCCACTGAACAAAGTTGCTGAATGAATCCAAACCACTGATTGATGATGAAAAAGCTGCGACGCGTCAACATGGAGCTGAATCCAGAAGAAATCCATCAAGCCAGAGTCCTGATCACACACCAACACTCACTCACTGTGTGTGTGTGTGTGTGTGTGTGTGTGTGTGTGTGTGTGTGTGTGTGTGTGTGTGTGTGTGTGTGTGTGTGTCTCAGGTGTTCACATTTTCCAACTCATGTCTGGTTGTGAATGGGACGATGAAACTGATGAAGTGAACGGATTTCGAAAGTTTGGTTTCGATGGAGAAGATTTCCTCGTTTATGACCTGAAGACAGAAACATGGATCGCTAAAGTTCAACAGGCTGTTCCCACAAAACACAGGTTGGACAATAACAAAGCAGTGATGGCTCATTGGAAGCACTACCACACCACTGTATGTCCTGACTTGCTGAAGAAGTACGTGAAGTTTGGTCGGAGCTCACTGATGAGAAAAGGTAAAATGTTTGGAGTTTGTCTCTCAGCTTCTCTTCTTTCATGCTGCTCTCAGCATCTCCTCTCCTCTCTCCATCTGGCCTTCCTTCATCCCTCTTTCCATGGCCCGTCTCTTCCTGGCTGCAGTGGCTGACATGAGAGAGAAAGAGTGTAGAGAAGAATCCAGTAAAGTGTGAGGCGTCTTCCTGCCTGTTCTCCAGATCTTCCCTCAGTGTCTCTCCTCCAGAAGACTCCCTCCTCTCCGCTCACCTGCCACGCTACAGGTTTCTACCCCGACAGAGCCGACTTGTTCTGGAAGAAAGACGAGGAGGAGCTCCATGAGGACGTGGTCAAAGGAGAGATCCTCCCCAACCATGACGGGAGCTTCCAGATGAGCGTTGATCTGGATCTTTCAGGGCTCAAAGATGAAGACTGGGGGAGGTACAGCTGTGTGTTTCATCTGGCTGGAGGACAGGAAGTCTCCAAGAGACTGGACAAACGGGACATCAGGACCAACTGGAAGACAAATGATGGAGGTCAGAGACTCTTCATTTCACTCTCATTCTCTCATTTGTCACTTCAGGAAGTAAGTCCAGCATCACAAAATAGAATAGAATACAATAGAATAGAATAGAACAGACTTTATTAATCTCACAGTGGAGAAATGTTAAGGTGGAAGAGGCTGATAGAAGACAGGGGGTGCAAAAAGTAATGAAATAAAAAATAAGCAAATCGTAGTCGGGATAATAATATAGAACGAAGAATAAAAGGAAGATCTAACTATGTACAACACGAATCTTAAAATAAAACATTATCTATGATACATACAAATATGTACAATATGTTTTAGTACAGCAGAGTGAATGGATTCTAAAGCGTCAGTGATTTCTTCTGGGGGTTAAAGTGTCCACGGCTGCAGGATAATATCATGTCAGGGTTGCTCATATTCTCCACAGTAGAGTTGTCCAGTCTGACAGCGGTGGGGATGAAGGACCTGCTCTGTCCTGCTCTGAGGGGGTCTCAGTCGGCCACTGGAGGCGCTGCTGAGCTCCTCTACCGTCCAGTCAGTGGCTGAGAGCTGCTGTCCATGATGGATGTGAGCTCGGCCAGCATCCTCCTCTCAGCCACATCCAACACAGAGTCCAGAGGACGGCCAGGACAGAGCCGGCCCTCCTGACCTGAGCTGCTCTCCATCAGCTGTTCCTCTGGCACTCTGCCCAGATCCAGAGATGTTCTTCAGTCAGAGACACATCCTGAGTGTTGTTCTGGGCCAGCTGCTCCTCCAGCCTCCTGATCCTCCACTGGAGCTGAGAAGTTCACTTCAGTCCAGAACTTCCCCCTCATTTCCCAGAGATCCAAACCTCCAGAGTTCATCTGGATTGATTTCCACATGTGACTGAGGCCTGGATCCCATCTGTCAGTCTGTGAATGCAGCGTCTTCTTCCTGCTTCCACTGTCCAAAAGCAGATGGGATGTGAGCCTCATGAGAGCAGCAGATCAGAATGTGGAGATGTTCCACTGACAGTGTCGATGCAGCCTCAATGCAGCCACAGTCATCTTGTCAGCAGTCTTTGCCGCTCTCTGCAGGCAGCAGTGCTGATGCAGCTGATCAGGATGCTCTCCATGCTGCAGCTGGAGGAGCTGCTGAGGCTCTTTGGAGACGTCCCACACTTCTCACACTCTGACATCAAATGTCCAAACTCCTCAGAGAGCTGAGCAGCTGTTTCTCTGCAGGGTTTCCCACTGGAGCTGCTGCTGGAGGAGTTGTTGCTGCTCTGCTCCTCCTGACAGGCTGCATCATGGGACTCATCGTCTGCTTGAAGAAACCACCTCAAGGTAAAGTAGAAACTCTCCTTTCCTCATCAGGATCATTGATGTGTGTGTGTTGAACCTGAAGGAGGGTTTGGAGTGGAAAAGAGTGGTCGTCATGGTAACCTCCTCCCTCTTTCTCCTGCTGTTTTTCAGGGTTCAGAGCCACTAACAGTGAGTACTTTCCTATTTCCTTTCATCAGGATGTTTAGTGTTGTTTGATGTTCCTTTCTGTTGTTTCTGCCTTCAAGCTGACTTCTTGCTTTGGAACATGTTTCATGTGTTTCCAACGAGATCTGCTCTTTGTTTTCCAGCCTCTGAAACTTTATGAGGAGAAGATCCAGCCGTGAAGAAAATGAGTCCATCAAGTGAAGCATGTCAGAAATCAGCCGTACACTGCAGAAACACTCCTCCTTCAAATGAGACAAATATTCTTCAATTCCATCAAATTTTCTTGTTTTCAGCATGTTATGTATTTAGTTAGACCTGTCAGTTCAGGGTCAGTCCACTAGGGGGGGCTCTAGGCCTGTTTAGGAGTTTGGACTTTTTCAGGAATTTTGCCAACAGCGGTAGCAGAGCCAGCATCAGGACGTAGTTGTTTTCCCCCGCTGTAATGTGTAGTTTTGGTTCTCATTAAAGCAACTAACTAAAGCCATTTCTCTGTCATCTTTTCAAATAAGCAAGGACCTAATACTGGCGATGAGGCGGACATATGCTCTGGATAACGTTACATTTGGAGACATACCAGCACCAGTCGTTATAGTCCATGTTGGAACACTATTCAGAGGTGTTTGGGGAGCTCGGGGCCTGTCAGGGGCCGCCTGTCTCCGTGGCCATGGACCCAATGGTAGCGCCTAAGTTTTTTAAGGCACGCCCAGTTCCTTTTGCGCTGCGTCCGAAAGTGGATGAGGCTTTGAACAAGCTGGTCGAGCAAGGTGTCTTGGAGCCGGTGAAGCATTTCAAGTGGGTCACGCCCATTGTGCCCATCGCAAAGAAGGACGGGAGTCTCCAGGTCTGTGGAGATTACAGATGCACAGTGAACACAGCTGTACTTCCAGATGTATACCCCCTACCCACTGTCTCGGAACTGTTCTCCTCACTGGCGGGGGGGATACTCTTCACAAAACTGGACCTTAAGCAGGCTTACCAGCAGCTTGTTCTGGATAAAAACACAGCAGAGCTACTGACTATGAACACTCACAGGGGACTTTTCAGGCCTACAAGGTTGCAGTTTGGAGTGTCAACGGCTGTTGCTATTTTCCAGAGGTTCATGGACACCCTGCTGGCTGGAATTCCGGGAGTGCAGCCATATTTCAATGATATCCTCATCACAGGGAGATCTCCAGAGGAACACACAGACAGGCTGCAGGCTGTGCTGAGCCGAGTAGCAGAGGCAGGACTCCGGCTGCAGAAGGAGAAATGTGTGTTCGCAGCAACAGAGGTGGAGTTCTTGGGATTCCGGGTGGACAAGGATGGAGTGCACTCCACAACGGAGAAGGTCAAGGCCATCAGGAATGCACCCACACCCAAGAAAAAGACAGAGCTGCAGGCGTTCCTTGGACTGCTGAACTTTTACAGCTGTTTCTTAAAGAACAAAGAAACAGTCTTGGAACCACTGCAGTGGTTGTTGGACCACGACGCAGCCTGGGACTGGACCCAGATCCACGATGAAGCCTACAGGCAAGCAAAGGAGCTGCTTCAGGCCGATGGGGTGCTGGCCCACTACAATGAGAAGAAGCCCCTGGTGTTGGTTTGTGACGCCTCGCCATATGGGGTTGGGGCTCTGCTGTGTCACGTGGAACCAGATGGTCGTGAAGCACCCCTCTGTTTCGCTTCAAGAACACTCACCCCAACTGAACGGAACTATGCACAGATTGACAAGGAGGCGCTAGCTATTGTTTTTGTTGTAAAGAAGTTCAACCAGTACGTGATGGGGAGAGAGTTTGTCATCTACACAGACCACAAGCCCCTGCTGGGGTTAATGCATCACTCAAGGCCGGTACCAGAGATGATATCTCCTCGTATGCTGCGCTGGAGTCTGATGTTAGGTGCGTACCACTACGAGCTTCGCCACAGGCCAGGGAAGAAGCTGGCTAATGCAGATGCTCTGAGTCGTCTGCCGCTGACCCATGGAGGTGCTGAGGCTCCGCCCCCGCTAGAGGTGCTGTTACTGGAAGTTGTTCCTGAGGCCCCACTCCATGCGCAGCGGATCGGCAGCCTGACACAGAAGGAATCCAGTGTTATCTCGTGTCCTGCACTGGTTACTCCACGGCTGGACTTGGTGAAGTTCTGATGCTGCTTAACTGATGGTCTTAACTGGACATTGCCGCCTCTTCCCTCCTCCATCTATATATTTAGGACAGAGGATTCTAGATTTCCCTGCCCTTCAGCCAGCAACAGGAATATGGAACATTCACAACACTCCTTGTTTTATATGTGCAATATGTGGAACTCGGGGCCTGCAGGACAATTTCCATCATTGCAGCAGAATTCCCCTCCCATGATGCCTTGCTGAAGTTCTGATGCTGCTTAACTGATGGTCTTAACTGGACGTTGCCGCCTCTTCCCTCCTCTGGCTAAAACTCACACAGAGAATCTGGAAGCCCCGCCTCCTTCCTGAAGCTACTTCCTGTGTGGGAGGAGCTTATGGAATAATTCCACCTGATTCTGATTTTATAGCTTCCAGAAGCCTCACAGTTCAAGTTTCCGGTCTGTATCTACTGTAGAGGTCAAATGAGAGCCACAGAGGTCAAAGGTCACAACAGGCTTCATGTCTCAGCTGGGCCTCAGAGGGGTCATGACCTTTTGGAGCTCCTCTAAAGGACGGTCTGGCTCTAGTCTTCTTCCAAGCCTCACTGCTGAAGAAGAACAAAGAGGCTTTGAGTTCTGGAAGATTTGATCAAGACCACAATGCAGGAGCTTCATGTAGGGACACACACACACATACACAAGTGTGTGTGCTGTTGGTGTGTGAGTCAGGCGTGTGAATGAGCTGCTCCGTCATGAGTGTGTTGTCAGTGTAGCTGTGGGAGTGACGGGGTCAGCTCACAGCTGCTGGCCGCTTTGTGCCAGACTTGGTTCTGAGACGTTGTTGTAATAAAGGAATAAAGCTTGTAAACGGAGCGCTGTGGAGTGTGTGTGTCCCCTGTGCTGCACCCAGTCATGGAAGTGATGAAAAGGCAGCTGGAGCCACAACATGACTGTAGAAATCTTCTCCAGTGTTTCATCTTCTTCCTCTTCTCTCCTCCCAGAAGCCCCTAAAAGAAGCCCCCCCTGGACCAGATGTCTGGAGGGTTCCTCACTCCAGGAGCTCCAGAGAAGAGCATGAGGGACAGAGCTGAGCAGCAAACAGTAAAGCCCAGGGGGGGTTCTCTCCTCTGGATGCTGATGTGTTGCAGTGGAGGAAAGAACAGCTGGATCTTCCACTGCTTTCCAAACTGGCCTCCAGCTGCTGTCCATCCCTGCAACAAGTGTCCATCAGAGGAGAGCTGAGCTCAGCTGGTGACAGACAGCAGGAGCAGCACAGCAGTCTGCTTCTTCCTGAACATGTGGACCAGCTGATGCTCCTCCAGGAAAAGCCCATGCTCAGTCATATGAAGTGAAGCCCTCAGTGAGGGAGGATCGCCGACACCGCTGGACTTTTGGCCCCGATCGTCATCAGAGAGCTGTTTCTGTTTGGGGAACTTCTCTAGAAACCACATCAACATGTTGTTTTCCTCACTACCAGGGAGTGAGCAGTGTGGACTGGGCCCTCTGAACAGCTGATCTTCCTGGCTGGGTTCTGTTTCCAGCTGCTGTGTCTGTCAGTCACACTGTAGTTTTTACATTTCTTCCATGTGGAGCAGCTGCAGCTGTTTGCTTTGACTGAACGGATTGATAGATTTGAAATGTCAGATTCTCCTGTCCCTGCTCAGCCAGCAGCAGAGTGTGAGCTCCAGCACAGCAGTCTGGCAGGGAGCAGTGTGAGCAGCACTGGAGGAAGGTATTTCACTGAGCTCATTGCTGAAGCAGGAAACCTTCAGTTCTTCAGTTCAGCTGGAATTATTCTGTCAAACTTTGTTCAATGACAGACGGGGAGCAGCAGCAGGAAAAGGAGCTGAGAAAGGGACTGTTGGTGAACGCTCCATGTGTTTCTCTGCAGCTTTTTATCAAATCGCCTCAATAAATTGTTGAATGTCATTAAAAAAATGTCATGAAGCCAAATGTTTTGTCACTACTGTCCTCCTCTGATCCCCTTCAGAGGAACAGAGCAGAATGTGTCCACACTCTGGATTCCAGAAGAGATGCTGGGTTTGATCTTTTTATTAGAACTTCATATAAAATACAAGCTGTCAATGAGGAGGAAGAACAGACTGACCACAGCTGAGGAGCAGACATGAAGAAAAACACACACATTAGAAAACAGCTCAACTAAACAGTGTAGAACACACATCAGGAACATCAGGGCCATGAAGGGAGTCAGGAAGCAAGAAGATCACATTCAGAGCAACAGAAAGAAAAACCAGGATCCACTGCAGCAGAGAGCTGACCACTCAGTCTGGCAGCTGAAGACAAGAACATCTGACAGAGGAGAAACTAAGATCTGATTCTTCCCCGTGATCAGGCTCATAGAACTTTAGAAAAGTCTGGAAACAGTCTAGAATAGTGTTTCTATATCCATGGATCATATAGATCCACACATGCAGACACAGAGACATTCCTCTGATCCTCCATAAATCTCTACAGACACATAGAAACATGGATCCAGACACGCCAGCATCAATATGAGCTCAGAGACACAGTGGAGGCACAAACATCTGTAACCCTGGTTACTATGTAATAACAGAGCACAGGTAAATAATGAGCAATGATAACTGGACCAATAACAGAAGACCTAAATTTGTAAGAGCCCTATATGTTTAAGTACCCAAGAGACACAAACGACGATGAATTTGAGTTTAGTTGATCACTTATTATTAAGAATTGAACACACAATGAAATTTATGCAACAGTCATATAAAACCTTCAAGGAAAATAACAAACTAAAATAAATGCCGGCAGAAATCAAAACCCTCTGTTCTCAAAGTTAATGTTGGGGCCCTTGTGTTCCTTTTGTCCTACCACACAATCCGTGAGAATAGGGGGGGAAGAGTCCAGGAAATCCTTCTCCAGTAGTTCAACTTGGCTCGCCACCCAGCTCCTGCTGGGATTCTAAGGATCTCGCAATCTCTGATCCTGATGTCTGGATGATCCAACCCAGCCTCAGCTGGAACTGTTCCAGTGGATGGTGTGATGAAACTGATCTCTCTCAAAGATGTCCTCACAAAAAACCTGACCTATGGGCAGGTCAGATGAGATCCAAATATTACATTCACACACTATTTAAATCATATTACTTCCCTAAATTCTCATCTCTTATCAATTAATCACACTCAATTGCATTAATTAATCAAAATCATGTTCTCAATTGGTAAGTTGTACAACAAAAATCTATCTTTAGTTCAAGGAATCATTTACAGTTGTGAAACCATAAATACATTTCAAGTGCACATTGTAATCATGTTCAAGTACTCAAAAAACACTGCAGTTACATTTAATAATTAATATTTAACCAACAGAAAACATGGTGAAGAGCTACTTTAATAAAAGAAAGTGCATTAAATGCAGTAAACATCCATGATAACCTAGAGGCATTAAGGCTGAGCGTGCTTAGTTATCTCTCCCTGCACCGGTAACAGAGAGAGAATGCACTAAATATTTTACCCCTTCAATCATCATGAAAATAAACTACACATCAATTAAATGGTCTCACAAATGATTTTTTTTCCCAACAACAAAAAACAAATGACACAGTAATTTGCATACAACCCTTAACAATCATGCCAGCTAAGTGGCCACACTCAAACTAATAGTCTGTTAGCATATTCAAACAGTTTTAGGCGGCTAGCGCCGTTAGCATGTTTTTTCTGGCTATCTGTACCAGTTAACACAACACCAACTGCTTTATCATCACCCAAACAGGTCAAACATGAGTGTCACACACTTAACAATTAACTGAACAGGCAAAAGAGCGCCTTAACTCACCGCTGTGTCAACATATGCATGGACTCTACTGCATTTCACCTCGCCAGATCGGCGAAAATCATCCGTTTCTCACGCGGCTCTATAAAGTCCAAACGCAATAATACAGCAGTCAACAGCTATCTAACATCATCAAGATTTGACAGAAGTCCATTTAAAAGATTATTTTTTGTATCTTACCCGATGGATGGCCATGAATTTTATCAGAACCGGGATCAAAACAGCAGACGAAACGACTAGCAAGAAGGCTAACAGGAAGTAGCGTCCCAGAGGCGGAACTGCAGGAGTCACGTGAGACTCACAGGACTCACTGATTGGCTTAACCATCGAGGTCATTTCTCAGTGCTTTTTTCTCTAGAACCACACACAGAATAACACTGGCCATAAATAACCTTTCTTCTATTTTCCTCTTGTGTTAAACACTTTTAATATTTATGCATTTCAATATAAAATGAACTCTTTTTTTTTTTTTTTTTTTTTAAAGAATTCCTAAGGCCATTCAAATGAATTGTTTTATTTGAAAATGAAATAAATTTTATCACAAAGGCATTTTAAAACCTGGGCTACACCCTCCCCTCCTAAACCCAGGTACGTCCCTGTACATGGCAGCACCCATATCCTATGTCAGAGCACTCAGGGCAGAGGTGTAGGGGGAGTCTTCCTCTTCCCTTAAAGCCTCAACCAGTGCTGTGGTCAGCCCCTGAAAGAATGATTTTACCACAGTGACCAAAGGTTTCCCAAGTTCTGCATAGTCGAGTCGTTTTGGCAGTTGACGTGTTCGTTCTGATCTCCTGAGAGTGGTATCCATTCCTGGTTGCTTCTCTGTTTCCTCTTCGCTCTGTGTTTCCATTACATTCAACTCATTCTTTATGATACTCTCTGACACATCAGAGAGCACTGGAAGCTGTTTATCCTGGACATCACTGACATCATCAGGTAAGTTTCCTTTTTCCACAGCACATTCATCATCAGGTAAGTCACTTTCAGATTGCTCTGTTTCATGCACTGGTTCAGGTAAGTTCTGCGTGGATAGCTCATCTCTGACCGCAGCAGGGAGTTCACATGCCGGAGAATCAGAGAGAACCGGGGCAGTTGACACATTTGGTTCAGTTGATTGTCTGATTATCAAATCTTGAGTCTCACTAGTATCAACCTTGGGTGGTTGGAGAGGGGAAAACATGCAAATGGGTACAATTTCTGAGTCAGAATTTTCCTCCTCCTCACTCTCAACGGTGGGACATTGCCTTGTCCTGCACCTCCTGACCGGGGGTGGTGTGATAGGTTCATTCGTCACAGCGGCAGACAGAAAACCACACGGGAGGAGCAGGTCACGATGTAAGATGCGTACTGGCCCATTCTTGCTCTCAGGCTTCACTGTATACACAGGCATATCACCAGCTTTCCTGAGAACGACATAAACATCATCCTCCCACCTGTTTGCCAGTTTATGCTTCCCACGCAGCTTAACATTACGAACTAGGACTCTATCACCCTCTTCCAACGTTGAGTCCACAACACGTTTGTCAAATCGGGTTTTGTTCCGATCAGCGTTCTTTTTGGCATTGGCGGTTGCAATCTTATAACTCTCTTCCAAGCGACATTTCAAATCACTGACATACTGGGAATGAGACAGCTTATTGGTGTTTGTCGGCAGCCCAAAAGCTAGGTCGATGGGAAGCCTGGGTTGTCTCCCAAACATCAGTTCATAGGGGGAGAACCCAGTCGTTTCGTTCTTCGTGCAATTATAGGCATGCACGAGAGGTTTCACAAAATCTTTCCAATGCAGTTTGTCAGGCTGGCTTAGTGTCCCAAGCATCTGAAGGAGAGTACGGTTGAACCTCTCAACCGGATTTCCACGGGGATGGTAAGGAGTAGTATGCACTTTCTTTATACCAGCAAGCTCACAGAGTTCCTTTATGGTCTTTGACTCAAAGTCAGGCCCCTGATCGCTGTGAAGTCGCTCTGGGAAACCATAATGCACTATGAAATTATCCCAAAGGCATTTGGCTACAGTGCGGGCTCGCTGGTTGGGAGTTGGTATGGCGACTGCATACTTTGTGAAGTGGTCGGTAATGACCAATATATCCTTCGTGTTGGACTGATCTGGCTCCAAGGATAAAAAGTCCATACACACGAGCTCAAGAGGTCGACAAGTCTTTATATTGACGAGTGGGGCAGCTCTCTCTGGGAGTGTTTTGCGCCGGACACACCGCTCACAGGTCTTGATCATGTTTTCAACGGCCGTATACATTTTTGGCCAGTAGAACCTGGCTCGTATCAGATCAACTGTCCGCTCGACTCCCAGATGGCCCATGTCGTTATGGAGGCTCTGCAGGGCTACTGCTCTCAACTCCTCAGGGAGCACTAGCTGGAAGGTGATGTTTGGTCCATCTTGCCGCTGTCGATAGAGCACCCCATTCCGCAGCTCCAGCCTGTTGAGTTCACGCAGTAGTAAGGGAAGCTCAGGCAGCTCTGCTTTGAGGGTGGGAGGTGGAGTCTTACCAGTCTCCATTTGAATGATGACTTCATTGATTGCTGGATCTAATCTCTGCTTTTGTCTCAATTCCTCCTCAGAAAATGAGGGGACAAAAGGGAATCCATCCACTTGCTCTTCCTCAAAGCAGTCTGGGATGGCTGTGGGCTGGTGGGATAGGGATTCGACAAGTGTCAACCCAGGATTGGGACTTTCAGCACTTGCACCTTTGACACTGGTGACTATGTGTCGGTCACAAATGGCTTGAATTACCTCCTGAGGTACAGAGTGTGGTGTGTCAGCATCACTCAGATGGTGCAAAGCAAACTGTCGGATTCTCTCACTCTCTTTCTGTGAGGCAGGATCATCCTCTGCTGGGCCATGAGGACGGCGAGATAAGGCATCAGCATCCAAGTTTCGCTTACCAGCTCTGTACTGAAGCCGGAAAGAGAAGGTCGACAGGCTGGACAGCCACCGGTATCCTGTCGCGTCCAGCTTAGCCGAGGTTAAGAGGTAAGTTAGTGGGTTACTATCAGTAACCACAGTGAAGTCCGTGCCAAATAAATAGTCAGAAAATTTCTCTGTAACTGCCCACTTGAGGGCCAGGAATTCAAGTTTATGGGCCGGATACTTCCTTTCGCTCTTTGAGAGCCCTCGGCTAGCAAACGCTATGACTCTTGGTTTGCCATCCTGCACCTGGTAGAGTGCAGCCCCAACACCAAGGGTGCTGGCGTCTGTATGTAGAACATACGGAAGCTGGGGGTCTGCAAAACCCAAAACCGGAGCTGAAGTCAGCTTTTGAATTATCAGGTCAAATGCCTCCTGACACTGAGCCGTCCATCTTTGACCAAAGGACTCCTTTGGGTTGTGATACTCTTGGCCTGTTACTTCCTTAGGCTTTTTTCTGCCTTTCTTAAGTGGTGGATACCCAGAGGTTAGTTGGGTAAGGGGCCTGATGACATGAGAATACCCCTGTATGAACCTTCGGTAATACCCAGCAAAACCTAAGAAGGACTGGAGCTCTTTCAAGTTGGTGGGGATAGGCCAAGTTGTCAGGGCCTTGACTTTCTCTGGGTCAGTTTCTACCCCCTTTTCAGAAACCACATGGCCAAGATATCTGACTGAAGTCTGGAAAAACTTGCATTTTCCTGGTGCTAACTTCAGCCCATATTCTCTCAGTCTTTGTAAAACACGCTTCAAGCGTTGCTCATGTTCCTCCAAAGAGGATGAGAAAATAATCAGATCGTCAATGAACACTACAACCTCTTTTAGGTTCATTTCTCCGACACATTTCTCCATCAATCGTTGGAATGTTGATGGTGCATTTGTAATACCCTGGGGCATCCGGTTGAATTCCCAAAATCCTAATGGGCAAACAAACGCTGTCTTTTGCTTATCTGATTCCTCCATTTCGATTTGGTAGTAGCCCGCCTTGAGGTCCAGAACAGAGAACCATTTTGACCCAGCAAGTGCAGAGAATGCTTCTTCAAGTTTGGGTAGGGCATAAGCATCTTTAATCGTCTGAAGATTTAACTTCCTGAAGTCTATGCAAAGACGAACAGAGCCATCCTTTTTCCTCACGACAACAATGGGAGAAGCAAACGGGGATTCAGACTCCCGAATAACTCCTGAGTCGAGGAGTTCCTGAAGGTGTTTTCTCACTGCATCCACATCATGGGGGTGTATTGGTCGTGGTCTGTACTTGAAAGGTGTTTCATCACTCAGCCTGATATGATGTTTGACTTTGTCAGTGTGTCCAAAATCCAGGTCATGATGGGAGAAGACATCTGACATGGAATTCAACATGTTTGTTACCCGTTCTTTCCATTCAGAGGGCAAGGGCGAGTCTCCGAAATTGAAAGTTATTTTTGTCGCTTGAGAGGATTCTCTTTTCATGTCGGAGGGCTCTGATTCTTTTACCGTTTGTTCTTTGTGTAGCACTCGCACGGCAGCATGAATATCAGCCAACACTGCTTTGGGCGGAATGATGATGTCATGTTCTGTTTCATTTTTCAGAACAACAGGTAGATGGCAGGGTTGTTTCTTTGGCAGGCTGAACAAACCAGCTGAGACCAGGAGGCCGCTGGGCAAAGAAGAGGCTGATGGCTGTTCAATGAGGACGCACTTTTCAGACCGAGCCTTAGAGATATTAGCAATGCCTTCAAGGACGACTGTCTGTCCCGCAGGAACAACTTCAGGTGTCTTACCAACCATCTTTGCACAGCCAAGAATGCCACTGGTGGAGCCAAACTGGCGCATTTGGAGGATTTTAAGGATGGCCCTGTAGCCATAGGGCAATGGCTGGAAAGTGGAGACACTTGGGTGACCTTGAAAATCAACATAAAGGGCATCAAGGGTATTGGTGCCAATCAACACCTGCTCATTGGCTTCAGAGCGGAGATGGGGAATCACTAATGCCAAGGTGTGAATTTCAATATCAGTCCCCACAAAGTCCTTGGGAAACGTGACATGGAGCTCAATATATCCCAAGTAAGGGACTAATTGGCCGTTGGCCCCCTCCACATCAAGAAGATCGTTCAGAGGATGGATGGTCAGATCTGAGAGATGCTGTTCATAAAAAGACTGGGGAACAGTGGTCACCTGTGAACCTGTATCTAAAAGACAACTAATGCTTTTCCCCGCAATAGTTACGTGAGCCGTGGTCTTAGTTCCCACAAGGCCATGAGGAAGTGTAATGGGCTTCTTCTTTTGAGTTCCCCTCCTTGTAGTTTTTTCAACTGTGGGACTGGATTTGTCCATTGTCGCGCCCATATGTCCCTCTATGGGAGCAGATATCAGTTTAAATGCACCTTATCGTCAATGGGATTAGAGGCCTCCCATCTAGCCTGTCTTTCTCTCAGCTGGTTTTTCTTTGCTGCTACAAGGGATGGGTTTGGCTCGTTATCACAAACTGAGGCGATGTGGCCATCCTCCCCACACTGGAAACAATACCAGGGGCGCGGCTTGCTGCTTACTTTGACAGTGGGGCTCTGTTGACTTGCATCTTTCTTTTTCGTGAGGTGAGCCTCAGCTTTGGCACTGGAGACAAGGGGTTTCATTTTCTGTTTAGGCAATTTTTGTTTTTTTCCTTCGGTCGTCATGCGATTAAGCTGGGCACTAATATCTGTTATTTGTTTCCTCAGCATCTCAACTTCAGCACCAAAGTCTGAATCTGTTGTTGCATGTGCCGTCTGTAGGTGGGACATGACACGCTGTTTACCAACACTATAAGCAGGCTTGGCGTTGCCCAAATGCTGCTTCATGCGGCTTACCTTCGCTGCCTGTTTATCCTCCTCTGTCCTTAAGAGGAGCAATAATTCGGCAAAGGATGGTGGACTCCCCTTCCGTTGTTCAAGCTGAAGATCAACTAGTAGGGCATTGTCCCAGCAACCGCGGCAGAACTGCTTCAAAAGCTGCTGGTCAAAGTCATGAGGGGACACGCCACCACGTCTCACAGTTGTGTTCAGTGCCACATGCAACCTCTGCAGGAAGGCGGATGGCTTTTCCCCATCATTCTGAAGAGTACTCATGAATCTGGCATAGAGTTCATCGCCATCCTCCACCGTTCCATAGGCAGAGTCAAGTAGTTCAAGATAAGCCAAAGGTTTAGCCTGTGGGCCAAGATGTTTAGTCATTTCAGAAGCAGGAGGAAGAAGACTGTCAAGGATGCGATGTGTGCAATGTGAGTCAGAAACTGAGGGATCTTTCATCAAGATTTCGACACTTGTGCGCCACGTGTCATAATCTGCTTCATTATTAGGACGTGGGCATTTTCCTGAGAAAGCTCGAAGCCTACCTGGCGCAGTGAAGTGAGATGGGCTGTCACTACTGCGGACGACGTGCTCAACAACCATTCGTTGGATGTTGGGTGGATTCAAGTCAATGGTGGGCTGCGTTGTGCCACCAGCAACAGCTGGCAGCGTCTGTGCCAAAGGTTCAGCGATCAGGTTTTTTGTGGGGGTCGAGGAAGTAAGAGACGGGACTGCATCTTGAGGAGATTTCCTAGCTGTGGGATCAGCAGGGTCCACAGGGTGTGGGCATGATACATCCTTCTTAGGTGAGGGTTCTGATTGTGACTGAAAAGAAAATGGCGGAGGGGTCACTGTAGGTGAAGTAAGACGTGCCAGTTCTTCTTTCAGCATTTGCTCTGGAGAAGTTCCACTCAGTCTGGCAATGTCACACAGCTGTTCCATAAATGTTTTGGTAGCCCTGCTTCGGGCATCGAGTGTGTAAACACTTGCCAAGCTCTTCACTTCATACACAATGCCAGTCTGGGCGGGGATCTGAAGTTTAAGAGGCAAAAGAGGCTCTAGTGACTCCATAGCAGTGCTATATGTGAACTCTACAATGACGTGTCTGTGAAAATCTGATTTAGGATCATCTATGCGTAAACAGCGTTTAATTGAACCATATTTCTGGAGATAATTGGAAACTTCATCATCACTCTCTGTCTCAGTTAACCCACTGACAATGACTGAGCAAGGGATTTCAACAGATTCTTGCATTACGATTTCCATTTCTACCAACCTGTGTTCTTGGGCACTTATACGCACACAATGAATCTAATAATTTCACACTGAAAAAGGGCTCCTGGCTGGGCTCGCCAAATCTGTAACCCTGGTTACTATGTAATAACAGAGCACAGGTAAATAATGAGCAATGATAACTGGACCAATAACAGAAGACCTAAATTTGTAAGAGCCCTATATGTTTAAGTACCCAAGAGACACAAACGACGATGAATTTGAGTTTAGTTGATCACTTATTATTAAGAATTGAACACACAATGAAATTTATGCAACAGTCATATAAAACCTTCAAGGAAAATAACAAACTAAAATAAATGCCGGCAGAAATCAAAACCCTCTGTTCTCAAAGTTAATGTTGGGGCCCTTGTGTTCCTTTTGTCCTACCACACAATCCGTGAGAATAGGGGGGGAAGAGTCCAGGAAATCCTTCTCCAGTAGTTCAACTTGGCTCGCCACCCAGCTCCTGCTGGGATTCTAAGGATCTCGCAATCTCTGATCCTGATGTCTGGATGATCCAACCCAGCCTCAGCTGGAACTGTTCCAGTGGATGGTGTGATGAAACTGATCTCTCTCAAAGATGTCCTCACAAAAAACCTGACCTATGGGCAGGTCAGATGAGATCCAAATATTACATTCACACACTATTTAAATCATATTACTTCCCTAAATTCTCATCTCTTATCAATTAATCACACTCAATTGCATTAATTAATCAAAATCATGTTCTCAATTGGTAAGTTGTACAACAAAAATCTATCTTTAGTTCAAGGAATCATTTACAGTTGTGAAACCATAAATACATTTCAAGTGCACATTGTAATCATGTTCAAGTACTCAAAAAACACTGCAGTTACATTTAATAATTAATATTTAACCAACAGAAAACATGGTGAAGAGCTACTTTAATAAAAGAAAGTGCATTAAATGCAGTAAACATCCATGATAACCTAGAGGCATTAAGGCTGAGCGTGCTTAGTTATCTCTCCCTGCACCGGTAACAGAGAGAGAATGCACTAAATATTTTACCCCTTCAATCATCATGAAAATAAACTACACATCAATTAAATGGTCTCACAAATGATTTTTTTTCCCAACAACAAAAACAAATGACACAGTAATTTGCATACAACCCTTAACAATCATGCCAGCTAAGTGGCCACACTCAAACTAATAGTCTGTTAGCATATTCAAACAGTTTTAGGCGGCTAGCGCCGTTAGCATGTTTTTTCTGGCTATCTGTACCAGTTAACACAACACCAACTGCTTTATCATCACCCAAACAGGTCAAACATGAGTGTCACACACTTAACAATTAACTGAACAGGCAAAAGAGCGCCTTAACTCACCGCTGTGTCAACATATGCATGGACTCTACTGCATTTCACCTCGCCAGATCGGCGAAAATCATCCGTTTCTCACGCGGCTCTATAAAGTCCAAACGCAATAATACAGCAGTCAACAGCTATCTAACATCATCAAGATTTGACAGAAGTCCATTTAAAAGATTATTTTTTGTATCTTACCCGATGGATGGCCATGAATTTTATCAGAACCGGGATCAAAACAGCAGACGAAACGACTAGCAAGAAGGCTAACAGGAAGTAGCGTCCCAGAGGCGGAACTGCAGGAGTCACGTGAGACTCACAGGACTCACTGATTGGCTTAACCATCGAGGTCATTTCTCAGTGCTTTTTTCTCTAGAACCACACACAGAATAACACTGGCCATAAATAACCTTTCTTCTATTTTCCTCTTGTGTTAAACACTTTTAATATTTATGCATTTCAATATAAAATGAACTCTTTTTTTTTTTTTTTTTTTTTTAAAGAATTCCTAAGGCCATTCAAATGAATTGTTTTATTTGAAAATGAAATAAATTTTATCACAAAGGCATTTTAAAACCTGGGCTACACATCACATTCTCATTCAAACTAGACCAGGGGTCGGCGACCTTTAACCCCCAGAGAGCCATTTGGACCCGGTTTCCACGGAAAAGAAAACACTGGGAGCCGCAGATATTTCCTGATTTCTAAAATGAAGATAACACTGTAGATATTGTTTTTTACCTTCAGCTTTGTTCACAGTGGAGAACAGCTGCTCACACACGGATGAGGATCTGAAGGTGGACGGACTCCAGATGCAGATTTCTTCATCTTTCTGTGGTGTCGGGGACGGCAGTCCATGTTTCAGACTCTGGTTTGTCCGGGCTGGGAAGGTTCTCAGTATCACTCCATCTGTGGCTCTGAACCAGAGTGGCCTTCTGATGACAACATCTTCTACATCCTCTGTCAAGCTCTGAATCTGGACTCCCTCATGTCTTTGTCAGCGATGTCAGCAGCTCCAGCTCCAGATCAGGACGACTCACACCTGCAGATGCAGCCACGTTTAACAGGGATGGATGGATGGTCAGGGGGCTGATGGGAAGGACCAGGGGTTTTTTTTTGGAGTCGCTTCCCAAACGATGAAACACTCTGAATTCATCAGCTTGTGAGCTTGTTTGAACTCCCTGAAAGTAGGGAAGTGAGACAGTGAGCCTCTCTGAACATCTCTGGATAAAACTGCAGCAGAGCGTTTCAGCACCTCTCCTCTGGACAGCGACCTCTGCAGGAGCTCACAGGAAGTGCTCTCCACCTCATCCAGGATTTAAACCTGTTGTCATTATTTTATTGATGATCTGAATGATCCCTGCTTTTTATTTCTCTGACTCTTCAACAATCCAGCACAGCCTCACAGATGTCCTCTCCCCTCTCTATCAGCTCCACCGTTTCTCCCTGAGGTCCAGCAGAGTCGTATAGCGCCGTTTGTTCAGTATCTCTTCTGTCTTTGGACTCATCAGGAGCCTGATGTGCTGGAGCGGAGCTGATGTCTTTAATTTGCTGTCTTGACATGTTTTCTGCCGTCTTTACAGTTCTGTCTTTGACAGTCTTGGCAGAGAGGCTTCTCTACGATTCTCTGCACAGTTTCACCTAAAGTCCTTGAACAGCTGTTCTGGAATCTGACTGAATGACTCTTTCATATATTCTCCGTCTGTGAGCGGCTTTCCATGCCTGAACATTTCAGGAGCCACAGAAGCTGCAGATGGAGTTGAATTTGCAGACCTCATCCACTTCTTCAGTTGTTTGTTCTCTCCTCTCCCTCCAGATATTTTCCAGCAGAGGCTGTGTGATTATTTTGGAAATGTCTTGTGACCTTTGAGCTTTGATTGTTTGCCAGTTCCTCTCCACAGATCAGGCGCTCTGGTAGGCCTCTCTCCTCAGACGGAAATGCAAACCAATATGCATCATTAAATGGTCGGTTTTCTTCAGATATTTCTCTTTTCTTACATTTCTCCATACTTGGCCTGCCTTGAGTTGAAAGTCTCCATAAATGCGGCGTTTTGGCAGGAATACAGGCTTCCGTGAGTGTGACGCATATTTTAAATGAAGAAAAATGACAAAATCTAATTTCATTTTAATATATTAAGATCAACAACATCTTCCAATTCAGAACTGCAATTTATAAAAAGAACTCACAAATAAAATCCACTTCAGTGAAAGACTTTGTGGCATCTGCTGGGAGGATTCCTCTCAGAAGGGGCGGGGCTTGGTGGCGTGGGGAGGCGTGGAGCTCTGACGGTGGGGCTAACAGGAGGAAGTGAGCAGCAGTGAGGGTCCGTGTACCTTACGGCCATTCGTTTTCCGGATTGATATGGGTAAACGAAAAACGGAAAACCATTCGATTTCCGATTTCCGTTTGGATTAAGGTAAACAAAAAACGGAAAACGAGCCGTCTCCCGTTTTTCGTTTGGAAATCGAAAATCAAAAAACGGAAAACGAGCATTTATCTGATTGCTTATTATGTGTTTATCAAACGAAAGTCGGGAAATAAAATACGGCCGTTATTTAATTCAACCATTTCTCAAGTTTGCGCTGCTGGAAAACCGGAAGTCGAGCTTTCTCTTCTTCTTCTTCTTCTGCTGCTGCTGCTGCTGCATCCTCTTTGCTTTTGGTCCTCCACTCTCGACACCGAACTATTAAAAAAACGCGCATTTTCTTTGGAAATGTCTACGATTATACCCACTTAATAGTGGACATGAATGTCAGCGGCATGACTGCAGGTGAAATCTCCGCACACCTGTGCAGTCAGTTTCGCCCGATCCGGGGGTTTTCAGACAGAAATGTCCGAAGATGGACCTCCGAGCGCGGCCTCTCCCACTTTTGTGTCGGATGACCAACTCCAGGCCGAAGTCACCTCAGCGTCTGCCGAGGTAAGTAGCGACAAACCTCGTAAATTTATATGTATGATTAAAATCGCTGCTTTTCTGTGATTTTACTGCAGTTTTACAGCGACACCTACTGGCAGCAGCAGCAGCACACTGCAGATTCTGCTGACTCAGATCTCATTCATCACGTTGAAAGAAACAATTTCAGGAGAGAAAAATACACATCAAAACAAAAATAATAATCTCAAATGTGAGACTGCAAATGCTCTCATTATCAGTAGGGTTGTTTGCAGTTACACTTTGGTATTTACACTTTCTAATTAACGAAATATACCATTTTGTATATTGGTTACTGGTTCATAATACAATCCAAAAATGTATTATTGTTGTTCTTAACAACCTGATGTTTTTCTGTTTGCTGTTGTGTGTCATTTTCATCAACTTACTGAATTGTGTGTTTCTGGAATTGATAGGTTGGGCCAACGTACGGGAGGAAATTCCTGTCTTCTAAAGGCAGACATGCCAGTGAGAGGAGAGTGGAGCAGCTTTAGGAGCGGTTCATCATTGGCACCACCAGGCTCACCAACATGTAAGCCGACTTTACAGAGAATCACAATTGAACTTTGTAGTTTATTCCGTCAGATTTGCTTCTTTTTTGTTCCCACATATAAGTCGAAGGGCTCCAGACGGCCATCTGTGGAATGTCATCGAAAAAAATTCATGAGCCAAAAAATGCTGCTGAGAATCTCCATGGCATCTCAGATAACATCAATCAGCTATCTGAGATGGCCATGAAGAAAATTCGGGAAGCTGATGTCCAGCCAGCAGTGGCAGCTTTCACCTGCTTGGTTTGTAAAGATAAGTACCACAGGGACTTGTGAAGTGCAAGATACAACCTTCAGCTAATGTACACTTTGTATAATTTTCAATGAACTGTTTAAATGTGATATTTCTGTATTAGAATTGTGTTTGTTTGTATTTAGAGCTGTCATGGATGAGCCCATGTTTTAGACCTGCTGGTGCTCACTGGTGGGGTGTGGAGCCTGTGTGAAGCAGTGAAGCAGATCAGTTAATTAATGTTTTCTCCTTTCTCATGCACTTTCATGTTTTTGCAGTTCTCATTTTTTTAATGTACATAGTTTATCTTGCTGTTGCAGTCAATTTTTGAATGTTTGTAATGTCCTTGTCTGAAATATTAAAGAATAAATATATTGATATTTCATATCCTGGGTTTTGGTTAAATGTGTGGTTCTTGATTCCTTTCTCAATTCATGAACAAACCTTGTCTTAATCTTGTGCTGCAAAAACGAAAAAATAGCCATCCAAACTCTTTTTCAAGGAATTTTAATGGAAGAACAAACTTCTACACTGTTTTTCTGTCCTCTGATATCTTCATTCACTGCTGACACGGATGAGGTGCTGCAGAGCATCCAGAAAGGCCGTTGGGTTGTCATTGGTGATGCCATCGAACAGGGGAGAGATGTCGCCTGTTCCAGCCTGTTGTCTCGCCTCTTCTGTTGTGAAAGGGTCGACTCCAAAACCTGAGACCCTGGTCAGGGAAGAGCCTCTCTCTGCATCGTAGCAGTCTGCTGCAAAAGAGGCACAAGGCAGCAGGTTCTCAGGAAGCTGGACTGGACAGCCACCTGAGGCCAGAACATTGGGGATCCCTCCTCCTGCATTGGGTTACAAAAAGGACTCAAGGGACAAGAGTCGCACACGAGCAACTGAAACAGCCTATTAGCAGTACATCATAATCAAGATCTGCAGTGACTGGTCACTATTTTTCCTCAAACTGTCATGAATATAGACAAACTAAAACAAGGGGCATGAAAATGAAAGTACCAGAACTCTGTGAGCATTCCAGGACTCCACAAACCGGCTGATGCCAGCACTGGTGACCTGGCATGATAGAGCTGAGACGCAGAATCTGGCAACCCCATCCTGCATATCCAGGACCTCCTGGTCACAGATGTGTCAGGCAGGCCTTGATTTTGTAGTTGACCCTGTTATTTACCTACAAAGTTCCATTGTGATTCTCTGTAAATTCGGCTTACATGTTGGTGAGCCTGGTGGTGCCAATGATGAACCGCTCCTAAAGCTGCTCCACTCTCCTCTCACTGGCAGGTCTGCCTTTAGAAGACAGGAATTTCCTCCCGTACGTTGGCCCAACCTATCAATTCCAGAAACACACAATTCAGTAAGTTGATGAAAATGACACACAACAGCAAACAGAAAAACATCAGGTTGTTAAGAACAACAATAATACATTTTTGGATTGTAATATGAACCAGTAACCAATATACAAAATGGTATATTTCGTTAATTAGAAAGTGTAAATACCAAAGTGTAACCCCAGACAGCAAGACGACATTGAATAAACGTTGATATTTCATCAGAACCATCAGAATGGTTGATATCAATTTTTCAACCATAAATAAACATTGAATCATCATTGCAATATAGATGGAACCTGATGTTGATGACTATGACATGGAAACAACGTTGATTTATGATCGCCGACTGTGGTTGATTTAGCATTTATATCTGGTTGATCTGGTGATGACACCACTGTTGATAAACAGTTGAAGAATGGTTGACCTCAAAAATACATTGATTGAAAAACCATCGATTTATGGTTGACATGGAGACTGCATGCAAGACAACATTGAATAAATGTTGATATTTGATCTGAGCTGTGAGACTGGTTTATATCGTTTTTTCAACAATAAATAAATATTGAATCATCATTGCAATATAGATGGAACCTGATGTTGATGACTATGACATGGAAACAATGTTGAATTATGATCGCCGACTGTGGTTGATTTAGCATTTATATCTGGTTGATCCTGTGATGACACCAGTGTTGATAAACAGTTGAAGAATTGTTGACCTCAAAAATACATTGATTGAAAAACCATCGATTTATGGTTGACCAGGAAACGATAAGCTTGCCCGGGAAATATGATCGAAAAATAGATGATGTATTGTTGCCTGGGAGATCATCGCCTGGACACTGAAGCCAAAGCCCCAGGTAAGCAGACATTCTTCCATCTATTGTCAAAAATCTGGGAATTTCTATGCATACGCCGAGGTTATTGTAACAAATCTGTGATCCAGTTTCGATTTAATTTGTAAACTGTGCGATTCGAGGCAAACTGTAGGAGTATGGAGATTCTGTGCCTGTAACAGTCCACCGGCAGCTGTCGGTTGCCCCCTCCGCCCGTTGGGAGCACGGCTTCGCAACGGGGCATTCGGGGGACCCTGTCCCGCTCCCCATTCGGGACCAGCCGGAATGGTTAGCGGGACCGGGTCAGCTGATCGCCCCGCTGCGAAGTCTGGCCGTGGCTGCCAGCACTGCTATCTTAAATCCATCATCAGTTGTGGTGTTCTGATGATCTAAGGGCCCGGTCACACTGCCCGAACTTTGCTGGAGTGTTCCTGGAGCGGTGAAAAAAAATTAATCACCGCTCGTAACCGTTCACCACCGTTCACCACCGTTTAACAGAAGTTGGCCTCCGTTAAAGCCACGCCGTGTACGCTCGGCCACCGCTGATGTTACCGGAGGGGCCCTCCCACCGCTCCGAAAGTTTTGAGCTGCACAAAATATTCCGAGCGGTGAGGAGCGTTGAATTCCCCCCCCCCCCCCCCCCCCCCCCGCCCCCGCTCCACCTCCACCAACGCCCAATCCAAGTTTGGCACCGCTAGACGCAAGTTCGTGGACGCTCGGGTCCGCCAGGCCAACGCATTCTAGGACGCTGGACCGCCGCTGCTTCGCTGCGCTGCCCGGGCGGCGATTAAACGTTGCACAAACGTCGGTGGAGCGGTGGGAAGCGTTCTACGAGCGGACAGGGGTTGCTGGAACAGTGGAATGGAATAATAAATGAAAAAGGTTGAAGTAATATATATAAAACAGTATTTTTTTCACAGTTGTTAACACCAGAACAGCCAAGAC
Source organism: Salarias fasciatus (assembly GCF_902148845.1). Taxonomy (NCBI): domain Eukaryota; kingdom Metazoa; phylum Chordata; class Actinopteri; order Blenniiformes; family Blenniidae; genus Salarias; species Salarias fasciatus. The sequence continues at coordinate 9,706,247 of NC_043765.1, read as the reverse complement.
GTTCTGACAGACCTTTTGGGTTTTTAGAATTCAAATAAATCTGTTAAAATAATTCCCCTGTCCTCTAATTCTTTGACTTTTCCTAAACATGTGTATTGTATGTTTTTCTGAAGCAAATAAGGTTTCTGAAGCAAATAAGGTCCTAACAATGACACACATAATATTACAAAGCATTTATACCTCCAAACGATAAAGAAGACGCACTTCGCCTTGCTTTTTTTCTGCGATTGATTTGTTTTGGTTCATGTGCGCGCATCTGAACAGGGAGCTAGCTCTGACAGCAGACAATCGGCCAAAAATATCAACCCCCCCCCCAAAAAAAAAAAAAAAAAAAAAAAAAAGACAATAAAAAGAGGCATAACAGAAGCTTCAGCAATGATACAGGAGGTCAGTGAGGGGGAGTCGGATGGCAGAGACGTGTGGGACAGTCCAGCAGAACCTGCAGCGGCGCATGAAGCGCTCACGCGTCACCTCCAGGTATAGAGAACTACTGCAGGCTGCTGTCAGTTTACCACTAGATAATAATAACATAAAATTGTGTGAAAAAAAAATAAACTAATGTAATAAATCTCTACACAACAGTGAACACGGTAGTTGGAGCACTGCAGCTTCTCCAGATGTGCCAGTTACAGATTCGGGTAAAATATTATATCCTCCATCAAAGTACAGCAAACCAAGTGTTTTTCGTTTCCAAAAATTAATTTGAGAACGAACATATTTTCTGAACAAATACCTTTGTCCTGTCGAGCCTGCAGTCCCAGAATCAAATGAACAGGGTCAGACAGACTGTGTGTGTGTGTGTGTGTGTGTGTGTGTGTGTGTGTGTGTGGGGGGGGGGGGTCCGTCCTGGTGCGCAGCCAGGGAGACTTATTTTACAAATTTTAATATGTTCTTGATTATTATTGACGGTTAATAACACAACTGTTGTGTGTGTGTTGTGTGTGTGCGTGTTTATCAGCAGAGTGTGAGAGGTGACAGCTGCGCAAATGCGCTGTAAAAAGTCAAATAAATTTTAAAACCTGATTTGAGGCATTAATACAGCAGACATGAGGCATTAAAAGGTTTGCTGATCCTCTTGACTTAATATTTTGTTCATTTATGTTAATTTCTAATACATTAGATTACAGAAAAACAACCTGCTGCTGTGCTCCTGCGCAAAAACACTAAAAAATGTATGATGGTCTGGCTGATCGTTGCAGCCTTTGGAGGGGGTGTAACATCAGCGGTGGCCGCCGAGTGTTTACGGCGTTGCTTGAACGGAGGCCAACTTCTGTTAAACGGTGGTGAAGGGTTACAAGCGGTGATGGATTTTTTTCACTGCTCCAGCGACCCTCCGGCAAAGTTCGGGCGGTGTGACCGGGGCTTTAGCTTGTTCCATGTTCATTAGCATATCTGGCTCCGTCCGAAATCTTTGCTTGATCTTGCTCGCTATTTTTGTGCGCGTGTGTGTTGGTGTGTGTGGAGTAGCCACTGTCACTACCCGATGTAAGGTCTCACTGGGTGCGTTTACATGCAGTCAATAACCCTTTCTTAACCAGAATATTCGCAATAACCCGGTTGCGCACAACCATGTAAACACGTGCAAAAACCTGAATATGCTCATATTCCGGTTTTTAAAAACCTGAATATTACCCCTGGGTTACTCCTTTTCTAACCTGAATTTCTGGTCATATAAACGCGCATCGGAATATCCCGATCGAAAGGGACATGAAGTACTGCTCTGCGCATGTTCTACAAGCAAGGAATCTCGGTCATTTGAGTCCAGGAACTACTTTTGACACAGTTTAACTGCTACTAAGTAAATAAAATGTGCCAAAACTACAGTTCAGTTCTTCTCTTTTACTGAAAAAAAACGGTGCATCGCATTATTTAACATATTACCACGTCTCGCTGGCTTACTTTTTTTCTAACAACATGCAGAGAGCCTGCAGCGACTGCAGCGCCTTTCTTCTTCTGTGGTGTCTGTGTAAAATAAGGTTGAACATGCAAACAGCGCACCCAGTGGCATAAAGTGCAAATGCAGTCATGGCATCGTCTGTGCTCCGCGGTTTTAATGGGGATATCCCTGATCATGTAAACAGGAGTAACTCTGTCTGTTTAAGCATGTAAACGGGTTATTCCAAATGATTCAGAAACCGGAATATTGACCATAACCTGAATATTGAGTGCATGTAAACGTAGTCACTGTTAAAAACCCCTTCTTAACAAGCAGGCCCGCCCACGGCTGGTCAACATCTCCAGATGCATTTATCAAATGTGCAGATGCATTTTGCAAATTCCACAGACACACTATGTATCGTTAGAAAGCTTAAATTCTCATGAATCCGTTGGTATAAACCACTTTCAGATGTGATTACCACAGCGGGTAATATTAACACATTTGTCCAACAAACAGCAAATAAAGTAAACAGCGCAACTCACCTTTGGAGGCTCATAACTGATCATAGATGAAAATATTCCAGCAAAAACTGAAACAGTCCAAACGTATGCATCCAGACAAAGCTAGAAAGTATAGCATTTTGTCCAAAACATGTCTTGAAAGAAGCAAATAATCCAGAATTTGACACGCCTCCGCGTGCACGTCCCATAATAATCCATAATTTTATCAGATCTATGCCTGTCTATCTATTCCTTGGACTGCTCTGTTTCGTCCACACTCCCGAGCCAAGGTACCGCAGCCGCACACGGACTAAAAGCTCGCTGCGCGTCTTCTGAAGCTCTCTGGCGCCCCCCAGGGGAGGCGCGCCTCACACTTTGAAAACCGCTGGTTTAAGTGATAAAAAGCAGATATTGTACGAGCACTTTTATTTTTCAGAGCTTTAAACACCATTATATTTTCTGAAAGTTACAAGGTTTCAGACATTCTGTTGCACTGCTTCTCTTCATTTTCAGTTGAAATTAAAGCAGGCTATGTAACATTGTCCACACGTCCCTCTATTTTGTTCTTCGTGTAGGTAGGCGTGGGAAAAAAAATATTTAAAAATGTGAGGACCAAGCAACAACCCAAGGTTCTCCCCTGAGAACCAGACAAAAAATATTATGTGTAACCCTGTATCTAGACCAACATTAACATAGAAAGTTGCAATTCCTGTGGAATATGGGTGTGAATGCTGTGACTGCAATTTCAAAAGAATCATGAAAGAATTGAAAGGTTTATGATTTTTTTTTAATTAAACAAATCATCCAGCATTCAGACAGACAGAGAATATTGACAAGGGTGAGCTCAGGTAGATCAGGCATGGCAGATGACGTTGGAGGCTGTTGGTAAGGAGGTGGAAAGAGTGAAAAGAGAGCAAATCTGGAAAAACAGACAACCCCCCCCAACCCTCCACCAAGATAAATTGTTTTTTTTTGGGGGGGGGGTTGAATACAGGTGCACATTCTGGCAATGTTTAGCAACACTAATGTTTGCTTTTTCCTTTCTCTTACAGATCAAAACAGAAAACAAACTTCACTTCAAGAGAAAGCAAAAAAAAAGGTAACGAAAAGCAAAATGGAATCACGGTGGACAAAGAGACGCAGGGTTTTGTCTATGGTAAAGGCTTGTGAGTCAGAGATACTCAATGACTTTGAAAAAGCCAACACTGAGGTGAAAATTTCACCAGTAGCAAAGGGCCAGGCAGCTATAGGAGCTGTGAGATCAACAGTGGGTGAGAGCCATGCATCATTGGATGCTGCGCCTGAGTGCACATCAAATTCCAAGCATCATCTTGATCCAGATGATCATCACTATCAAGAAGATGATCATCTTGATCATGACGATGATCGTCTGGATTGTGATGATGATTATCTTGACCGTGATGATGATCATGACACTGATCATTTTACTCATCACCATGATCATCATCAACATGATGAAGATGTGGATCATGTGGATGATGACCCCCCAACAATACAAGTCTTAATCACAAGCCTGAGATTCTGGGCCTCAACATTTTCTGTATCATTAGTGGCACTGACTGCTCTCTTGAGCATTTTGCGTGCATTTCATCCCGAGTTGCCAAAAGATGCTCGCACAATTTTAAGGACACAAGGTGAAATACAAACAATAAAAATAGAGGGGGGAGAATATTATCATGTTGGCCTAGCCACAGGATTGATGTCAAGACTAAAGTCTCTGAAGCTGCCTGATAATTTGTCTAAAATTAAGCTCCAGTTTAACATTGATGGTCTGCCACTATTCAAAAGCAGCAAAGTTCAGTTCTGGCCTATCCTAGCAACAACTAACCTACATTTGAGTAGATCCCCATTCCTTGTCGGCCTCTTCTGTGGCTTTAGCAAGCCAAAAAGTGTCTTTGAATTCCTGGGCCCATTTGTTAAGGATCTTGCTGACATTCTAAAAAATGGAGTTGTTCACAATGGGAAGCAGATACTGGTTGAAGTGTGCTCATTTGTGTGCGATGCCCCAGCTCGGGCTTTCATAAAAAATACTAAAAGCCACAATGGTTACTCTGGATGTGACAAGTGTTTTCAAGTTGGTGAATGGCACAACAAAATGACCTATCCAGACACAAATGTCAAATTGAGAACGGACACAGACTTTAATTCTATGATTGATGAAGACCACCACTTGTGTCAAACACTGCCCCCACTTGCTGGTCTGGTGAAGATGGTGACAATGTTCCCATTAGACTACATGCATCTATGCTGTCTGGGGGTAACTAGGAAGTTGCTGTATATTTGGATTAAAGGCAGGTCACTCGCCACTAGGCTGCCCAGTAAAACAATTGAAGATATTTCCCTAAAGTTGATGAGACTAAAACCTTATACACCTGCTGAATTTTCTCGCAAACCCAGGCAACTGTCGGAAATAGATCGGTGGAAGGCAACAGAGCTGCGGTACTTCATGCTTTATGCTGGCCCAGTAGTACTGAGAGACATAATTCCCCTTGCAATGTACAACAATTTTATGTTGTTTTCAGTGGCCATGCATCTACTTTTGTCTCCACAGTCATCTAAACAGATAATTGATTTTGCTCAAGAACTGTTAATTTCATTTGTGAGGCACTTTGGGCAGTTGTATGGCAGAAATGAAATAACATATAATGTACATCAGCTGACACACTTGGCAGCAGAATACCATCTCTTTGGTCCATTAGACAACATATCAGCCTTTCCATACGAGAATTACTTGGGTCAGCTGAAGCGCCTGTTGCGCAAGCCTCACTTGCCTCTACAACAAGTGATTAAAAGGCTTTCAGAAAAACCTGTGCAGACCACAATCTCTGTCAAGACAGGACACAAATTCATGCATCCTCACCATGACGGCCCACTGACATCTTGCACTAGACATGGAGAGCAATACCGCAAGCTCCAAACAGAGAAGTTCACTTTGTCATCCAAGTCTGGGGATAACTGTTTTCTGATTCTTGACGACATTGTACTTATTGAAAACATTGTCAGGATCCCAGAGGCTCAAGAGACCTTTGTCATCTTTCGAAAGTTCACCAACAAAGAGTCCTTCGCCCAGTATCCGTTTCCCTCTGAGAGGATTGGGGTGTTTACAGTTTGGGGGCTGAACATGGCAGTCAGTGTGGCAAAGCTTCAGCATATTGTCAAAAAGTACATACTTTACCCTGACAAAACACAATTTATTGCTGTCCCAATTGTCCATACCAATTAATAAAGACATGAAGTTTCCAAAAACTTCATTTGATCTGTCTGATAATTAATGAAATCGGTTCCCTTTTTTTTTTGCTTGTGTGTTCAATAGTCTGCCTCAAGATGAGTGAGAGGACAAACAAACAATGGTACATAGTTAAATTTAGTAGTGGTGCTGTAGAAATTATTCCAAGCATTTGGATTGATGGGGATGAGGTGTTCTGGCCCCCACTCAACCCCAAGGACACCAATAAGCTCCATTCAGTCATCAGAAACAGGGAGCAGCCAAGGCCTGGATGGCAGATTCATAAGCCTGTGAAGGTCCTCAGCAGCCATGGTGGGTTTGACTCAGACGTCTGCACACAGGTCCATGTTTGAATGATATGAAAAATATTGATTACATTATATTACATTATAAACATTGTCGTCAATAATATTAAAATACTACAGGGCCTACACAGTATATGAATGTAATTTTTTGTTCTTGACATTAACTGTACCTGGATGTTGTACTGTAATGTAGGTGACCATGCTGAGGCAAACAAATGGCTGTCCAGGTATCTCAGCGGAGACTATGACACAACAGACATTCAGTCCGAAGACGAGTGTACTCCTCAGCTGAAAAGAGCAAGAAGGTGATACGATCTGTTAAAGTTAATACAGTTTATTGATGTACTAGCAGACACTTCTGTCCACAGAAAGGTGTTAATTGAATCATTTTTGTTGATGTTTGGGCCAAAGCCTTCGGTTTCCATGCCTAACAATTAAATGTATAATTTCCTCACTTTTGTCGAGGGGTTTGCAAATGCTCAACCTTTCACATATTTCATGTTACCTCTGTGGCATAAATGTAAATGTGCAGTTCAGGTTAAGCTTTATTACCCCTTCTGTAAACAAACAGCCACTTGATTTTCTAAACTGAATGACTCCACAAAACATGCTAAATGTGGAACATGCAGATCAATTTTCACTAAAAAAGCAAAGAAAATGCCAAACAAACAGTCGTGGGTGTAGCCAGATTAGAAGTGTGTTTGAGGCAAAATATAGCCCATTTGGAAAACAATTGGTTTACTAACAACCACTATCTATCCGCATGCCTGATGGTTGCCCAAACCCTGGTAGAATAGGTCGAGGGGGAGTTTGACTAGTACTTGTAGTCCCAAAAAAAAATCATTTAAAGGGTCAGGTTTTTTGTTTGTTCAGGAAATTCCTCTCTCTTTATACGTGTGTCTTTATGTGTGTGTGTGTGTGTGTGTGTGTGTGTGTGTGTGTGTGTGTGTGTGTGTGTGTGTGTGTGTGTACACATCCATATGTGTGTATGTGTACATAATCAAAATAATTTCTCCTTTGTGGACTTATAGGCCGAATCCCAGATATTATTCAGAATCTGACAGTGGTGAAACCCAGGAAAGACTCCCACAAGCCCCCAGAATTCTGTATCCAGGTAAATGTGCGTGCGTGTGTGAGTGTGTGTGCACGTGTGTATAATGCAAGATTTGGCAGAGCATTAAGAATCTGATTATCATCTCGTATCATCTCCTCACCTCCAACCATCCAATCAAATCTAGCCTCATCTTCCCCCAAAACATACGAGACCCTCCAATTTGGTTGTCTCTCTGAGGACCTCTTTCAGAAGAGTTCTGTCTCTGGCACCTTCATGGAAGAGTTCCAAAGCCAAAGTTTGCTGGCCTCACCAACTGGAATGCAACTCCCACAGGAGTCATCTCCTGCAGGTATATTTTAAAAAGAAACATTTAAATATTGCAATTTTGGAAATTTTAAAATTCAAACGTGCTAAAAACCCTGTCAAATGGTCTGCTTTCTATCCTCATATTAGTTGCGGATTCAAGGGACAATGCACAGCAGGCCTTAAAAGGCAAGTGCAACAATGTTATTTCATCTTTCCTCTGTGCTTTTCACTAACAATAAGCCGCCAACTTTCAATAGTTCAATTGACAAATTGCACATAAACTAAATATTTTAGTTTATAGGCAAAATTAAGGACATACTTGGGATCAAACATGTGGGACCACAACTCATGTCACCACTGAACTGAGATAGCAGAATTGTTAATGTGAAATACTGTCCTTGGAGGGCGTTTCTTCTCAACTACATTTACACTGTGGAACAAAATTTGTTATGTGAGCTGGGTATGGTGTAGTTATGTTGGCAGAAAAAGCAGATCTGCAGAACTGAGAATACTGAAACAGATCTTTTACATATTTTCCTATATCTAAACATGACTGGCATTTCTCTCTCTCACCTTATATTACACATACAAATAGTTAAATTGTTGTTAGATTGTTTATAAGAAAGTTAAAATGAATGGGATTCCAAACCACTAAATTGTAATACAGGGTGATGGAAAAAAAAAAAAAAAATTAGAATATTTCTACATATTACTGAAATTTCTAAATTCAGTGGGGTGGACACTTATAGTGCATGTTTTTCAACAGATGTGGCGATGCGGAGACTCCTTACTGCTGTAAGTGAGCTGACCAAAGAAGTCAGGGACCTGCGGCAGGAGTTCCGAGAATTCCACCAGTCCTGCAGGTGTGGCCAGGCTGTAGCGCCAGTGGGACCTCAGCTGGGGGTGCCCTTCGGCTTGCCATTGTGCAATTTAGAGGCACTAGACCAAGCAGAGGCCGCTCTGCAAACAGAGGACAACCAGGGAGCAATGGTAGGTTTATATCCACATTTTAAGTAATGGAAAACTCAAGTGATCCACAATTAAAACAATGAAAGTAATACAATACATGTACATATGTTCAATAATGACAGTATTTTTATATTAATAATTAGGCCTATTTGAATTTGTATTTACTCTCAAACGTATTGATTCCACATTAAAGAAAAAAAAGGAATTACAATGCCAACACAATCACTTTCACAAAAATGACACTTGTGGTTTTTTTTTTATACTTCTTGTTTGTGTAATACATACCTTTTGTTCTGATAGACTGTACTGCTTGCCAAAATTGGAGGGACCACTGTGGAGCTCAAAATCCGGAGGATGCTGGCATGGACCCTCACAAATGAGCTAGCTTCTGAAATCAACTGGGCTGGGAAAAAAAACAAGGATCCATCCAAACAGAAGCGCCCTTTCAGAGAGCTGGCTCTCTCCAAGTGCATGTTTGGTGAGTACTGTAGATTATTCAATCGCTTTAGCCTATCAGCAGCAACAGTTCTCTAACAAATATGCAATGCCTGGGGCCTACTGTTAACTCGAGCATATTTGAAAATAGGAATATTAATTAAATAAATCTCAAGAAACTAAAATTACACTGTAGTAGCTAAGCCCAATGATATGCTACTGATGGGCTTATGTGACAAACGCGCCACGCCGACTTACAACTGTGGTCACATCAGCCGTCTCTCGTTTTCGCATGGTCAAGCCAGCCGCTCCAACATCTTCACTGCCCAGGGGCCTCATGTACAAAGACATGGATGTCCTACTAAAACATGGCGTACGATCAAATCCAGAAAATGTTGTTCGCACAAAAAAAATCCAGATGTATGAATCTGTGCACACGCATGAATTCAAGCACATGTATTTCCCAATCAACGCGGAATTGAGCACACATGTTGGAGTACCCAACCCCTCCCTAACCACGCCTTCAATTACATAGGCAAATCATGTTTAAATAAGACATGAGATTCCTGCCTCTGCACGATCAGAAAATTAAAATAGAAAGAGTGAGATGATTTAAAAAAAAATTCATGAAAGCACATTTGACGCACTACTCACCGAAGTGTCGCACTTAAGATGTTGGAGTGGCTGGCTTGACCATCCCAAAACGAGAGACGGCTGACGTGACCGCAGTGACTTGCATTACTGTATTACTGGAACTCTGTAGCTGTATGGGGCTGCACAGTGGGTAGTGGTTGGCCTTGCAGCAAGAAGGTCCCGGTTCAATCCCGAGGTGGGCCTGGGATCTTTCTGCATGGAGTTTGAATGTTCTCCCTGTGCATGCCTGGGTTTTCTCCGGGTATTCCGGTTTCCTCCCACAGTCCAAAAATATGCTGAGGTTAATTGATTATTCTAAATTGCCCATAGGCGTGAATGTGAGAGTGATTGTGTGTCTGTATATGTAGCTCTGCGACAGACTGGCAACCTGTCCAGGGCGTCCCCTGCCTTCACCCGAGTCAGCTGGGATAGGCTCCAGCACCCCCCGCTACCCTAATGAGGTTATAAAGCTGTGTATAGAGAATGGATGGATGGATGTAGCTGTATGGTTACCCATTTCCTTATTTGCTTATCGCATGTCCACAGAAAATGTCCCTTAGATCCACTAACAAAACACAAAACTTCAACAACTTTCGTGCTGGTGTTGCAGTCAGAAACCGTTTGTGCTCTAACCTGTCAAACCACCTGGCACATCATGTGTAGGTGGTCGCTCAATCAGTGTCCGGTGGACACACAGACATAAACAATCAAAATAAAATGGCAAAATGGCCATAGCATACGCATTTGCTTTTTCAGCGGCTAACTTTGCATTTTCTTTCTCTTTTCTGTTTAGATGCTCTTGTTCTGGAGGGAGGAACAGCCACACAATTTGAGTTTGCACAGGTGGTGCAGAAGTGGCTGCGCTACGCACCGGATAGGGCAGGGGGGCTGGACGCTCTAAGTTGCCTATGCAACCGACTTCTTAAGACTGTTCTTCTGTTTTGTTCTTGGCATTGGTTGCTGTAGAAATAATTCTGGAATTCCTGAAGAAGTTGTTCAAGGGAAGGTGGGACATCACACACGACAATGCATGCACGCACACTCACACGCACACGCACACGCACACACACACACACACACACACACACACACACACACACACACACACACACACACTCCTGAAGTTGTTCCTTTTTCGTTTGTTTTGTTAAAAAGTTCAATTAGCATAAATTGCAATAAAAGTTATTTTGTATTTTAAAGTCATCTGCTGTAATCATTTGATTATACAGTAAAATGTTTTCATTACCTTTCCACATCCTGGCTGTAGATAAGGCAGCACTTTTACCATTTAAAATTAATTGAAACCACATTGATTTATAGTTGAGTAGACATGTCAATGTTGTTTCAATGTTCCTGATGGTTGAAATTCCATCGAAATACCATTGGTCTGTGGTCAGAATTCAATGTTGTTTCAATGTTAAAAAATGGTGCAACATGATGTTGAATCAACATCAGATTCCAACGTTGATTCAATGACTTATAATTGAAAAAATAACATTGATTCAACATAGTTTCAATAACTGCTTGCTGTCCTGGCAACGTTGTTTCAATGTTCCTGATGGTTGAAATTCCATCGAAATACCATTGGTCTGTGGTCAGAATTCAATGTTGTTTCAATGTTAAAAAATGGTGCAACATGATGTTGAATCAACATCAGATTCCAACGTTGATTCAATGACTTATAGTTGAAAAAATAACATTGATTCAATATAGTTTCAATAACTGCTTGCTATCTGGGTTCGGCCTGGAGTTGGTCATCCGACACAAAAGTGGGAGAGGCCGCGCTCGGAGGTCCATCTTCGGACATTTCTGTCTGAAAACCCCCGGATCGGGCGAAACTGACTGCACAGGTGTGCAGAGATTTCACCTGCAGTCATGCCGCTGACATTCATGTCCACTATTAAGTGGGTATAATCGTAGACATTTCCAAAGAAAATGCGCGTTTTTTTAATAGTTCGGTGTCGAGAGTGGAGGACCAAAAGCAAAGAGGATGCAGCAGCAGCAGCAGCAGAAGAAGAAGAAGAAGAAGAAGAGAAAGCTCGACTTCCGGTTTTCCAGCAGCGCAAACTTGAGAAATGGTTGAAT